>NC_064626.1:661775170-662130170 GCF_023864275.1 Schistocerca cancellata
ACAAATGCTATAAATGTAGGCTTGTCTTTTCTAACCTGTCTAAGATAAGTTGTTGGGTCAGTATTGCTTCCCATGTTCCAAAATTTTTGACACAACCCAAACTGATCTTCCCTGAGGTCCACTTCCACCACTTTTTCCATTCTTCTGTAAATAATTTGTGTTAGTACTTTACAACCATGACTTAATAAACTGATTGTTTGGTAACATTCACATCTGTCAGCATGTTCCCTCTTTGGAAAAGGACTTATTTACATACTTCCTGAAGTGTGAGGGTATTTCATCAACTATCTGATATATCTTGCACACAAGCTGAATACTTTTTTCATGTCTATTTCTCACAAGGATCTTAGTAACTTGTCACGCACAGTCCAAGAGACCTATTCCTACTGTAGTCTTTCAGTGCTTTGTTAAATTCTTCTCAAATTATCAAATCTCCAAACACACAATCTAGAACCTCTTCCCTTTCTATAATACTGCTTTCCCTTGCATTGCCCCTCTATATATTCCACCTTTCAGCATAGCCCATACATCATATAATAAGCACACCAGACAAAAATTAGAAACCACAAGATAAATCACAATAATACAGTGGAACACTATATCTAACCTTGATAATGACCTCAATTCGGCAAGGAAATCATTGATGATTAGACCCATCAAACTACCAAATTGTGTTGATATTGATTACGACATTCTGCATCTATATACATACCCTGCAAGCCATCGTATGGTGTATAATGAAGGGCAGCCTGTACCACTCTACTATTCATTTCCTTTCTTATTCCATATGAAAATGGATGAAAAATGACTGTATATATGCCTCCACTGACGCACTGATTTATCTTGCCTTCACGATCCTTACATGAAATGTACGTTGGCGACAGTAGAATCATTCTGCTGTTAGCTGCAAATTCCTGTTCTTCGATATCTTCTGTTAATCTGACCTCGTGGAGATCCTCAACACTTGAGCAGTACTCAAAAATGGTTTGCCCAAGTATTCTACATACAGTCTCCATTGTAAATCAGCCACAGTTCCCTAAAACTTTCCCAATAAACCAAAGCTCAATATCTGCCTTCCTTACTACCATCCTTATGTGCTTATTGCATTTCATATAGCTTTGTAATATTCTGCAATTCCATCCTGGATTTTCCATTGATTTGTAACATTCTGCCTAGATATTTACTCAATGTGTCACACTGCACACCACTAAAACTGTATTCGAACATTTCAGATTTGTTTTTCCCCCTCACCTGTATTAATTTAAATTTTTCTACATTTATTGCAAGTTGACATTCATCACAACAAATAGAAATTCTGTTCAAATCAACCCATATCTACAATCTCTCAATGACTGAAGCACCTTAGTAAACAGTTGCAGATTGCTGCACATGCTATCCATGTACACAAAGAACAAGAACTTCCCAGAGAACAAGAACTTTCCTGGAGTACTCCTGATGATGCCCTTACCTCTGGCGTGCTTTCGCCATAGAGGACAACACACTAGGTTCTATTACTTAAGAAGTCTTCAAGCAATTCACGTATCTGGGAACCTATTTTATACATTTGGACCTTCATTAAAAGTCTGGAGTGAGAAATCGTGTCAAACACTTCTCAGAAATCTAGGAATATGGAATATGGAATCTGCCAATTGCCCTATATCCACAGTTCACAGAATAGTGTGTGAGAAAAGGGCATGCTGTGTTTTGGACGAGCAATGCTTTCTAAACCCATGCTGATTTGTGTACAGAAGCCTTTATGTCTCAAGGAAATTTATTATAAATGATTAATGGAAAATCTCATATAGAGATGTGAAACAAATACTAACAAAGAGATAGAGGGGCTGGCCAGTACTTACCTCAGCTCAGTACAGCCGATAGATACACACAAAACAAAACCGAAAATTTATGTTCCTAGCTTTCGGAACAAATGTTCCTTCATCAGGGAGGAGAGAGGGGAAAGAAAGGGAAGAAGGGAAAGGAGATTCAGTTACTCACAACCCAGGTTATGAAGCAACAGGGAAAGGAAAATAGGGAGGGTAGCAAGGATGGAGGCATGGTTGTCAGAGGGAAGCCAAAGATATTCTACTGTAAGTACTGTGCCAGCTTCAAACCAAAGAGGATGCATACAGAAGTAAAGAGGTATATAGTATAAAGATAAACACAACTATGCAGGATGAAAAGATGTGTGAATGGCTAAGAGGAAAGGGAAAGAGGAGAAGACTATTCAATACCTCCTCAATAGTTATGTGATCTACCCATCTAATCTTCAGCATTCTTCTGTAGCACCACATTTCAAAAGCTTCTATTCTCTTCTTGTCTAAACTATTTATCGTCCACGTTTCACTTCAATACATGGCTACACTCCATACAAATACTTTCAGAAACGACTTCCCCACATTTAAATCTATACTCCATGTTAAGAAATTTTTCTTTTTCAGAAACTCTTTCCTTGCCACTACCAGTCTACATTTTATCTCCTCTCTACTTCGACCATCATCAGTTATTTTGCTCCCCAAATAGCAAAACTCCTTTACTACTTTAAGTGTCTCATTTCCCAATCTAATTCCCACAGCATCATCCGATTTAATTTGACTACATTCCATTATCCTCGTTTTGCTTTTGTTGATGTTCATCTCATATCTTCGTTTCAAGACACTGACTATTCTGTTCAGCTGCTCTTCCAGGTCTTTTGCTGTCTCTGACAGAATTACAATGTCAGCAGTGAACCTCAAAGTTTTAATTTCTTCTCCATGGATTTTAATACCTACTCCAAATTTTTCGTTTGTTTCCTTTACTGCTTGCTCAATATATAGACTGAATAACATTGGGGATAGGCTACAACCCTGTCTCACTTCCTTCTCAACCACTCCTTCCCTTTCATGCCCCTCTACTATTATAACTGCCATCTGGTTTCTGTTCAAATTGTAAATAGCCTTTCGCTCCCTGTATTTTATCCCTGACATCTTCAGGATTTGAAAGAGAGTATTCCAGTCAACATTGTCAAAAGATTTCTCTAAGTCTACAAATGCTAGAAACGTAGGTTTGCCTTTTCTTAATCTATTTTCTAAGATAAGTCGTAGGGTCAGTATTGCCTCACGTGTTCCAACATTTCTACAGAATCCAAACTGATCTTCCCTGAGGTCAGCTTCTACCAGTTTTTCCATTCGTCTGTAAAGAATTCATGTTAGTATTTTGCAGACATGGCTTATTAAACTTATAGTTCGGTAATTTTCACATCTGTCAACACCTGCTTTGTTCGGGATTGGAATTATTATGTTCTTCTTGAAGTCTGAGGGTATTTTGCCTGGCTCTCCCAAGGCTGTCAGTAGTTCTAAATGGAATGTTGTCTACTCCCGGGGCCTTGTTTCGACTTAGGTCTTTCAGTGCTCTGTCAAACTCTTCACGCAGCATCATATCTCCTATTTCATCTTCATCTACATTCTCTTCCATTTCTATAATATTTGTCCTCAAGAACATCACCCTTGTACAGCCTGTCTATATACTCCTTCCACCTTTCAGCTTTCCCTTCTTTGCTTAGAACTGGGTTTCCATCTGAGCTCTTGATATGTATGCAAGTGGTTCTCTTTTCTCCAAAGGTCTCTTTAATTTTCCTGTGGGCAGTATCTATCTTACCCCTAGTGAATGCACCTCTACACCCTTACATTTGTCCTCTAGCCATCCCTGCTTAGCCATTTTGCACTTCCTGTTGATCTCATCTTTGAGACGTTTGTATTCCTCTTTATCTGCTTCATTTACTGCATTTTTGTGTTTTCTCCTTTCATCAATTAAATTCAATATCTCTTCTGTTACCCAAGGATTTCTATTAGCCCTCATCTTTTTACCTATCTGATCACCTGCTACCTTCACTATTTCATCCCTCAATGCTACCCATTCTTCTTCTACTGTATTTCTTTCCCCCATTCCTGTCAATCGTTCCCTAATGCTCTCCCTGAAGCTCTCTACAACCTCTGGTTCTTTCCGTTTATCCAGGTCCCATCTCCTTGAATTCCCATCTTTTTGCAGTTTCTTCAGTTTTAATCTACAGTTCATAACCAATAGATTGTGGTCAGAGTCCACATCTGCCCCTGGAAATATCTTGCCATTTAAAACCTGGTTCCTAAATCTCTGTCTTACCATTATATAATCTATCTGACACCTTCTAGTATCTCTAGGCTGCTTCCATGTATACAATCTTCTTCCATGATTCTTGAACCAAGTGTTAGCTATGATTAAGTTATGCTCTGTGCAAAATTCTACCAGGCGGCTTCCTCTTTCATTTCTTCTCCCCAATCCATATTCACCTACTACATTTCCTTCTCTTCCCTTTCCTACTATCAAGTTCCAGTCACCCATGACTATTAAATTTTCGGCTCCCTTCACTATCTGAATAATTTCTTTTATCTCATCATACATTTCATCAATCTCTTCGTCATCTGCAGAGCTAGTTGGCATATAAACTTGTACTACTGTGGCAGGTGTGGGCTTCGTATCTACACTCCTGGAAATGGAAAAAAGAACACATTGACACCGGTGTGTCAGACCCACCATACTTGCTCCGGACACTGCGAGAGGGCTGTACAAGCAATGATCACACGCACGGCACAGCGGACACACCAGGAACCGCGGTGTTGGCCGTCGAATGGCGCTAGCTGCGCAGCATTTGTGCACCGCCGCCGTCAGTGTCAGCCAGTTTGCCTTGGCATACGGAGCTCCATCGCAGTCTTCAACACTGGTAGCATGCCGCGACAGCGTGGACGTGAACCGTATGTGCAGCTGACGGACTTTGAGCGAGGGCGTATAGTGGGCATGCGGGAGGCCGGGTGGACGTACCGCCGAATTGCTCAACACGTAGGGGGGTGAGGTCTCCACAGTACATCGATGTTGTCGCCAGTGGTCGGCGGAAGGTGCACGTGCCCGTCGACCTGGGACCGGACCGCAGCGACGCACGGATGCACGCCAAGAGCGTAGGATCCTACGCAGTGCCGTAGGGGACCGCACCGCCACTTCCCAGCAAATTAGGGACACTGTTGCTCCTGGGGTATCGGCGAGGACCATTCGCAACCGTCTCCATGAAGCTGGGCTACGGTCCCGCACACCGTTAGGCCGTCTTCCGCTCACGCCCCAACATCGTGCAGCCCGCCTCCAGTGGTGTCGCGACAGGCGTGAATGGAGGGACGAATGGAGACGTGTCGTCTTCAGCAATGAGAGTCGCTTCTGCCTTGGTGCCAATGATGGTCGTATGCGTGTTTGGCGCCGTGCAGGTGAGCGCCACAATCAGGACTGCATACGACCGAGGCACACAGGGCCAACACCCGGCATCATGGTGTGGGGAGCGATCTCCTACACTGGCCGTACACCACTGGTGATCGTCGAGGGGACACTGAATAGTGCACGGTACATCCAAACCGTCATCGAACCCATCGTTCTACCATTCCTAGACCGGCAAGGGAACTTGCTGTTCCAACAGGACAATGCACGTCCGCATGTATCCCGTGCCACCCAACGTGCTCTAGAAGGTGTAAGTCAACTACCCTGGCCAGCAAGATCTCCGGATCTGTCCCCCATTGAGCATGTTTGGGACTGGATGAAGCGTCGTCTCACGCGGTCTGCACGTCCAGCACGAACGCTGGTCCAACTGAGGCATGGCAAGCCGTTCCACAGGACTACATCCAGCATCTCTACGATCGTCTCCATGGGAGAATAGCAGCCTGCATTGCTGCGAAAGGTGGATATACACTGTACTAGTGCCGACATTGTGCATGCTCTATTGCCTGTGTCTATGTGCCTGTGGTTCTGTCAGTGTGATCATGTGATGTATCTGACCCCAGGAATGTGTCAATAAAGTTTCCCCTTCCTGGGACAATGAATTCACGGTGTTCTTATTTCAATTTCCAGGAGTGTATCTTGGCCACAATAATGCATTCACTCTGCTGTTTGTAGTAGCTTACCCGCATTCCCATTTTCCTATTCATTATTAAACCTACTCCTGCATTACCCCTATTTGATTTTGTATTTATAACCCTGTATTCATCTGGCCAAGAGTCTTGTTCTTCCTGCCACCGAACTTCACTAATTCGCACTGTATCTAACTTTAACCTACCTATTTCCCTTCTTGTGTCTTATAGAAAATAAAATTATAGAAACATTGGTTACAGTGATGATCTGAGATGGTAGTATCCCAACTACACTCCACCCACACAGTGAGGAGGCTACTATCAGAGTACAGACATAGTTTTAGAGTGAAAACATGTTAACACTCAACATAGTTGCAGTGGAAACCAAGAAAAGTATATCCCAAGTATCTAATATCTTCCTAAGCAGTGTGCAGCTGTGTGTAAAGACTGACTATAAGCCATGTTTATAACACATTTGAGGAAACAGTGCTTATACACATGCACTGCACCACTTTCGTACTAAGGTATGAGGATATAATTTTCATATGTGAATAGTTGAAAAACTGAATTGTACATCAAGTACAATAGTATCATGTAAAAATAATTAGATCAATTTGTCAATTATTGCACATATGCTTTTAATGCCTTAATAATGATAGTGAGCATCACATGTAGTCCCCACACTAGCAGGAAGAAAGTGATTGCAACTGTTTGTCTCAAAAATTTTACAAACGTACACGGACTGAATATCTTTGTTAATTTTAAGAATGACAAGAATGTTCATGGTAACAGCTATGTCTATAATTTATATTATTTCTCTGCAATAACAATAATAAGCAATAATTTTATAAAAATTTTGTTCAGTGTTTGTTATGACCAGGTTTGTCTACATTATGGATATATCATAAAACTGAAGCTTGCACAGCATGTCACGAGTTAATATTCAACCAGATAAATCTCAAAAATGCTACTTAATTTGCTATTTGAAGCCTATGAAAAGAATCCATGCTGTAGAAAATGAGTTCTCTTATGGCACCTACACGTGATCTCAGGAGGAGCAGGAGAAGGAGGAGGAGAAGGAGGAGGAGAAGCAGTTGTAGTAGTAGCAGTAGTAGTACTACTTGTTGGTATCTTCATTACTAAAAATGGTTTTATTCAGCTCTCCACGCTAGTATACCCTGCGAAAGCTGTCTGCATAACTACAGCAAAGTACCCCATCCACCCCTAAAAGTCCTGAAAATGGCTTTATATTCCTGGCATGTAAGTGCCATCAGCACAGTATTTATAGTGGCAAGTCGAAATAACAACTGTAAACAACATATGTGCATTTGACCAGTCAGCTGTGAGCAGGCAGTATTGAGAAGCGGATGTGTGGCCATTCTGTACTGTTACATCACAGATTTCAATGGAGCAACAGCCTTCAATCAAGTGTTCAAGGCATTCTCCAGAATGTTTTGAATAAGGGAAAAATGTGTCCAACACTTGTTGCACACACTGACTCCCAGGCAGAAACAGTAATGTGGAAGCCTGCCACTACTTCATTAAAATTCAACATGCAGACAGTTCTTTTCTGAAAAATTAATCACAGGTAATGAGACTTCATGTTATCAATATGAATCTTCCACAAAATGACAAAGTGCAGATGTTCACATATGGGTCAATGACATAACCAACATTCAAGCCAATGTGACACGCAAGTTGATCATCATTCCAAAGGAGGACTTTTCTGATAATTTCAGATGACTGTATGACTGTTTTGTGCAATGTACTCAAGTGGGGGAGACTACGCAGAACACCTGAAACATTTAAACTGCCATCTTGACTTTTCTCTATTTGTTAGTAATCCAGTTTCGAAACTTTTTGGACTGAGGGGGTACATTCACTTGACTGTCCTTACTGCAGTCAAGCCTTGGTTTCTCTATACAGTTTTTACACCCAGCCCCCGCCCTCTCCACTTCTCTCCATAACCAAATCAACCATTCTTTGATATTTCAGAATGTGTCTCTTCTTTTAATCAAGTTGTTCCCTGATGCTCTCCCTCCCCCCCCCCCCCCCCCCCCCAATTTTATTCAAAGCCTTTTCATTAATTATTTGACTTACACATCAAATCTTCAAAAGACTTCTTAACACTTAAACTTGTATTAGATGTTGAAGTATTTCTGAAAAAGAGAAACACTTTCCTTGCTATTGCCAGTTTGCAGTTTGTATCCTCTCTTCTTTGTTCACTATCAGCTGCATCATTGCTAAACTAGCAAAGCTCATCTTTACTTTTAGTGTCTCATTCCCTTATTAGTTCCCTCAGCTCCACCAGATTCAATTTGATGACACTCCATTATCCTTGATTTCCTTTCATTGATGATCATCTCACAGAACCTCTTTCTAATACACTATCCACTACATGCAATTGATCATCCAAATCATTAATTGTCTTTAACAAAATTACAAACCTTAAATGGTGCAGAATGTGAAATACAGACACACAGCAACAGATGAACATTTTAGAGTTGAGGAGAGCAGATCATAGTTACAGAGCTACAGAAGATACCCAATGAAACAGCGCCCAAATGAATGCTCCATTAACATCCAAGAGGAAGAAAAACTCTTGACTCACTGAACATAAAACGGATGGACATATGATGAATCTCACATATGCAAAACTGAAGCTCCAATGCATGAGTGTACAGGGATACTCTTCAAGTTTGGCATAAATGAGCACCTGTGTTAAGATTCAGCAATGGCCTATTCAAACGAAGTTTTAATGTATAGGTTAATGTATTTTTTTTTTTTTTCTTTCTTTGTGGTTTTAGGGCGCAAAACTGCTAAGGTCATTAGCACCCGGTCCGGGACTTAAGAAACAGTAAAAAATCTGAAATAGAAACCAGCAGCAGTGGGAACGAAAGTTATAAAATTGGAGAAACTAAAAGCAGAAGGAAGGCTTAAAAATCCACTACAGAAAGGGGTTGGTTGTCCCAAAAAAGGCTTCAAATGACTGACGTCATTTCACTGGCACTAATGAACTCTAGAACGCAATCGGCCGAGCACGTGTCATCTGCTAAAATTGACGATATATCAGGCGACAGCTGTAGACAGGCGCGTAACGGATTAAAATAGGGGCACTCAATTAAAAGGTGTCTTACCGTCCACAGCTGAGAGCAGTGGGGACAGAGTGGGGGAGGATCGCCGCTTAAAGGATGTCGATGGCTAAAAAGACAGTGCCCTAACCGGAGTCTAGTTAAAATTACCTCCTCCCGACGACGCGCTCGGGAGGAAGAGGTCCAAGCACAAGGAAGAGTTTTTACGTCCCGCAATTTATTTTGGGGAAGTGTCGACCAGTGCGCATGCCATAAATGAACAACACGACGACATAAAACGCTCCGTAGATCGGCGACAGGGATTGATGGAATAGCTGGCTGAAGAAGAGAGACTGCAGCCTTGGCTGCAATATCGGCCGCCTCATTTCCGCAGATACCAACGTGTCCCGGGAGCCAGAGGAACGCCACCGAGACGCCCCCCAGGTGGAGCAAGCGCAGACAGTCCTGAATCCGGTGGACAAGAGGGTGCACAGGGTAAAGAGCTTGGAGACTGAGGAGAGAGCTGAGAGAATCGGAGCAGATAACGTACTGTATCCGCTGATGGCGGCGGATGTAGTGGACAGCCTGGAGAACAGCGTAAAGCTCCGCAGTATAGACCGAACACTGGTCGGGAAGCCGAAAGTGATTTGGGGTGTCGCCAACAACATAGGCACTCCCTACACCTAACGATGTTTTCGAGCCGTCGGTGTAAATAAATGTGGCGTCCGTCATTTGTGCACATAGAGCAGCAAATGCCCATCCTTGGGAAATCGACAAAGGTCACGGAGCAGGCAGATCCGGGGACGGAGCCAAGGCGGTGCTACACCCCAAGTTGTCAAGAAGGTTTTAGGAAAGCGGAAGGAAAGAGAATGGAGCAGTTGACGGAAGCGGACTCCCGGTGGTAGTAGGGAGGAGGGGTGGCCTGCATACCCTACATCAAAGGAGGCGTCGAAAAATATGTCATGGGCTGGATTTGCAGGCATGGAAGACAGATGGCTGGCATAACGACTCAGAAGGACTGCTCGCCGATTGGACAGCGGAGGTTCAGCAGTCTCAGCATAAAGGCTTTCCACAGGGCTGGTGTAAAAAGCTCCAGACACTAAACGTAATCCACGGTGGTGGATAGAGTCAAGACGCCGAAGAATAGACGGCCGAGCAGAGGAGTAGACAATGCTTCCATAGTCCAATTTCGAGTGCACTAAGGCGCGATAGAGGCGGAGAAGGACCACTCGGTCCGCTCCCCAGGAGGTACCATTCAGGACACGGAGGGTGTTGAGGGATCGCAGACAGCGAGCCGAAAGATAGGAAACGTGGGAGGACCAGCACAGTTTTCTGTCAAACATAAGACCCAAGAATCTAGCGACGTCAGAAAATGGAAGGTTGACAGGACCTAGATGTAAGGAAGGCGGAAGAAACTCCTTACGTCACCAAAAATTAACACAAACGGTCTTACTGGGAGAAAAACGGAAGCCGGTGTCGATGATCCAAGAGTGGAGGCGATCGAGACATCCTTGAAGACGTCGTTCAAGAAGGCTGGTCCGTTGAGAGCTGTAGTAGATCGGAAAATCGTCCACAAAGAGGGAGCCCGAGACATCAGGAAGGAGACAATCCATAATGGGATTGATGGCAATGGCAAACAGTACAACACTCAGCACAGAGCCCTTGGGTACCCCGTTTTCTTGGGAGAAAGTACGGGAGAGAGCAGTGTTCACCCGCACCCTAAATGTGCGCTCTGCCATAAATTCGCGAAGAAAAAGGGGCAGCCGACCTCGAAAGCCCCAAGAGAACAGTGTGCGGATGATGCCTGTCCTCCAACAGGTATCGTATGCTCTCTCCAGATCAAAAAATATTGCTACTGTTTGGCGTTTCAGGAGAAAATTATTCATGATATAAGTGGAGAGAGCAACAAGATGGTCAACTGCAGAATGATGCTTTCGGAATCCGCATTGGGCAGGTGTTAAAAGACTGCGGGATTCCAGCCACCAAGCTAAACGGTAATTCACCATACGCTCCAAAACCTTACAGACACAACTCGTGAGAGAAATGGGGCGATAGCTAGAGGGGAGATGTTTGTCCTTTCCAGGTTTCGGAATAGGAACGACGACAGCTTCCCGCCATTGTCTGGAAAAAGTACTGTCGGTCCAAATTCGATTATAAAGGCGAAGGAGGTAACGCAGACTATGGGTTGATAAATGCAGCAACATTTGGACGTGGATACCATCCGGTCCTGGGGCGGAGGAGCGAGAAGAAGAGAGTGCATGTTGGAGTTCCCGCATGGAGAAAACAGTATTGTAGCTTTCGCGATTTGGAGAGGAGAAAGCAAGAGGTCGCACTTCCGCTGCACGTTTCTTCGGGAGAAACGCTGGCAGATAATTTGAAGAGCTCGAAATCTCAGCAAAGTGCTGACCCAATGAGTTAGAAATTGCGACGGGGTCCACTAATGTATCATGCGCGACAGTGAGCCCTGAGACCGGGGAGAAACTAGGTGCGCCTGAGAACCGTCGAAGCCGACTCCAAACTTCCGAGGAGGGAGTGAAGGTGTTAAATGAGCTAATAAAAAATTTCCAGCTTGCCTTCTTGCTATCGCGGATGACACGACGGCATCGCGCTCGAAACTGCTTATAGCGGATACAGTTGGCCAAAGTAGGATGGTGGCGGAAAACGCGGAGAGCACGTCGCCGCTCGCGTATTGTGTCACGGCATGCCTCGTTCCACCAAGGAACTGGGGGGCGCCGGGGCAATTCGGAGGTGCGTGGTATTGAACGTTCCACAGCTGTAAGAATAACGTCGGTAACGTGTGTGACCTCATCGTCAACGCTGGGAAAGTGATGGTCATCGAATGTCGCTAGAGACGAAAAAAGTGTCCAGTCGGCCTGAGCAAACTTCCAGCGTCTCGGACGCATATATGGCAGTTGAGGCTGCAGTCTGAGGACACATGGAAAGTGGTCACTCGAGTGTGTATCATCAAGGGCGAACCATTCGAAGCGCTGAGCCAGCGGAACAGTACCGACCGCAAGGTCCAAATGAGATAAATGTGTCGTGGAGGCAGACAAAAATGTAGGGACCCCAGTGTTGAGGCAAACTAGATCCGCTTGGTGGAAGACGTCTAGCAATAGTGAGCCACGTGGACAAGGATGTGGAGATCCCCAAAGCGGGTGGTGGGCATTGAAGTCCCCAACCAGCAAATAGGGGAGTGGAAGCTGACCAAGAAGATGAAGGAGATCAGCTCGTGCCATTGGTGTGGACAATGGAATGTATACAGTACAAAGAGAGAACGTGTATCCGGAAAGGGAAAGACGGACGGCGACAGCTTGGAAGGAAGTGTTTAAGGGGATTGGGTGATAATGGAGAGTATCATGGAGAAGAATCGTGAGTCCTCCATGGGCTGGAGTGCCTGCAACAGAGGGGAGATCATATCGGACGGACTGAAAATGAGGGAGAACAAAGCGGTCATGGGGACGCAACTTTGTTTCCTGAAGACAGAAGATGACCGGCGAGTAGGAACGTAAGAGGATTGACAATTCATCCCTATTGGCTCGAATGCCGCGGATATTCCAGTGGATAATGGACATGGGGTGAACAGAAAATGGAGGAATGTGACCAAAGTTGCTGTCAACTCAAAGACTGCTCGGAGCTAGCGACCGACAGCATGGAATGGCATTCAGCCGAAGGCAGAAGATCCTGATCCATAGGTTGGTCAGGAGCAGCTCCTGCCGCCAGCGATCGGCCGGTTGACCGGCCACCAGCAGTGCGCCTCGGCGACACAGAAGACGGCCGAGGGCGATTTCCGCCAGGTGGTGCTGTAGATGGGACACGCCTTGGCGGAGAAGGAGAGGAACTGGGTTTCTTTTGAGCCTTCTTAGAAGTATGATGTTTAGATGAAGGAGGAACCGATGGTTGGGAAGTTGCGGTACGTAAAAACTCTTCACGAGTATGCTCTTTTTTGGAAGGCTTGGTGTCTGACTTTTGGGCTCGAGATTGAGCAGAACCTGATGAAGGGTGAGCCATAGAGTGGGCAGGCGAAAGTGGTGAGGTTGAATGGGCGATCTTTGCGCTGGCCGATCTGACGACAGTGGCACTAAAGGTGAGGTCGCAAGTCTGCGTGCCCACCTCCTTTGTTGGCCGAGGAGAAGCAAGGACAGTGCTGTATTTTCCTGTCGGAGGCACGGTGGGCTGGCGACTGGCAAATAATTTTCGAGCAGCAAAGGTCGACACCTTTTCCTTCACTCTGATTACCTGGATGAGCTTTTCGTCCTTAAAAATGGGGCAATCTCGAGAGGAAGCAGCATGGTCACCCATACAGTTGATGCAGCGAGGGGATGGAGGTGGACAAGCACACTCATGGGCATCCTTGCCACACGTAACACATTTGGCCGGATTGGAACAGGACTGGCTGGTATGATTGAACCGCTGACACCGACAGCAACGCGTAGGGTTTGGGACATAAGGGCGAACGGAAATTATCTCATAACCTGCTTTGATTTTCGATGGGAGTTGAACTTTGTCAAAACTCAAGAAGACAGTGCGGGTTGGAATGATGTTCGTGTTAACCCTTTTCATAACTCTATGAACAGCCGTTACGCCCTGGTCAGACAGGTAGTGCTGAATTTCTTCGTCAGACAATCCATCGAGGGAGCGTGTATAAACGACTCCACGCGAGGAATTTAAGGTACGGTGCGGCTCCACCCGGACAGGGAAGGTGTGGAGCAGAGAAGTACGCAGCAATTTTTGTGCCTGGAGGGCACTGACTGTTTCTAACAACAGGGTGCCATTCCGTAATCTGGAACAAGACTTTACAGGACCTGCAATTGCGTCAACACCTTTCTGAATAATGAAAGGGTTGACCGTGGAGAAGCCGTGACCTTCGTCAGACCGAGAAACAACAAGGAACTGTGGCAACGATGGAAGAACTGTCTGTGGCTGAGACTCAGAGAACTTACGTTTGTGAGCAGACATAGTGGAAGGTGAGGAAACCATTGCGGAAGAATCCCCCATGATTACCAGCGTCTCCGATGGCGCGCTCCTCCCTTGTGGGGGCCCTCACTGAGGGCACTCCCGCCTTAGGTGATTGTTCACACCTCAGGTCACACCTCCCGACAAACGGACGGAGGGACCAATCGGCACTTTCGGAAGGTATCAGCTCGGGTAATCACCCCTCCCTGGGCCTGGCCGTTACCAGGGGGTACGTACGTGTCCTACCTGTCTACCCGGGGCGGGGAATTACGCGTTACCCCGTCACCGGCTACGCATGGTAGTGCGTGGGTCGGCCTTCAGACACGCACAGGGAGGAAAAAAGAGAAAGGGAAAGGAAACAAGAGGGGTCTCAAATGCCGCAGTGGAGAAAAGTGCAGAGAGAAGCGGGAAGGAAAAGAGAAGGACAGAGGAAGGACGAAGACTTGCAAGTATAGAAAGCAAGGAATTTGTAACAGTTTAGAGCGTCCGTCTCCGGACGTAGGCACAAACCATACTCCCAGAGGGGGAGAAAGGGAAGGAAAGAGCCAGAGGTGAGGGGGGGCGAAGATGGAGGGGGAAGGATGAGGAAAGGGAAGGTATGCAGCCCGGAAAGGAAGGAGGGCCACATTAGCTCGGGGTCCCGTGCTCGCTACGCACGTATCCACAAAAGAGTTGTGGACCCCCTGGGGGGGTAGGTTAAGGTTGTTGAAATGATTCTGTAGGTTTTTGGTACTGTTATGTTTGAGGCCCTACTGGGCATTCAGCAGTCAGGGATCTCCATTCAGCTTGCCGACGTCAACACCAGCTTTTGCCTGTAGTGTGCAGTACAGTATGCTTTGTCATGGAGTACAACCGATTGCAAAGTTCCATGGAGGAGCCATGAAATAAATAATGATGTATAATCTATGTAAAAAAAAAAGATATCTATTTAAAATAGAGATAGAAAGACGAAAAGCTTTTTGTCTTTCCCTCTCCTTCCCTCTTCCTTGATGAAACAATGGTTTGTTGCGAAAGCTTGAATTTTGTGTGTATGTTTGTGTTTGTTTGTGTGTCTATCGACCTGCCAGCGCTTTTGTTTGGTAAGTCTCATCATCTTTGTTTTTTGGATATATTTTTCCCATGTGGAATGTTTCCCTCTATTATATTCATATCATTAAAAATGAGATAGTTTTGATAAAACTCAAGTTCTCAAACTAGAATTGTACTTTGAGGGAATAAACCAATCGTTATTATTGTCAATATGCCTCTCTTATTGAAAGTATAGATTGGAACATGAAGATCATCTGGTAGAAGTGGAAGTTCTGATTTTAAAAAAATAAAATAAAAACACACTAAGACCAATGGAACCCTCACAAATGGATCATTTTCTAGTGGACTGAAGAAGAATAAGAAGAGGAGGAAGTAGTAGCAGAACCAAAAAATATTTTAATAGCATCAGACATAATGATTTTTGTCTCAGAGCCTCCTGTTAGTATTATTCTAGGGGTAAGTTTGGCTCTGTGGCTTAGTGGTTAGCCTGTGGTTTCAACATTCAGTGCTACCATGGAAAGACAGGAACTGGGTCCAATGGTGAGGACAACTGAGGTGAAACGTGAAGAAGCAGCTGCTTGAGTTTTGATTGTACATATTACCAGCTGCATGAGTGGTGGGTGTGCAAATAAAAAAATACTTGGATCCACTGATATGCTAGGCAGATAATCTAGCTACTGTTGGTAGGTCAGTTTGATATCAGATGATGGCACTACATAGTTTATTAATTTATTTCTCCTCTGTGAAGCTACAAACTGTCACCTATTGTGGAAGCGATTAAGACCTCAAAAATTTCATGACGATAATTCCAGTCTTAATTCAGTTAGTTCCAAAATAATATGAATTAGTGCTCCATCACATTCCACTAGCGTCAAAAAATTGAATTTGGGCAATGCTAACCAGCAAATGGAATAAAATATTGACCAGGTCTGCCAGTATTTCTAGCTGACTCCTTTGGGAATTAACACTAATTACACATCAGAGATATAAGAATTGTGTGTCTCCTAAGGCAAAACTGCCTTAAGTCTTTTCAGACCTGCAGAAAGAGAAGTAGGTGCTCTAACTTACCAGATACTTCATATTTCACATTGTCAATGTATCACTCTGTAACACATTCTGGCAACATCAAAAGCTTATGTCCTGTCCAACACTTCCCCTAAATGCATATTTACCCACTTTCATTTTCTTGCCAGCTAACATGTTTCCACAACTTTTTCACTCACTAAATTGCTAAGATATATATGCAGTACACAGGAACATAACGCATAAGAAATTTAGGGACGTGTAATTAATTGGCCAGTACAGAACTACTCAAACATGCAACAGATAACACACAGTCAAAATGAATAATGTGTGCAACAATAATATCAAAGAATTTAAATCAGAAACAGTTTACTGTGCTAAAGATAGAGCAGTACCCTTATCAACAAATAATTAAAATTCTATTCAGAGCACTTCCTTTATGCTGATTCTAGTTTGTCTGTTTTTATCATATCTTGCACGGCAGGTGGAATATCAAAGAAGAAACCTTCCAATTTTGGCATGTGCTCTATACAGAAAATGTACTATATGAGATTTTGCAAGGATACTATATGAGATACACACTTTACCTGTTCCATTCGTGAGCTCCAGTGAGCAGCTGCAGCATCAGCCAGGCTATCTACGGATTCTTCCCTTTCAAGATAGAACTTTTTCCCAACATCTCCCAACTGTAATAGCAGTGTTCCTAACACAGAGGAAAACAACAGTTCAATAGTGTGAGCTGTTTCACAAATAGGAACCAAGTAAATATTCAATGGATGAAAGCTATCTAATTTACGAAGTAAATAAACTCATCCTATAAAAATATTAATTCCAAGTAACAAGTACGTCTAATGATTTGTGTATTCAGTCGGCACAATGTAGAGGTGCACACAATTATTGTGCCCTGAAGGTAGTCGTAGGATGAAAATGGATTTTATTACAATGATTTTCAAAACATATTCTCTCTATCATTTTCTAGGAAAATGCACTGCACCAGAAAATGTAAGAAGATATTATGATTTTCAAAATACTGTAATCTACCTGTGGATTGATTTGGTAAGTAATACAAGAAGATATTGTTACACCATAATTATTTCTTAAACGAAAATCTCAAGATAATAATTCCCCTCTCCTTAAAAGTGATCTAATTCCCAGTTTCTAGTATTTTGAATGTCAATGGGACATTAAATTTTTGTCAATGGGACATTAAATTTTACTCATAGGAATATAAAATAAATTCACTTAGCACTCCACCAAAATTAATACATTTTGTTACACGAGGGTCACTCAGAAAGTAAAGAATGATTTGTTTTGACTTGTGACCATACCTCCCCACCACCATCACTGACCGACCACTGATCTTTATACTGATCTATCTCAGTTTGGGGGCTGTTATGATACAATAAGATTTTATACTTCTCAGTGTGGAATTTTAAAACTGATTGGTTGGTTGACTGATTTGTGGGAGGGTACCAAACAGCAAGGTCATCAGTCCCATCAGATTAGGGAAGGATGGAGAAGGAAGTCATCCATGCCCTTTCGTAGGAAAAATCCTGGCATTTACTTAAAGTGATTTAGGGAAACAGAAAACCTGAATTAGGATGGACGGATGCAGGTTTGAACTGTCATCCTCCCGACTGTGAATCCAGTATGCTAACCACTGTGTCATCTCACTCGGTAACAAAACTGACAACCTCACCAAGTGAGAGATGCACAGTGCTATCTGTTTTTTGAATGTGCAAAAAGTCCAACCCATTGAAATTTATAGGCAAGTAACTGAGGTTTATGGTAATATATTGAATGAACAGTCAGTTTAGAAGTGGTGTATCATGTTTAATGACGGATGGAAGAATATTCACAATGAAGATCACTTGGGCTGGCCCTCAGTGATGACTGACGGACTCAAAGCAAAGACTGAAACAAAAATCAAAGAAGAAACGTCTTTCACAGTTAGTGGGCTACACTCATTCTTTCCAGACATTTCAAGAACTGTGTTGTACAAGATTGTTAATGCACATCTGGGCTATAAAAAAAGTGTGCACTAGGTGGGTTCCTCAAATTTTGTCAGATGAACACACAACCAAATAAATGGCAGCTGCACTGAAATTTTTCAGTCACTACGAAAATGATTGTGATGACTTTTTGAATCATATTGTCACCATAAATGCAGTGGCCTACTGTCAGACCCTTCAACAGCTTGGTCACGTCATTAAAAATACGCAGCATAGGATGATAACCAGTGGAGTCATTGCCCTTCATGATAATGCACATCTGCATGGGACAGGAGGGACATAGGACTTGGTTCACCTATTTCAGTGGAAAATGTTTCAACATCCACCTTAAGAGTCTGGACTTAGCACCAAACGATCATCACTTATCCCTCAAATTGAAAGACTTTTTGAGTGGAAGAAGCTATGGAAGTTGTGATGAACTTATAGAAACAGTTGATCAGTGGTTCAACGAGTTGGCGACAACTGAGATGCAGAAGGCATAGAAAAGCTGGTAAAACAGTACAACAAGGCCTAAATTTGAACAGTGACCATGTTGAAAAGTAACTTGTGTATTGAACTGTACATAAAATACAGTTTTGTTTAATTATGCCAAAATAAAAATTTCTGTAAAAAGAATTCATTACTTCCGAATGACCCTCATAGATGCAGTAACTTAGACCTCAGCCACAAAAATCACAAAGAATAATTCCTCAGATATCAAATTCTTGAGGTACATTAGTTCAAGCATATTAACTGTTTTTAATACTGTGTGTCAGCATTCATATGCACAATGTAAGAGGGGATTATAAATGAAGCTATTCAGTTCAATTTACATTTTCTGTTTTCTAGCAAGATATGTAGTGTGGATTTTCTATGTCAAACATTATAAATTTAACTTATTTTATTTAAATCAACATAAAGATAGTGCATAAAATTACCAACCATGAAGCCTAAGAGGAAAATCCAGTTCTACATCTATATACTCTGCAAGCCACCTTACAGTGTGTGGCAGAAGGTAATTCGTGTACCACTGTCACTTTCTCCCCCTTTCCTGTTTCGCCTGCAACTGATGCACAGGAAAAACAGCTTTTGGTAAGTCTTAGTGTACGCTCAAATCTCTTTGATTTTATCTTCATGTAATTTTCATGATTCCACATAGGAGAAAGTAAGATACTTTTTGTCTCATTTAGGAATATACTGCCCCAGAAATTTAACAGTACATCATAATGTGATGCACCATGCCTCTCTTGTACCATCTGCCAGTGGAGTTTAATGTCTATCAGTGTGATAGTTTCTCATTTACCATTAATTTGTTCAATCAAATGTCCCACAGATCCTACCAAGAACAGCCACAAGTGAGGGATGTGAAACAAGTCAGGGTATATTAACAAAAGAACAGGAAATCTTAAACTTAATCTTTATCCCATATAAACAATAAATAGTGTGTGACTATTAATGTCTACTTCTGATGCAAGCATCGCTGCTTGTTTGAAACTACATAATATCAGTCTTTGTGAGATTAAGACAAACTGTTAGCTATGACCAACTTCTACACCTAATGAGCTACCATGTGAATGCTAAGGTCGAGTCTGGATTCTGCTTGTTTCATTAGCAAAAATTAAAATATTTGAACTACCCTTTGAAGTCTTTGGAAGAGAATTTATGTCTGTAAAACCGTGTGGGCCCAGTACCAATTCTTGTAAGAATCCACATATTATGTTCCCCCATAGTGGGGTTACTTTCATGCCTGTGTCAGTCTGTCAATCAGACCATCTGCTTTCTGTTACAAAAGTAAGACTCCATCCTGACAAGAGGTATGTCACTAATGCGATGAAACTTAAAATATTCCCATTGATGACCTGTAAACTGTCATTACTACGAGCTTGTGTATTTCCTGATACACTATTGTAGGACAGCATTCAAAGGGCTGTTTGATACCATATTCATTAACCTGAAGGGCTTGGGATATAACTCCATTTTATGTTTTTACAGCCTGTCTCCCTTTTTTCTTATGGGTTCTACAGTAGTGTGATATTAACTTGTGTACATCAAGATGTACCTGTTCAATTTCAATTGTTTCCATATGATGTTTTGATATGCATAACAAATCTGCTGAAATTCCACCTATTCTTTCATTTTACTGTAATGATATAAGAAGTTCTTATGTTTTGATGTAAGACACTAAATGCATTTTCTTTAATGTCCTTGGTTTTGTTCTGCTAGAAGCTTTTTTTTTTTTTATGTAACTATATTCTGTATCTCTGTCTTTTATATGCATTTACCTTAAAAATGTCTAGGAAACATACTGAAAAATCATAAAGATGGGATGAATGTTGCCTATTAATGGAATCATTCAGATGTAAACCATGATGTCTATGATTTGACCGAGTGAGGGGCAATATATAAATCATACCCATGTGTGGACATTCATCTCCCCTCAGAAATTTTATGACATTTGTATCAACACATTCCACCGAATGTTTTATTCAGGGCTTATTGTATCGCTCAAAGAGTGACATGAGCAGCATCCTCAGCAATGTGCCTAATGTTAGACTCAATTACACAACTGTGGTTGCAGTCCAACCCTGCACTATTATTACACAGTCTTCTTTATCAAGATCCCTCCTTGAACAGCCAACTTGCAAGTGACATAACACAGAGCCATGTACTAAATGAACCCAATGCAAAATGGAAAGAAGATGTGGGTCAAATATCCCATTAGCAACGAGACTGAGACAAGCATGGACTGGAAAAGAAAATTAGCCACATCATTTTCATAGGAACCATCTCAGTACTTGCCTTCAGCAATTTAGCTAACCAAAGAAAACTTTAATTTGGACAGTCAAATGTCAATATGAATGTGTGTCCTCCCAAATCAGAGTCCGGTATTTTAACCACTGTGCTACCTCAGTGGAGTTCATAAATACAGTGTTTTCCACAATTCAATAAACTGCAATAAAAGATGATCTGCTACTACAAATTTCATTTAAAATAATAAGAACAATGGCAGGTGTGCTAAATGTACTAAGAAAAGAAAAAAATGTATTTTCTAAATGTTCTGGAAGATATTCAAATCACCAGGATTAACACAATAAGTAGCATGAAAGGAGATTTCTCTTTCACCAGAAAATAATGGAATATATCTAGTGTTGGTGAAAGTCTCAGGTAATCACAGCTCTGCATTTTTAGTGCTTTCTCAAGTAAGAGATCTGCAAGGTGGAATGAATTAAATGATCAGTAAAGATCTGGAACATACTGACTCATAATTATTAGATTCTTGGTAGTTTAAAATTCCTCCAAGAGATAAAAAGCTAGTGATGCAATATCAACACAGTTTGGACCTTCCAGATAAGAAGAACTATAATACAAGACATCAGCAAATACCGTCTGGAAGTTTACAACTGTCACACTATGCTCTAAGGATGTACTAAATGAACCCATTGCATTTTTACCTACCAGAATCAAAGTGATCACCACAACACAGATGACTATTTACTAATCAACTCAATCATGGATATGGACAGTGAGCTGTTGTGTTAGAAGTTTGTGGAACACAATGGGATACCACCAATGAAAATTGTTCCACTAGAATTTCATGTAATGGCTAGCATCAATTTCAAATTTTCTGAAGCCTCAAGTTCACTTTATCAGATCTCCAGGGGTGACAATTGGTTAAAGCTTCAGTAATATCAATAGTTTCATGAACACCTATGTCCCAAGAAACAATGAAAGATGAAATGAGTACACTATTTGATCAAAGGTAGCCAGACACACCTATGTAATGTGGAAATGACCACTAGATATCATGTGAGGTCCACCTGCCATTATGAAAGGAGGGCGGGAGTGCAGCAACAGCAGAAGGGGTTGTTCAGGAGAAACCAGCAACTTCGAACAAGGACTAGACACTAGTTGTCACCTGAGTAACAAATCCATCAGGAACATTTCAACTCTTCTACAACTGCTGGTGATGTGATTGTGAAGTGGATTTGTGAAGGAACAACAGCTAAACCAAGATCAAGCAGACTTCATGTACTGACTGATGGGGACTGTCCAATATTACAGGTGGTGTTTGTAAAAAAGCATGAAATCAGTGAAATGAATCGCTTGAGTCCCAAAGTGCTGTCAGCACAGTGGCTATGCATCTGGAGTTGAAAATAATGGCATACAATGGTTTACAAGGCCCTAATGAACCACTTATTTTTGTAGTCAGTGTTAAATTATGCTTGAAGTGGTGTAAAGTGCAATGCTACTGGACAACGGATGACTGGAAACGAGAGACTGGAGTGACGAATCATACTATATCCTGCACCACATTGATGAAAGAGTATGAGTTTGGCGACTGCCTGGAGAATGTTACCTGCTATCTTGTGTAGCGGCAAAAATGAAGTATGGAGGAGGCTGCATCATGGTATGGGAGTGTTTTCTGTTGTTAGGGTGTGGTACACATATTGTGCTTAAGAAAATGCTAAATGCAGAAGGATATGAACACATTTTACAGTATTGTGTACTGCATACGGTAAAGGAAAAGTTCAGTGATGGTGACCGATTGTATCAGTATGACAATCCATCCAGCCATAAACCACCACCAGAAAGGCAATGGTTTGTGGACAATAACATTCATGAAACGGACTGCTAGTTCAAAACTGAACCCAATGGAACACCTTAGGGATGAGGTAGTATTCTGACTTCGCTCTAGACCCAAAATCACAACTACTTTCTCTGGTTTTGGCTCTCAAGGAAGAATGGGCTGCCATTTCTTCACTAACATTCAAACCCCTCACTGAAAATGTCCCCAGAAGAGTTCATCCCATCATTAAGGTGAAGGGTGGACGCACTCCAATGTGAATTTCCACGAATAGCATCTGGAGACTCGATTTTCGTAAACAAGCTGATCTAACTTTTAATACGTACATAAAACCTTATGTTACATTCCATCCTAGATTTTCTATTATTGTAACTTCTACTTTCCACTCACTGTAGCTACTGATTCAATATATTAAGTGCAGGTATAATTAACATATTTATTACTTAACTTCATAGAACAACTGTTTCTATGATATGAGCACTGTTATATTCCTAGTCGTTTCATAATTCCAAACAGAACTGAACTCAAGACACAACTCAATATGGTGTTACGTTCGCATATAAACTTTAGTAAAATTATAGATAAAGTAATTATGCGTTTAAGTAAAATCTGATATATTCTGATGGTTAAAAAACACTTATTATGTATATTTGAAGCTGAAGGAATGTATATTACTGAATTCTGACTAGAAAATTGGGATTTATATTTTTCTTTAATTATGCCAGGGTGCATTTCATTACTCTGTTATCAATGTTTGTAATTACAACTAAGCTGAAGTACTGCTGTTGCCAATATTCACACTGCTTCTAATTATTAAAAATAACATATACTCCTGTGGCTGCACAAGCAAAGGCAGTGGCAGTGTGAGTTCAGTGCAAGATTAGTTCACGGGAGTGTTGGTTCACATCACGTTAACAAAAGCTGTGTGTGTGAGGTAAGTCAAAATTTACTTTGTTCTTTGAAAATTCAGTCCAAACTCAAAGTTATTAAATCGAGTATGTGAACATGAGAATATTCAACTGATTATCATCCTCAACAAATGAGTTCAATTCCAAAAGTACTGTTTCAATCTCTTGCCACAACACAATGCAATTGCACCACATTTTGTAGTTATGATGAAGCTCACACAATTATTTTTCTTATTTTTTTTCTTTGGTGGGGGGAGGGTGTTACAACATTACAACAACGATTTATGAGTTTACAGATTAGATTTCTCTTTCTCTTTTGCTTCCATCGTAAGACCTTCTGTTTTTATGCTAGATCTCGACAAAGAAAAAATCTGAAAGTGGCCACTATATTTTACAAATGGTCACAAACTTCTCACTCATAACATCTATTTGACACACCTGTCAATCACTATTCAAACTGCTTTTAGTCTTCATATGCCATAGCGAATTCTCTCTAGAAGTCATATTGTGCTACTAACTGTGAGTAGTTAGAAATTTTCTTTATTTACGTGGGAGAGGTAATATAATGTCATAATACAGAGCACACAACAGCAAGCACAAGTAACTACCACTGCTAAGAGGAAGAGTCAATAAATGTTCAGGTATGATAAATATTTTAGAATGTTCGTAAAATGTCATTTTGCTCACCTACGCTTGCAATACAGTGAAACACCTCCTGGTCCTCTGGCTGTGCTTCAAACAAACCGTACATTGTCTTCCACAGTACAATGAAGTGTGGTTGCCCCATACGAGGCACTGCTTTCAGCTGAGAACGAGAATCTTTCTTTTCCACAAGAGAACGTAAACTGCTGAGACTGCGAACCTCCCACAGTGACTGCTCCCCTGTAAATGTAATATTGAGTTTCTCACAAATTCAGCAGTTAAAAAAATTGTTTTTATTTATTAGTATTTATTCAAATAACTCTTTAGGTGGGTACAATAAATCAACTTTGGTTCTGCTTCTTTGTGTTTAATTTTTGTTGCTCCCAGACATCCTTCATCCTTAGAGAATGCTGTTCCTTTTCATCCTAGGTTCACTTTCTTCCTTTTACAGACCTCTTTTCTTTCCTTAAATCCTGCCTTTTGTGTTGCTCCTCTAAAAAGTATTCTGTTATGTATTATATCCATTATAATTCCTGTGTTTTTATATATTTGTCAATTTCAGTGAACCATGTGGGTTTGGATTTGTAACTGTTTATTAAGTTGAAGATCTGCTTGGTTAGTCTGGTATTTTCCATTCGGTATGTGTGGTCTTAAAACTAGTCTTATTTTCCTCACTAGATCAGTTAGCTCTTCCACTTTCAAACAGAGCTCTCTGTTTGATCTTAATTTGTATACAATATTACTATTAGTTCTTGGTCCCAGTATTATCCTTAGAATTCGTCTTTCAATTTTTCCCAGTTTTTCAAGATCCACAAACCTTGTTAATTTAAGTGTTTCTGCTGCATATGCTGTTTCAGGCCTTACCACTGTTTCATAGTATCTTATTTTTGTGTTCCAAGGCAAAGTTTTATTTTGTTTTATTTGTTCTTGTCATTTGGAATTCGACTTTACAAATATGAAATCAGGTCGTTCAACATCACCAGCGTATTCTGCAATCAACTTTTCAGTGAAATTACAAACAACTGAGATCACAAACGTCAAATGCCCGAGTCTTCTTGCTCAAATGAACACATAACAACATTCTGTAATAATGTTTAAATTATCATTCTTTATGTTGTTCATAAGAAGCTGGAGAAGGAAACTGAAACAGTCATACAAGCAATAGGAAATGTGGGACAAGCAGGGATAACAGGTCAGAGTTAAGAGAAACATTTGCCAGATGGTGAAGCGTAGGGGAGAATACAAAGAAAGCTAAGTCAAATGGCATGGGGCAGGTGGGAGGGGATTGTGATAGAATGGCGAGAGGTATAAGTATTGATAAATTAACTAATCAATCTCTCTCTCTCTCTCTCTCTCTCTCTCTCTCTCTCTCTCTCTCTCTCTCTCACTCTCTCACTCACTCACCCACCTTAAAGATTGAAAAGTACATAGAAGCATAAACAATAATGGGAATTCCTGGATGGAGCCATACGTAAGATAAAATAAAGGAAATGCAGCCACTCACCTACAGCAGACCGATGAGTGGAGCACAGAAACACTCAACAGGAAACACACACACTAGAGGAATGTGCATTTGGGTGTCTGTGTTAACGTGTGTAATTTTACTTGAAAAACAGCAAGCACTCAAAACTTAGTGTGAATAGTGTTTCCTCTTACATGTTTCGATGTTCCACACAGCACTCCGCTATAGGCGAGTGGTTGCCTTTCCTTTATTTTCTGTAAAAGAGTTAACCCCTTAACCTATGATTTTAGTTCCAATTGCCTGGGATCAAAATATAGACACTATCGCCTGACTTCTGAGCCATTCCATAGTTCAGCATATCAGTCCAATGTTGTACCATTCGTGCATGACTTACATGAGGTATGTACATGGGTAAGATCCAACTGGTTTAATTTTCTGGAATATTAATTGCAACTTCATGTAATAAGTGTGTTAGAAATCATAGAATGAAGGCTTTCACGACTGGATGACATAGCTGCTGGTAAGCCTTTTGGCATGTGAGGTCATGGCCCAAGAAACTCTTCTGTTTCTGACGTTTCGTCCAGGACTGCGCTGGACCTTCTTGTTACGTTGTAAAGACTTGTCTTCTATACTGAACTTTTTAAAGGTGAAGAGGATGTTCCGGACAGCTCGGGTGCATCAGATTTTTGATTGTACGAAAAAGCACTACTCCAAGAAAGGATACATTACACAAGACAAGCAATGGATTCTGTTGACCGTAACTTACTGAAACTCCATTTATTCCTTGCTAGTAAGGTACAGATAGATCTGTGGAATAAAATAGGTTACCTTATGTTTACATCTATGGAAGCTATGATGGAAATGACTACTAGTAGACACAAGAAAAAGTTTGGAAAGTTAGAAACTAATGTAGCAGCTACAAGCAATACGATGATGTCTGATACTATTATCTTAAGATGAGATTTCCGTCCTTGCAAAAGGAGGAAACTATGCTACAACACCTATGAGAGTACCAGTTGAAGATTTTACCATGAATACAGAAGCAGGTATATGAAATCCCCCCAAGGAAACTGCAAATGAAATTTGAATCGAAACCACCAGGGTCTTATGTCACAGTAAACCTTTGGAAAGTAATTTAACAAAAGGCGAGAGAAGGCTCTCAGAGATTTAAATGCAGATGAAAAGATAGTGGTTCTTCCTGCTGATAAAGGGACTACTACTGTTATTATGAATACAGAGGATTTTGGACCTTGTAACCTCAGGACAATACAAAAAAACTTACAAAGGATCCCACAGCCAGCATACTGAGGAAAACAAGTAATCTAATTAAGTCATCTTCCTCAGTTCAAAAAGAAGATAAAAGAGCTTTGTCGAAGATTGAAGCTGTGTGTCGCAGACTGTATGCTGTACCCAAAATTCATAAAGCAGATTTTGCTTTGAGACCCATAGTTAGTGCCATCAATTCTATGATGTACGAAATAGCAAGATATCTGGCAACTTCTTTACAACCATGTATCGGTAAAACTGACTCATATATAAAAGACTCACATCTTTTTGTTGAGAAACTAAGGGCTAATTCTGGCTCCTGAAGATATTCTTGTAAGTTTGGACATAGTGTCATTATTCACTATGATTCCAATTAATGAAGTTACGATTTACATAATGGATAATTTTTCAGGAGATCTGATTGCTCTTTTTAGACATTGCCTTACTTTGAGTCAGTTCCAGTGGGATGACAAATTTTATGAACAACTTGATGGTGTAGCAATGGGTAACCCATTAGGTCTTGCAATCACTAATTTCTATAGGGAGAAATTCGAACAATCGGCTCTGGACAAAGCAAATAAGAAACCATTTCACTGGTATCGGTTTGTAAGTGACATTTGTGGTTTGGTCCCATGGTAGAAAGGGTAAATAAAATTAATCCAAAAATCCAGTTCACCATGGAAATGGAAAATGATAACAGAATATCTTTCTTCAATATTTCAGTTATGAGATGGTCTGATGGAAGTTTGGAACAAAGTTTTTCAGAAAGTTGCACATACCGACAGATATTGGCATAAAAACTCCAATCACCATCCACAACGAAAGAGACGTGACATTAAAAGTCTTGTCGATAGAGCCGAATGGATATGCACGTCGGAACACCTGGACGCTGAAATAAAACATCTGAGGCAGGTCTTCAAGAAAAATGCCTACTCACGCAAAGAAATAAAAAGAATTTTGCGACCAAGAAACATAAGACCAAAGGACAAGGTTGAACCACAATGGCAGAAAAACACAGTTTCTCTCCCTTTTATTAAAAAAGTAATGGATCAGATCAGTAAGATTTTACAGAAGCATGACATCAGAACGGTCTTTAGACCAACAAATAAAATAAGTCGAGAACTCCGATCTGTAAAGGATGAGCCCTCCTCTGAAGACGTGTGGTGTATATAAAATTCTGTGTATGTGTGGTAAAGTTTATATTGGAACTACCAAGAGGAACGTACATACATGGGTATAAAAGCACAAAAGTCTTTGCCGACTAAGAAAAATAGAGAAATCAGTTGTTGCAGAGCATGCTCTTGAGTCAGGAAATCACAAAGTGAAGTTTCCTGGAATGGAAATTTTATCTACAATGTCAAATTATTATCCACACCCATTTAGAGAAGCCACTGAAATTTGTAAGTATCAGGATAATTTTAATAGGAAATAAGAGACTATGAAACTTAGCGACATATGGACAGTAGCTCTGCAGAATCGCTAAACAATTTTATCTTTGACAAGATGACAATCGATAGTTATGTTTTACCTTTGACAAGGATTATCTCTGCTCACCATGTGTTACTTCAACCAAGCTCCCTTTCCTAAAGCATATATGCCGCTCTCAGACGTCTGACCGGTCAGTCAGTAAGACTCAACATACGAGCCCCTCTGAGGATGTAAAGTGCAATCCTGGACGAAGTGTCAGGAACAGAAGAGTTTCTTGGACCACGACCACACATCCCAAAAGGCTTACCAGAAGCTATGTTAGAGGTACCACAAAAATTTATTATCAGTCTATACAATATAATATAAAGCAATACATTTTACCTCCACTCTTAAATACATTCACAATTCACACGTATCTAACTTTGCATCTCTTGCAACTCCACTATGTTTCTATTTTTCACGCAAACTTTATAGAGTCTTAATGGCCTTGATGATGTTATTGCGTCAATATGCTTAGGAAAATGGGGCCTGTGAGTCGCGTGCGGTCTCTCTGGTACATCTCCATATGGTATTCATCTTCATCCCTTATTGTCTGCTTCTGGTATATTCCCCAGTAATGATTTGACAATTTCAATCCTATAATCAACATAACTCTTGTTTTTTTTTCCATTATTTACTTTGTTGCACAAAATGTATGAAATGAAAAGATCAATATCAAACAGATAAAAGAAAATTTTTCGATATCCTTTCATGTACTTTCTCATGATTGGGAAGTAGGTTGATATTTGGGATTGCCAATCAATTCCAATCATTTCTTGTTATGCTCAATAAAGTAACTTGGTTTTGAAGTACAATGGGATCCTTGTGTTATCATTCCTATTGTTTTATGTTTTTTTTGTCACAAGATGAACCTCTTCTTTATCTTTCATTTTATAATGAGTATTCAATTACAGCTCTTCATTCTATATTCCCTTCTTTAATTTTACTTTATAGAAATCTTCTGGCATATTGTTTCTATTCACACTTACTGTGCCAATGGCATTTGTTTTATAACAGTGTGATAGTGACATAAATAATTTTGGTAAAGAATACCAATTATCTAGGTATACAGTGTAATCTCCTTTACAACACTTTCAGAGGTGCTAACTTCATAACTTATCATGGCTCGCATATATTACAAAGTCATAGCAACAACCTGAATCTGACTCTCATAACTTGTAAAATTTAATACAAAATACTGCCCTTTCTGATGGATTGAACTGTTTGTAAGATATGCATTTCTTAAATTTCGTGAGCATTTCATCAATAGTTATGTCCTGTTTCATTGTATACACTGCTTTAAATTTTTGATTCAAATACTTATTCATAGGTCTCTCTCTCTCTTTTTGCAACCAGATCATGATTTGCAAAGTGCAAATACTTTTTTAATTTGAAGATATCTTTTTAGCGACATTGTTTTTCTAAATATGAGCATTTCTGTAACAGCCTCTTCAATCAGTTCAATTGAATTCTTGTTTTTTCACTAGTGCCATTATTATGGACAATGCAAATTACCTTTTAATTTTATTACTGTCCGTAGGAAAGAAGCGACAGTGACTAGCTATGTACACAATTGCTTCAAGGAGTTTCCAACTTTTCTATTTCAATCTGCCAGAAAAATAGCTTTTGTTATACTTATGGGGAACATCATTGGGGGCAATGATTACTTCCTCATTACTTCCTCTGCAGTTTTATTTGACATGGACAGGTTTGTATGGGCACACAACAGCAAGGTCTTTAGCGCCCAAACGAAAACAGATTGAGATGAGTGTCAGTAATATATACAGAACAAGAAGATAAAGCAGCACGTAAAACACAGGTACAAAAGCTGGAAAACTATGAGTGTACCCACACAGAACCACAGAATGAAGTATTGCATCAGTAGTAACGTACTAACGACACAGGAAGAAAGTGGTGTAAGGAGCTAAAACAATGTATCAGACAGCCGTGGCTAGCTGTCAAAGAAAAAAAAAAAGGGAGAAGCTAGCCGCTCTGCAACACAATAAAACCTCCAGCCTAAAAGTTTAGGCCAGAGTCCAGACACAAATCACAAAACTTTAAATCCTTGGTCACATTCATCTCATCATCAGCAAAAATAGAGGATAGGTCCCCACCAATATTTGGTTCTGCCCTTGCATCACAATATAAAATGCACTCCATTAAAATATGGCAGATGGAGATGTGCATGCCACAAGCAGCACAAAACGGGGATTCTCTCACCACAGTAAAAAGCTGTATGTGAGAGAGCAGTGCCCAATTCTAAGACGCATGGGAACCACTTCATCCCGCCTGAGCAACTGGCATGAGGAACGCAATGGCCAAGTTGTTCACATCGCCAACCGCAGCTTACTGGCTGTCACCGCCAGCCATTCCTCATCCCACACCTGCATGCACTTCCTGTGCAGTGCAGAAACAACAGGACACTGTGTCACATCCTGTCCTCTGCAGGCCTCCTGAGCAGCCCAATCGGTGTGTTCATTTCCCCATACCCCTACAGGACCTGGCACCCAGCAGAATAACATCTGCTTACCCTGGCATTGGAGCAAGTAGAGTTGCTCATATATCAGCCGGACCAGTTGCTCAGATGGGCACAGGTTCTTTAACGATTGTAAAGCACTAAGGGAATCTGAACAAATGAGAAACTGTTTGCACCGAATATGACGCATCTGCTCCAGTGCTTTCAAGATCACGTGGAGCTCTGCTGAGAAAATGGTATACTCATCAGGAAGGCGAATCTTGGTGACACGGATGCCAAAGGAATTCCCTTCCTTGGAACCATCAGAGCACACTATTGCGAAACTGTGATGCATATCTAAAATGTTAAAAAAACAGAGATTGAAATGTAAAATGTGATGCACGATCTTGCTTAAAATTTGTCAAGTCTAAGATAAGTCTGGAGAAGTCAAGGTGGAAATCGGCTCCCACTGTGATGTAAAACATGAAGACCAGCCGAACCCGTCTCTAGAAGGCAAACCTGTGCACAAATCCAACAGGGCCTCATTGCCTGTTGCTGGTTATGAAAAAGCTTTCCAGTGGAGGCTGAGCAACAGTATGGTAGGTGGGTGCGTATGGTGTCGACAGTGTTTTATGTGCCTGGCGCACCAGAAGTAGCCATCACCTGACGTGAAGTGGTGGTTCACCAGCCACTGCACAGAGGTGTGGTATGGAGCTTGTTCTGAATGCCCCAGTGGCCAATGAATCCCTTTATGGTGCACCATGTCCAACATCTTTAAATAAGAGGGTCTTACAGGCCCATACACCATGCATCCATAATTGAGCTGAGATCGCACAAATGCCATGTAAAATCGGAGCAGACAAGTCCTGTCTGCACACCATGTACTGTGGCTAAGATATTTTAAAATACTGAAACCTTGACTTAAAATCACCGTTTTTTCAGGTCCTTAAGATGTGGTAACCTTGTAAGCTTAGAGTCAAATATGATGCCCAGAAACCTCAGTTTCTTTAAAAGTGAGGGCAGTGTCCCTCATCCTCAACCCAGGAAAGTTTAAATTGGACTGAGAACAGTTAAAAAGAACACACATGGACTTCTTGGTGGAAAACTTAAAGCCACTCTTCTGCACCCATTCATCCAAACATTGGATTTAGTTGCAACTGAAATATTGTCGTTGCGAGGCTTGAAGAAGAGCACAATGCAGAGAAGTCATCCAGAAACAAGGAACACTGGACAGGACTTTTCACTATGGACTTAATGCTATTAATAGCTATGGCAAAGACAGTCACACTTAAAACTACACACCATTCTCCTGCTCAAAGCGATCAAACAAGACATCGCTCACTCTGTATCTAAAATATCGTGGTGAGAGGAAGCACTCAATAAAAATGGGAAGACGATCATGAAAATCCCATTTGTGAAGATCCTCCAGGGTAAGATGCCTCCAAGTAATGTTGTAGGCCTTCTTGATGTCAAAAAATATTCATAGAAGTTGATGCCAGCATAGGAAAGCCTGTTGTATAGCTGCCTCCAGGAGGGAAAGGTTATCAAAAGAGAAGCGATACATCCTGAACCCACAATGAAAGTGACTAAGGAGATGCCTGGATTCTAAGATCCAGACAAGGCAGCAATTGACCATCTGCTTCAGGGCCTTCTCACGCAGCTAGTGAGGGCAACACTACAGTAACTACGTGGGCATGTACAGACTTGCCCAGGTTTTAAAAGAGGAATTAAAACTGCCTCACACCAAGAGTTGGGAAAGTGACCTGACATCCAAATGGCATTAAAAAGTGCGAGGAGGATATCTTTGTTTTACATTGTGAGGTGCCGTAGCATACTGTAATGTATCCTGTCATGACCAGGGAATGTGTCACAAGCTGCAGACAATGCAGAATTCAGCTCCCACATGGAAAATGGGCAGTTGTAATCTACAGCACAGGTGGTCCAGACACCTATCAGCAACTGCTCTATTGTGCTGGAAACTTGGATCCTGACTGGCTGTTGCAGTAACTGTGTCAAAATATGCCGCCTATAGTCTGGGCAATGTCTTGTGGATTGGTTTGGAGTGTGCCATTCCCCATTACAGTAACCATGGGGCACCTATCTCCTTTCCCAGAAATTCTCCTGATGGTCTCCCACACAACAGAATGTTTGGTGGAATGATCAATAGTGTTCAGGAACTGTTGCCATGAGCTCTCTCAAAAGGTCGGTGACACTTTGCCCTTGCCACAACAAAAGGCTCCAAGATTCTCTGCAGTTGGCTGACACTTGAACCTATGCAGAGCCGCATGCCTGGTCCTGACTGCAGAGCGGCATTTGGCACTCGACCAAGGGACAGGTTGCCTCTTCTGTTGTTCCATGGACTGGGGAATGGATGCTGCAGCAGCATGGTGGATCATTTTGGTAATATGATCCGCCCATGCCTCAACATTCCCAGAATGTTTGAACTGGGCCAACTGGCTATAAAGTGCCCAGTTGGCTCTACTGAGCAACCATTGCGGCAGTTTCCTTTTGGGCTCCACCCCACCTGGCAGGTGAATTCAGATCGGGGAGTGATAACTTCTGTGCAAGTCATCGACCATTTCGCATCGAGCAGTGTGAGCAAGAGCAACGGGAGAGATCAATGGCAGATAATGACCCAGTTGCTGTGCAGAAGCGAGTGTCCTAGCCCGCATTTAGCAAAGATGTGCATGATGAAATGAGAAATCTCTCAATTGCTCTACCCTGGGGCAGGTAGTTGCAGAGCCCCAAAGCACATTGTGTGCATTAAAAACACCACTGAGTTTGAAGGGCGGGGGAGCTGTGTAGTAAGGTCGGTTAAGGCCTCTTGTGGAAGTGCATCATCCGGGGGCAAGTAAAGGGAATATATTGTTAACAGATCACGCAAGTGAACTGATACAGCAACTGCTTGTCAAATTGTCACAAGTGAGAGAGGCAAGGAGTTGTAGTCAGTACTGATGAAAATACCTACACCTCCTCTAGGTCTCTTTCCATTCAGGTCGTCGTCATTGTGGAGTACATACCCTTGTAGCTCAGGAGTGTATGATTGATGGAAATGAGTCTCCTGGAGACACAGACATAGTGGTCTACCCTAAGATAAGAGATGAAGTTCCTCCACATGCGTCCTGAACCCCTGACAATTCTGCTGTAGGACGGGAGCCATTTCATCTATGTGGTTTTAATTTACCCCTATCTTTGCACAGCGGAGGTGAAGCACTTTTAGAGTGAGTGGGAGTGGTGGGGCTGCCTGAATCTAAGGCATCTAATTCCATGATGTCCTCCTCATCAGTCAGACATGAAAGAATGACACCTGATGGCACTCACAACAGCTTTTGACCCAAACATTGTGAACCTTTCCCTGAACCCTGTCTCTTTGAGGATGAAGGGGAAAGGGGGCGTTGAGAGGCACTCTGCTTGTTGTGTGCCTTCTTGACACTCACTACTGAACTGTTGTTGGTCTTTTCTGTGGCGGCTGCTTGGATTTCTTTATCCTTATGCATTTTGCCTGGGCATGCACACATCCTAGTACAGGTGCTGGTGGTGGATAGTTGCATGCTGGATGACATCAGCATTGAGGCGTCAACCTTAGAAACAGGTTTCTGCACCATGGAAGCATAAGAAGTGGTAAAGATGCGATGTTTTGTTACCTTATATTCCCTCAGTATAAGGGATCTGCTTAGTGACTTTTAATTCTGAATTTTTCATTCCTCTGCAAAAACAGGGCAGTCTTAACTCCAGACTATATGGCTCCCAGAGCAGTTAATGCAGACTGCTGAAGACGGAAGGTCAATCCCAGCTTCATGGGCTGCCTTTCCATATTTACCACAGGTCGCTTCACCTCCCCACACCTCAACACTGTGTGACCAAACTGTTGGCATTTTTAGCACCGCATAGGGTTAGGTACATAAGGCCTAACCCTAAGTTGGAGAATTAAAGGTCACAATGAAGGTGGTGGTCTTCGTAATTTCTCCATTATTCCTAGGCATCCTTTGCTATATTTCCACTATCCCCTGTAATGCCCATTCCTGTTTAAGTTCGGCTAAGTCGATATCCATAATGTCACGGCATGTGACCACACGCTTGCTCGAGCACAGGGAGTTACGCAGTTCAACAGTTACATAATATTTACCCAATTTTTTGGTCTTCGTAAATAGTTCCATCTGTTTTTCCCTGTTAGTTTCGACCAGTAGGTAACCATTCTGTAGCCACTTTATGGATTTCAGGCTTCCAGCAAATCCTTCCAAGTCTTTATGGATATAAAAGGGTGACACTTTTTCAAACATCCCCTCCTTCCTCTTCATGACCAAAACCACAGTTTGATTTATGATTCCTTGAGTGATGTTACTATAACTCAACTGATGCAGGTTACCAGGAGGGTTAGCCTCCCTCATTCGTTTTGAGGATTGAGTGTGAATACTCCCAGGCAGTACACCCTTCCCACTGGGAGGAGAACAATATGATTTTGAAGGTTCCATCTCAGTTCCATGAGTAGCTAGGGAAACTAGGGTCCACTCAGACAGAGCTCTGTGTTCCTGAGTAAGCCTTATACAACTGAGGTGTGGGAGGTTCCCCAGAGTTGTCTGCTAACAACTGTTCCATCTCAACAGCCAAGCATCTCATCAGCACACAGCACACGTTGAGATTAAGAGGTTTTTTATAGAGGTTTTTGCCATCCTCACAATCCGGGCGGTCAAGCCAAGCTCCCCATTCCCTGTGACACACAATGTTCTGTTGCTGCACCATACAGTGGTCGTTGAAGCATGCCCAGAGCTTACGGTAAGAGGAGACTGACCGCTTACCAGTCCCCAGCTTAGGACCCTGAGGTCACCATCATGTACTCAGCAAATGGATGCTGAGCCCCTGAGGGTTGCAGTTTTATTTCTAGCAAGCCAAATTTTCTAGGTGGGGAATAGGAATATATCACCTGGAGTTAAATATAAAAAACAATTTGGTTGAGGGACTAATCTGTAGCTGAGTTAATGCATTTTTACCATTGTGACTGCTGCAGTGTGGGATGATGCATTTTCTTTGTAAATGAGCAATTGTGTGTGTTCCAGTCTTGGTTACTTTTCATTCATTTTATGTTTCTAACAATACAATAATTAAGTATAGTATGTCCTATTTTGTGTGATGGAAATCAAAATTTACCATATAGTGGAGATGCAGAGTTGCAGAATAGGCACAACAAACAGACTGTCAGAAAGTAAGCTTTTGGCCAACAAGGCCTTATTGGAAATAGAAAACACACACACACAAAACTACATTCTCTGGTTGCTGAAGCAACAGTGCACAACGGGAGAAGCAACTGGATCATGCGGGTAAGGAGGAGGCTGGGGTGCGAAGGGGCAGAGGGGTAGCAGGGTAGGGGTGGGGGGGAATGGTAAACTGCTGCTTGTGGGAGCATACAGGGACAAGGTGGAGAGAGGGTAGAGCAGCTAGGTGCAGATGGGAGGTCAGACAGAGGGGGAGGAGGGTAGTGGAAAAGGATAAAAGTAAAAAAAACTGCGAGAGCATTGTTGGAATACGGGGCTGCGTAGTACTGGAATGGGAACAGAGAAGGGGCTAGATGGGTAACGACAATGACTGACGAAGGGTGAGGACAGTAGGGTTACGGAAACATAGGATATGTTGTGTATAGGATATGTTGTGTATGTTGTCTGTTTCTGGTAAACGCCTTGTCGGCCAAAAGCTTACTTTCTGACAGCCTTTTTGTTATGCCTACCTGCGACTCAGCATCTCCACTCTATGGTGAGTAGCAACTATTATTTTCAGACAGCAGTAAGTGATCATCCAACTGACTGACAAACAGCTCTTCCATTTCCAGTTTTTCATGCAAGATGATGTGTACTTCTTCATATGAGATTACTACTGTCTCAACAATCTCAAGTCACTTCCATTTGGTGGTCTTGCATTATGGCACCACAATTTTTTTTCGATATTCTCCATGGTGGTAGCTTCAAGTGGGCAGCCTGTGCATTTATTTTCAGTGCTTCTAAACAAGGTTTAACTTCATTAATTTAAAAGTAAATGGACAACAGTGCTAGTGGAGACTGTCCAAGATGTCTCCCCATCTTTGATTCCTCCATTGCTTCAGATCTTGGGGTGAAAATATTCAGTAAAAGCATGAAATTGGTATTTATTTCACATTTCTCTGATCCATGCAGACTGTACTATTAAGTATTACACCACCTAAACATATAAAATGAGTTAGCAAACTGACAAAGGAAGTCTGTGGCTACTGCAGCTTATTTCTCTTTTACAATGCAGTATATTATTGCCAGAAAAATGTCACCAAACTGAAAGTACAAAAATTAAAAAAAAATATTACAAAAATTAAGATGTTTTAATAAAAATGCAGAAAAAACAATACATGGAAAGAAGTTCTCTTTAATAATTTACGAGTAAGTGAATCTGTAATAGTTTATTAGAAGATCAAAATTTAACCAGAATAAATAAAATTTAAAATCCCATGAATATTTTTTATCACTAACCTTGAGAATTGCTCATGCTGTCGTCAACTTCTGCAGATTCTAAAGAAGTGATACTCTGCTGCATTGTGTCAAAGAAGTCTGTGGCCTCTGCTGCAACTTCAGCACCACCCTCTGCAATAACAGACCGAGTCGCTGTTCGACGACCTGTGCACAGCTAACATTCATCATCAACAGGTAATGACTGAAGACATGTTTTTAAATCTCAGCTGCATTGGTACTTCAGCATTTTTTCCCATTAAAAACTGAGATTAAGATTAGGGCACCTTTATAAATTCAAATATGCCTCCCCTCCACTCCCCCCCCCCCCCCCCCCTCCACACCTTCTCTCTCTCTCTCTCTCTCTCTCTCTCTCTCTCTCTCTCTCTCTCTCTCTCTCACACACACACACACACACACACACACACACACACAAACACACACAAACAATGTAGATGTAAGCAAACAACTAAAATGGTACAATGAAACTTAGATAAGAACTAAAAGTGAAAAACATCAAAGATGGCAATTCTGTTACACTTCATTTCAGCCAGTGAGCTGCTTTTAGAAAGTGGGAAAATGTCTATAAACTATGGTACTAAAGCCATATGTAATCCTCAAAGATGTTACTTCAAAAGCATCCATTGAGTTGAAAATGACAATTTCATACTGGAATGGATGCTGAGTGATACTGTTATCACTGTTGACACACTGGTGTTTTTAAGATGTCTTGTTTAAAATGCCTTAAATGAAGCAATATTGTGCTCAGTTAAACAGAAACTATAGTGTTTGTACTGATTTTTTGAGTGGAATATGAGGGGCCAGTGGAAGTAAGCCTGGCTCCTTACAGACTGCTATTGGAAAAGCAGTGACGTGAAGCGATCAAATCCCAATTCTTGCACACAGTGTGAACAGCATGCCTATGCTTTCATATTAAAGTGATCATTTACAAAAGCTGTAGTGACACAGAGAGGTAACGATGTGATCTGTTTCGTGTAATGAGAAATGGAAATGAAATTTTACTATATACCGCACATTTAAAAATTATACCACAATATTGATAATTATGCCTACAATGCATATCTGTGAAATAAACACAGATAAAACAATGAATATTATAGCTCAACAAATTAATGTTTGAAAACAAAGGCTGGTAAGAAATATGCAAGAAAAATTTGTTGCATGAAGGCTTTTGTCTTTGGCTGATTCAGAACTAAAAAGCCCAGGGAACAATCAAAAGTTTGCGTGCAGTTTATGTAACAAAAATAAATTCAAAAATAAAAAAAAATAGGAGTTAAAAAATGACAAATTACTAACTGAAAGAAAACAAAATTGGATGATCCATACATACTGAGACACTTTGTAATGCCCCAGTCCTTCCTATCGATTTAGAAAGTAGTAAATACAGCACAGAATTTTAGAATACGAATCACTCTTTTTGAGGGGAAAAGAAATACTTGTTGCTCAAGAGCAGACTTCATAGATAGTGCAAGAATTTCATCCTACTTTTCTGGTAAATCACAGGCATGTGGTTTGCAGTTGCCTTCCTCCAGTCTATTGATGATGTAACAAAAGTGTCATTGTAATGTTTCAGTGACCACAATGAAGCCTCCTCCTGTAACACCATCACGTCAACAGAGCCCCCTGATCCATCAAACTAAATGAACTGCGGGAGAATATCAGAAAGTACAGAGACCATCAGCACTCACTCAAAACGAGACTGTACAATCACCAAATGGCACTGCTAAACATTAACACTGGAAAAAATGTCAACAGAGGCAGTTTAAGAACAATGGTTACTGATAGCTATATAAACTTCTACCACTGAACATAAAAATCCCATTACCACTACAGGAAACTGGTGGGAAAATGACTCAAACGTGGAGCCATTCAGTAGAGTTTCTTCTTGACACACTCCTTGAGAATAAGAAACAAGCACGACATGCAACATCACTGCCAGCTCATTATGTGTCTTGCTTAGAAATATACAAACTAAACCATTGCCATTCCATTCGTGCAAGAGGTAACAATAATTCAGGTGAAAAGGTGCAAAGTGTCTGGTCTAGAAGTAATTCTTCCTTAACTACTTCAGAAAATCAAATGCAGTTTGTTCTCTTTTCTGACAACACTGTTAAATACATATTATAGCTGGGAATGGTTCTGGGAATCTGGAAGACAGACAAAGCAGTCATTACTGAAAAAGAAGAGCAAAAGAAACTAATAAAACTGAAATGTCTTGGGTTTATTTGTTTAATTAGTGCAAATCAAATCATAATCAATATTGGAGATATCTCTGAGAACCTTTTAGGGGCTTTTAATATCAACCCAATTTGGAGAGTTCCAGGTATCTACACGATTTTAAAATAATCTTATTGACTACTACAGGAATCATACGGCTGACTGGAAGGCAGGGAACAATGAGGTAACTAAGGAGATTACCAAACACTGTCCTCAAGAATCAACTTACAGTCCCAGTTTTCTGGAACTTGCCACTAGAACTCTCACTTAACAACCAGATGGAGAAATGAAGTTGGAAAGCTGGTTCCATATGTCGATGACATACTGGTGGTAGTATCTGAAGATTCCTGGGCTTGGCCAGATAATGTGTGTAGAATAGGTTTGCACAGGCAGCAGTGACGTATGCATATTAAATTGATAACTGATACTCATAAAATTCCGTTACAGATGACATTGTCACATAACAGAAATCCAACTATCTGCCTATATTCTGATTAAAATTAGTTGACAGATAATGTCTGTCACTTGCTGCTGCAGTGTTGCCACATCAGCTGCCAGCTAGTGCTTGGTTATGGGGGACATAGAAACACTGCAGGATCACTTCACAAATACTGTTACTGTGTAACATGGAGCAATGTTGGAAATGACCACTATGAGGTACGGCAGAAATGCGTTATGCTCTGTCAACAGCTGGTTTTAAGTGAGCGAACTGTGGCAGACGATGTGTCTTGTAGCCCTAAATTCAAACTTATGTTCTAACCTAACCACAACGTCATGATGATCACCGTATCCAAGAAAATGACAGTCAACAATCTCAGCAGAACTAAAAGCACAATCGCTCTGTTCATGGTAATTAAATCTAACATCTATGAGCAAACCTACGACAAACCATAATTTTTCACCATCACTGATTACCTGAAACTATCCTCACATGGGCTACACGAGCTGCTGCATCAACAACCGATGAGCAGTCGTCATTGGCACTTGGGTGCTGATTATAGATGACATAGGCAGATTCCAAAGAAAAACAGAATGATAGGAAGAAAAAAATAAGAGCAAATAACGAAGTCAATATGATGAAAAAGTGTGATGCAGCAAAGTATTATGAATAAAAAACTCATTTAAACCAATTAACTGAATGAAAATAATAATCAATGTCTTTTGATCAGATTTAGAAATTTAAAAAATATCTGATCCATCGTTTGAAGAGATTCAAACTTATGACCTTCTACACATCGGCTTATTGTGCTAACCACACCACTATGTGACTATATTGAGTTAGGTTGTTGTATTTACGATTCCGGTGACCCAGGTGCTGCTATGAATTGCAGCCTTTTAAAATTTGGCATCATGTAAAGCTTTCTAATGTAAGCTGATCTTTGTGATTATAGTAACTCTAGATGTGACACTGAATCATACCTTGCTGTGTACGAAACATATGTATCTTGTTAGCCTCATTTGTGTGTGTGTGTGTGTGTGTGTGTGTGTGTGTGTGTGTGTGTGTGTGTGTGTGTGTGTGTGTGAGAGAGAGAGAGAGAGAGAGAGAGAGAGAGAGAGAGAGAGAGAGAGAGAGAGAATGGTGGGGGGTGGGGAGAGACGGGTATAATGTGTGATGAAATACGAAAGAAGTCTATCAGACCCAGAATTTAGAATACATCAAAAAAGAAAGCTGGACATGGAGCTGAAAGTGAACTGACTAACTGTTGTGGCAGTTTCACAACAGCGAATAGTTTGGGGCACGACGCTGAGTGCTCTGGTTGGGGGTAACCAGCTCCAATATGTGCGATGTGAACTAATGAGTAATTTTAATCAGATTATTGCAGATTCCATCCTAAATGTAATCATCATCTGCAGTTGTTAAGAGTATCTGTAGATGAAAACTTAATTTTTCATTAGCCTTGGAGTACACAAAGCTAGTAACATCACACACAGTATAGATTTGCAATGACTATTTGTTATGGACTGCCATGCGATTAAAATTTATCACAACACAATCTTTATTTCAACGTTCAGTTCCAGTATATGATCGGTATATGAGTAAATTGTCATAATTACAAATTTTTACCTTATAGAGAGTATAAAAAGAGACATCCTTCCAGTAGAAGTGATATAACATGCAACTGTACTGGCTCTAGGTGAGCAATTTCAACTGAGTTGAAGGCATAACAGGAAACCCTATCATGAATTAAAAATGACTGAATGAATAAGAATTGCATACTCTAAATAACTAGGTAGGCCGTTCAGAAATATTGCAAAACTGTGTTACAAATACAAGTACAATTCACATAAATGAAAAAGTAAATACCTCAAATTGAGTGTAAGAAAAACTTATTTCATAAGCACCGCTGTGAACAGTGGCTAATATGTTGGGGAAACCATGGTTTTTTTCCTTCCATTTTAAATGTTTCAGTTATGGATTTGTAGGTTAAACTTTGTTCATGAGAAAGGTATGAGCTGTTCATTTTTCCAAAACTTACCAGAGTTTGTGGGACTCTCAATGTCCTCTATATTGAGGACTGGGGGTAGGTGGACCATATACAGCAGCTTTAGGCGCTGGGTGAGGTCAGCAGTGCAAGTGAGGCCTAATGCAACCACCAGTTCACGAAAGTTCAACAGTCCATCATTATTGTGGTCCAGCAGCTGCAAAATAAAATCAAGTAACAAATGAAATAACAAATACCTACTAAAAACAGAGAAATTTGTTTTAATTTATGGATGAGAAACTTAGCATAAACAATAAACAATCCACATACTACAAATACCATTTATAAAGATTAAACCATGATGAAGTCACTATAATCTAGACATTACTGTAAATATATGTATAAAAATGTTAAAATTAGGAGAGAATAAAAGCAATTCAAAAGAGAGAGAAAACTAGGCATCTTGCAGATCCTATCTCAAGTCATACCTAGTCTCTTATATTCAAATTGATCTGTTTTCCCAAAACGTAAGGAAGATAAAGCATACAGTGTTTTTCAATCAGTGTGCTCTTCGCTTTTTCTACATACTCTTTAGCTTCTTGATTCTGTACCTGTTTATCAGATGAGTGCTGAACTACGAAACATAACATCTCTGTCTCCTCATAAGCTCCCATATACCTCCCACCCACTCTGCCAGTCCCAAAATACCCATGTGTACAAATACCTGAGCATAGTAATATCTGGTGAACAAGTTTTGGGAATAAACTTTTTTTTTTTTACAAACAATGTTACAACAGGAATACTTTTCTTCCTTGCTAGAGGGAATAACTGTTAACCCCCCCCCCCCCCCACTAGAGCTGACACACTGCAAGTATTTTAAAATTATGTTGAAAATGACCAAATCCATAGCTCACCAGACAGCTGTACACCCCTACTGTAGCTGAAGCAGACAGTGCACGTCCCACAGAGCTGGCAACTGACTTTGGTTGTCAGTGCATTAACAAACAGATGACATGGCACAATGCAACTGTAATTTGTAATGTGAATTTCAGTTTCTATTAATAGTTTCTCTGACAACTGTTTACAGCTGCTACTCACTTCAATTTGCAACTCATTTAATATCCATAATAAAATACAGTTGCCTTAGCAACATCACTAAGTGTTAACAGTAGTGATAAAAGTCAATTTTCTGTTTCTTTTGTATATTTTTGTTAGTACCACCTGTTTTTGTGCAGGTTCCCGAGTTTCACAGTAAAGTGTATGCCAGTTAATGTTTTCAACCTCAAAAAAATGAATTATGATGAATGTACGCAATCGAACTCACTCACTTCTCTTCAAGAATTACACATGTATTATCTGTTAGTTAATTACTTTGACACTCATATGAATGATATGAAGATGATATTAGAAATTGTAGAAGACAAATTAGAAGAAACAGGAAATAATTCTGCCAATTAGGAACAACATTACAACATTTCTCATCACTTTGTACATTCAAATTAAAATATGAAAAATCAGGGGCATACATATAATTTTCTAGTTATTACTCTACTTAAATTTACATATACATGACTCTTCTGCAATTCCCACTTAACTGTTTGGCAGGGGCCTCAAAGAAACACTTTAAGACTATTTCTCAACATCTCCAATCTTGAATAGCACATGGGAAAAATTAAGACCTAAATTTTTCCATGTGAGCTCTCCTTATGTATGAGGGAGTCAACAAAATCTTTCTGCATTTGGATGAAAATGTTTGTGATTGAAATTTCCTGAAAAAAATCACAATGCAAGGAAATAATCCTTTGTTTTAATGATTGCAACCCTCACTCTAGTATCATATCCACTGCCAAGCCTATCTGGGAATGATCCAGTACCACACAGCAATACTTGAGAAGAGGAAGGACAAGAAAGTGTAACAAGTCTCTCTAGTACATTTGTTGCGTCTTCTAAGCTTTCTGTCAATAAAATGCAGTCGTTGGTTCACCTTCACCACAACACTTCCTATTCAAAGGTCCAATTTAAGTTGGTGGTTTGAATGATGACTATTGCGCTAATTAAAGTCGAGAACATAAATAAAGTACCTTTCCAGTCCAAAAAAGTATGTACAGTATTAGCTTTCAGTAGATTTTTTTATTAAGCGAAGGAGGGAGAAAATGCTTAAGATTAAGTGGCGTGCAAACCCAGTTCCGTTTTGTAAAATCTGATTGTGAATTGTATAAATGGAAGAAAGATGTACACAATTCTTGTTATGCACTAAAATGTTATGTATAAACCCAGTCAGGTTTTGTGCAAGAAGTGCAAACAAACTGCACTTAATCATTCTGAGTTAAGTTTGTAGCACAAGATTGAAGCACAAGCAAACTTTATCTATTTAAACAATGGAATATCCAGGATGGCATGTAACAATATTGTGAAAAGTAAAATTCCTATTCACCATATAGCGGAAAGACTGAGTCGCAGATAGGCACAACAAAAACACTGTCACAAATATAGCTTTCGGCCAGTATGGCACGCACGCACGCACGCACGCACGCACACACACACACACACACACACACACACACACACACACACACACACAAAACTGCAGTCTTGGGCAACTGAGGCTGTCAGCATCTCTGCTATATGGCAGGTAGCAACTTTCCTTGTCACAATATTTTTATATCTATATTTGATTCTTCGAAGCAAATTAGGATAAAAAATTTAAAAAAGGGCCATTTAGTTGCAAATATTTTTTTATCGATGTAACAAAAGCTGAAAAAAAGGGAAAGAATAATTTCCAGCATTGCATCCGAAATGTTTTCTTCCCAGTTGCAAAAAATAATTCATTGCTTTTGTTGGACTCTTGGTCTGGACATAATGATACATCTGTCTTCAAGAGAACAATAAAAGGACTAACTTTCACTTCATCCTTTCTTACTATGAGGAACAACAGAACAACAGCCAATATGGATATAACCAGCAGCATTTAATAAACAAACAGCTATATTTGCATCTCTGCTTTACTCCAGAGGCCAGAGGCATGTCAGAAAGAAAAGATACTATCTTCATATAGATAAGGCTTACCAGCCAATGATCTTCAGAGAGGATGTACTCACATTGTCCAAACTCTTACAGAAATCAGTAGATTGACTGCCACGAGCAGTGAGTATGGTGGGCAGGAGCACTACAAATGTAGTGTGTGGGAAGTAAGTTGGGAATTTGGGTCTCACGGGGAGCATGCCAGAGATAAGTCCCTGCAGTCGCACTATCCTCTATGTCCTCGGTGGCTCAGACAGACAGAGCATCTGCCATGTGAGCAAGAGATCCCGGGATCAAGTCACGGTCAAGGCACACATTTTCAACTGTCCCCGTTGATATTTATCAACACCTGTAAGCAGCTAAAGGTCTGGATTTCAATGTAATTTCATTCTTCGAGAGCCACAAGATCACCAATGGTATCTGCTCTTTCAGACAAGTCTGAAAGAACAAATACCACCTTCATATATAACATTAATATTATAAGCAATTACATTTAGGAGCCTATGACTAAGTGTAGCAATCTGGCGTAGTAAAATTTAAAATTAGTAGCACATCACCACAGCATAATGCACATGTTCCACATATGTTAAAATGGACTATCGATCTTATTTATATTCATTTTTATGCAGTGATGTAAACTGACGTTTATATTTTCATGTCACTTGTAGTATGTGTATTGGTTACAGCCTGATGCCATAGTGTCAGATGTGTTTTACCATTCAGTAATCTCAACCATATGTTGATATACCATGATGCATTTGTTATATATGTTTTTAATGTCTATGCATTCACAGCAATGTAGCCACGATTGTGCGGCAATAGGATATGTGGTTTCGCTTTTTTTACTGTGGAAAGTAGTCTGGCTGTGTGTGTGTGTGTGTGTGTGTGTGTGTTCCTTTTTATTTATGTATGATGCCATTCCATAACAGGGCACTTGCTTCTTTTCATATACAATGGGTGTACTTCATACACATTATTATGGTTACATGTTTATTGTCGTCATGCTACATAAAAGAGTTATCGAGAGATTAATCCTCAGTCCCTTTACTTCACGAGATATTTCTGGTGTTTTGTTTGTTACTTTGTGTTGTTGGGCAGTGCTGTTGATTGATTTCAATGTTTCATTGTATGCACAAGCAAATTTTGATGGAACTGAGAAGCCACATTCTTTGTTTTTGTGCCTTTTCTTGACTGGGTGTTAAAACACTGGTATATTCTTGTGCTCATATAGAACGTGTATCACATCAGGATTATCTTCATTTTGACACAACATTTGACAAAGCTTTGTATGCTATATGCTGCAAGTTCTATTTGCTCTTAGTGACAACATTCATGGAATTGCATAACTATGTCTCCTAATAGTTACTCACAGTTACTTTTTTTGATTCACTGTTTTTATTGGTACAGACTTTAGGATGATAGTTATTTTATTTCTTTTAGTAAGATATGTATTTCGAACTTATGGATACTATACTACGGTGATGTGGTACTACTACTGAATTTTACCATCCCCGGTTGTTCATTTAGTTATAGGCTCCTTAATGTAATTATGTATAATGATAACATATAATTCATGTGGAATTTTGTTACCATACTTTTATGCACCTGCAGGTGTTTCACTGCTGTTACTATGTTGTTCATATGGCCTGATGGTGGCATAACAGAATGCCGAAACTGATTGCCTCTGGGATAAATCAGAGAAGAAGATACAGTTGTTGGTTTATTTACTGTTGGTTATAAAATATTGTTAACATAATCTGGATGCCATCCTGAACTAATAGTGTGAGTCAGCCTCTCTATAAAGAAATGTTTCAGCAGTGAAAAGCATTTTTCATAAAATTGTCAGACAATATAATTTCTGATTACTGCTTGTAATTTTAGGTTTATCAGTAGAATATTATTGTCAAACTTTAGTCATCCATGCATTGCCAGTTTGCATCACTAGTTTTATGAATTTCATCATATATGCCTGGTACACAGTGCAATATGCAAAAGAACAGCCATAGCCAAATCTTATCTTATCCCAATTCTGTCTAAATAATGCTAATAATTACTATGATGTGCCTGGATGCATTAATTTTTCTTTTAACAGGTATGCCTAGTGTAAGGAAAATGTTAGATTTCATCTGTCAATATACACTTCATATTTTTGTGGTGACTACGAAATAAAGAAGTTACTAAAATATACATTATTCAAAAATTATCTTAAGAACTATCTACAGGAGTTGCTATAAAGTATCTTATGTCAAAAAATTAAAGTCCCAATTAATGGAAGTCAGCTGTAATATATCACAATGTACTGCCTTGATTTTTTTCCCTCTGCTGGTCAGTTGTGTAGCAATGATATTGCAACAGTTTAGCTGTCAATAGGAACCGAAAGTTTTCAAAAAATTAATTATTTGAGGCCTTTTTGGTATGCTTAAAATTTGCACTTGTGCACTTTGGACTTTGTGCTACTTGGCACTACATTCTCGTCACAGTTGCGTCTGCTTATTCACCGATTCCGTACTAGGAGGGAAGGGTTGCGCAAACTGCTGTTATAAACAGTAGAAGAGCAGCAAAAATGACTAACTTTAACATTTTTTTTCAATACTTGCACTGTGTCTTAGCAACTACAATTACAACATTGCATTTCTTTTAATGTATTCTTCCCATGTGAAAAATTTCAGCCTAAGTTTTGTCATGTCGGATTGGACCATTCGTTTTTGAGATAATAATGCATAGGTATGCTATTTTGTCAGAAGTCACTTGTGAGGAAAGATGTCAAAGGCCTTCTGAAATGTATAATCAGTATCAATCCCTGTCAATTGTACTCATTATTCATGTGAATAAAGAGTTGGTTGCATGCCACAAAAATGATATTTTCTGAATCTGTGTTGGCTATGTGTCAACAAATCATTTTCTTTGAGGTAATTCATACTTCTGGAACACAGTATTACTGCAAAATGATGTCACTGATCTGTGTCTATAATTCAGCGAACTATTACTACTACTTCTTTTCTTGCGTACTGGTATGACCTGTGTAATTTCCAGTCTTTAAGTATGGATCTTTTGTCTTGCAAGCGGCTGGAAGTGACTGCTAATAATGAAAAATGGAGCTGTTTGCTCAGCATACTCCAAAAGGAACCTTATAGGTATAGAGTCTGGATCGAACGACTAACCTTTACTTAGTGACTTACCTTGCTTCGCTACATTTAGGACATCTATTTATAAATTATTCATGTTGGCAGCTGTCCTTGATAAGAATTCTAGGATATTTACTGCATTTTCTTTTGTGAAGGAATTTTGAAAAACTATGATTAGTAACTCCACTTTACTGTCAGTGTCATTGGTAACATCTTCATTGCTATTGTGCAGTGATGATATCAATTGCGTCATGCTGCTGATACACTTGACATATGACCAGTACACACCTATAGATTGTCTGCCAGATTTCGAGACTGTTTTACTGTTGAAAATATTAAAAGTATTTTGCTTTAAAGTCCGCACAAAGTTTTGAGCTCCTGTAAACCTTGGAGATTTTGCATTACTTCAGAATGTCAAATTCCCCCCTCCTGTCTCCTGACCTGTTTAGTGTACCATGAAGAAGCACTGACTTCAAATTAATATCAGTGAATATTTATGGGCAGGTAAGCTTCTATACCATACAAGTAACTAATCTCACTGATTAATCTAATTCAGTTGGAAATGCTTGAGGGATAGAGGGACTAGTGGGCTTAAAAAGCTCACAAGAATATTTGTTCACTTGAATGCCATCAGTCCCTTCCTCACAAGATAATAAATAAGAAAGGATTCCTCAAGAAGAAAATTGAACAACTAATTCTTTCTGTAGTTGTCTCATCTGATTCATAAAATCCAAGTAAGAAGAAAAGCATATGTAAAACATCTTTAAAATAACAGTACAATATTGTGAGTCTGGGGAGTCACAACAATCACAACAGGAGACAAAGGGTAGGCCCCTCCATTCACTGTAAGTGGTAGGCTGAATTTCCTAATCAAGATATGGAAGAATCAAATAATAGCAATTAAAATGAGAACAAATATAATGGTATAAAAATGTTTTCTTCATCATAATTTCCCAATGATGTTGGACAGGGCATCCTGGTCGAGGGTAGATGTAATCTGCAAAAAATATTCTACCCTTCTTCTGTGCTGTGATGTAAGGATAACTATATTGCACTGTATGGTTACTACGGCACTGGTTGCTTTAACCTTGCTCATCCTATTATACCCACGTACACTTGTGGCCAAAGTATAATGAGTAATAGAATTTAAAATTACTGCCATGGCTCATTCTGACTCAGATACATAGCTAGGTTTGGATTTAAATCTTTGCAGAGCCTCTTAATTTAGAACAGCAATCCAGGGTGGACTGTCTCTTAAATTTTTCAATGGACTGTGAAATGGATACATTTGCAGTATGGTGATTCATGGATGTGATGAGATCTGTCCATTCCTGAACACTCACTCTTCAAAGTCAGGCAACTAGCGGTGTGGCATCCAATTTTTGTTTGGTTCATTGGTTGATTTGGGGAGGGAACCAAACAGCGAGGTAATTGGTCCCATCAGATTAGGGAAGGAAGTCAGCCATAACCTATCAAGGGAACCAACCCCAGCATTTGCCTGAAGCAATTTAGAGAAACTACGGAAAACCTAAATCACGATGGCCAGATGCTAGTTTGAATCGGCATCATCCTGAATGTGAGTCCAATGTCCTAACCAGTGCACCACCTTCCTCAGTCAGGTTTTTTTCCCCATTGAGCACCCATTTTGGAGACTTCCTTTCAGTGACTGATCTTTTTTGCAGGAGTAACTAGATTGTGAAGAGATCACTCAGACTGAAATTGGTAAAACTTCCCATTGATTACTTTCTGTGAGAGGAGGAAGGAAGTAATATGATGGAAGGAAAGAGAAAAATCAGTTTGTAAGGAATGGTGAGAGGGAGTAAAATACAGAGTGAGAAGAAGGGGTAAGTAACAAAGAAAGCAGTGAGAAAAGGGGGGAGGTAGCAAAGGAGGGAGTGGAGAATAGAAGGGAACAGAGATTAAGAGGGAAAGAAAAATAAAGGAGAAGGATTAATGTAGTACAGAGGAACTGGGGTAAAAGGGGAGGAGATGGAAGTGAAAAGTGAACTAAATGTTCAAGAAGGAAATTCCTATGGCTCCACATATGAAACAGTAAGCAGCAGTTGTTTAGCTAATCAACCAACTTTTACTATTTCACAAGAAAATGCCATTTCTGATGATGCAAAAAATGTGAATTCTGCCTCAAAATCTGAAAAGTTGAGATTACCTACCAGAACTACATAATAGCAAATTTTATCCAGATGAGCTATTTTATTGCAGATATTTTGAAATAGCTTTACTTTATATACGTATAAATTTTGAAAATGAAACTAATTTTTGGTCACTGATATTGCACATCATCTGTTTGAGACCACTTTGAAAGATAAATGTGTAAGAATGTGTTTGCAAAATTAGAAGTTTACAAATGCAACAGTATATCAGTTTAAGTTCAAAAGTTGGTATAGGGTGGAGGTTTTGAACAGTAGTTGCATTGAATACCATTAGAGACAGGGCCTGAACTATATTGTTTACTACACTGCTAACCACCTCAAACAATTGCACGAAAGTTGTTCCTTAATGCTTTGTGTTGTACTTTGCTCATTTTTTTTTTCTTATTTTGAAATGAGTGAAGAGACTAATACCGATCCATAACAGAGTTTCATTACAACCCTCACAATGCCAGAAGAGTTTGGCGATTCCTATGACCATGTCAGATCTGCTTTTGCAGAAACCCAGAACATGGGTGTAGGTAGCCTGCTGCACTGTGAAAGGGAGGTGGGCCTCAATTCTCCACATGACTCCTCTCTGCTCCAGCAGTCAGTCATAATTCTGGCTTGTTTACACTTGCAGCTGACTGCCATTTTATAATGTTCAGAAGCTGCACCATAGCTATTGGAAAACAAAACCTGTGAACATATTTCAGTTGCACTGAAACTCTTCCCCTGACTTGCGAATAGAATTATTTTTGGTTCTATTTCTTCACTAAGTGTCTTGTCAGTTCTATCTGTAGTGTTGTCAAGTATGGGTCAGTTGGCTATGAATGCCCATGGAAGGTTGAAATTAATATTACGCAGATTTTGTAATTATCAAATTGGGTGATAAAAGAAAAATAATGTCATACAACACCTTCACTTGGAGAAGCACTAAGCTTGCCAGTGGGAAAATGCTGCTGCTTCTCAGCGGAAATGATTGTTTGTTGAAGGCTTAAAAGAAAGTCAAAAGAAGAAAGACTGTTGAAGTTTTTGCAAAAGCAAATATTCCAATCAAAAAGTTTTGCAACACCACTTTTTTTTAATTGTCAATTTCAAAGCCCTAACGATTTGTCTTGGCACACATAGAATGACAACCTTTTAAATTTGTATGTCCAATCATTTACAAACAAAAAAATTACATGTGAATTTCATCAAAAATAGATGCTACATTTTCAGGTCCATAAGTATTAATAACAACTGAGAAACTGACAACTATCTTCCACAACCTCCCTTCTTTGCCTTAGGAGCATTATGCACAGTGAATGATGTAGACAACTTACTTATGTCCCTTCTGCTACTAATCTCCTGCCACCCTATCCCACCACCACCGCCACCATGGCAAAATCTAGTTTTCTTGACATTACAAAACTATCAGTTGTTGCAAAGGACTTGCAAAAACATCACTGCAGAAGGAGAACAGATCGAGGTAGGCTATACTCTGTATGCCAAAACAAGATCCCCAACATCTGATAGTAATGTTGTGAGCTTTCTAGCATGAGGTGCAAAAATCTGTGAGGTTTTCTTTCAAAGTGTAAACAAAAATCACGTCTTATAAGTGGTCATGATATGCACAGGAGGCAGCTGGGCCAAGACCACTTTCACTGTAAGGGATCTTATATACAGGCTCTAAATAAATTACCACTGTACACAAAAACACTTAAACATCATTAGAGTGCAAACCTTGAAAATCCTGCCCATGAGAGCTTCTGGTCCTTTGCCCCACGGTGAAAGGCCAACAAAAAGCAGGCGAAAGAGTTCCTGATCCACTCTATATGCCTCATATGGAGGCAGTGTTTGATCATACCGTTCATATGGCCCTCTCTGTTGAGACAACAGCTCTTCTCTTACAAGCATCAGCAGATCCTGGAAAGAGTCAATCAAAATATTTCATATTATATCAATGTACCATAGAACTGAAAGTAGGAGAGACCTTGTTTTCTAAATGTTGCAAGCACAAATGAAAGGATCTGATGTGAAACTCACACTGTGTGTTACAGCATGAGCAAGAAACTACAGCAAAAAAAAAAAATTCACACTGTGTAGTTACCTGATTTTTTAAATTCTGATTAAGTGACTGTGGGACCCTTCCTATGGTGGTGGTTGTTGGGATGTTTAAGGGGGACTAAACAGCGAAGGTCATCAGTCCCCCCCCTTCCTATGGCAGGTTATTATATTATCATATGTTTTAGAAGCTAAAAGGTTATTTTTCATTTGGAGGGAGTGACTGTTCATACAAACCATGTAGAAGTTGACTGCTGCTATTCAGTTCCGACGGAATATATATAATAGAGGGAAACATTCCACGTGGGAAAAAATATATCTAAAAAGAAAGATGACGTGACTTACCAAACGAAAGCGCTGGCACGTCGATAGACACACAAACAAACACAAGAATACACACAAAATTCTAGCTTTCGCAACCAACGGTTGCCTCGTCAGGAAAGAGGGAAGGAGAGGGAAAGACGAAAGGATTTGGGTTTTAAGGGAGAGGGTAAGGAGTCATTCCAATCCCGGGAGCGGAAAGACTTACCTTAGGGGGAAAAAGGATGGGTATACACTCGCGCACACACACACACACACATATCCATCCACACATATACAGACACAAGCAGACATATACAGAGGCAAAGGGTTTGGGCAGAGATGTCAGTCGAGGCGGAAGTGCAGAGGCAAAGATGTTGTTGAATGACAGGTGAGGTATAAGCGGCGGCAAATTGAAATTAGAAATTAGCAGAGATTGAGGCCTGGAGGATAACGGGAAGAGAGGATATATTGAAGAGTTCGGATAGGTTGGTGTTAGTGGGAAGTATCCAGATAACCCGGACGGTGTAACACTGTGCCAGGATGTGCTGGCCGTGCACCAAGGCATGTTTAGCCACAGGGTGATCCTCATTACCAACAAACACTGTCTGCCTGTGTCCATTCATGCGAATGGACAGTTTGTTGCTGCTCATTCCCACATAGAATGCGTCACAGTGTAGGCAGGTCAGTTAGTAGATCACGTGGGTGCTTTCACGCGTGGCTTTGCCTTTGTTCGTGTACGCCTTCCGGGTTACAGGACTGGAGTAGGTGGTGGTGGGAGGGTGCATGGGACAGGTTTTACACCGGGGGGCGGTTACAAGGGTAGGAGCCAGAGGGTAGGGAAGGTGGTTTGGGGGATTTCATATGGATGAACTAAGAGGTTACGAAGGTTAGGTGGATGGCGGAAAGACACTCTTGTTGCAGTGGGGAGGATTTCATGAAGGATGGATCTCATTTCAGGGCAGGATTTGGGAAGTCGTATCCCTGCTGGAGAGCTACATTCAGAGTCTGATCCAGTCCTGGAAAGTATCCTGTCACAAGTGGGGCACTTTTGTGGTTCTTCTGTGGGAGGTTCTGGGTTTGAGAGGATGAGGAAGTGGCTCTGGTTATTTGCTTCTGTACCAGGCCGGGAGGGTAGTTGCGGGATGCGAAAGCTGTTGTCAGGTGGTTGGTGTAATGGTTCAGGGATTCCGGACTGGAGCAGATTCATTTGCCACGAAGACCTAGGCTGTAGGGAAGGGACCGTTTGATGTGGAATGGGTGGCATCTGTCATAATGGAGGTACTGTTGCTTGTTGGTGGGTTTGATGTGGACGGACGTGTGAAGCTGGCCATTGGACAGGTGGAGGTCAACATCAAGGAAAGTGGCATGGGATTTGGAGTAGGACCAGGTGAATCTGATGGAACCAAAGGAGTTGAGGTTGGAGAGGAAATTCTGGAGTTCTTCTTCACTGTGAGTCTGTACCAAACTTTGGGTTGGCAGGCCTGGGTAACCAAGAAGGCTTCCTCTAAGCGACCCATGAATAGGTTGGTGTACGAGGGGGCCATCCTGGTACCCATGGCTGTTCCCTTTAATTGTTGGTATGTCTGGTCTTCAAAAGTGAAGAAGTTGTGGGTCAGGATGAAGCTGGCTAAGGTAATGAGGAAAGAGGTTTTAGGTAGGGTGGCAGGTGATCGTCGTGAAAGGAAGTGCTCCATCGCAGTGAGGCCGTGGACGTGCGGGATATTTGTGTATAAGGAAGTGGCATCAATGGTTACAAGGATGGTTTCCGGGGGTAACGGATTGGGTAAGGATTCCAGGCGTTCGAGAAAGTGGTTGGTGTCTTTGATGAAGGATGGGAGACTGCATGTAATGGGTTGAAGGTGTTGATCTACGTAGGCAGAGATGCGTTCTGTGGGGGCTTGGTAACCAGCTACAATGGGGCGGCCGGGATGATTGGGTTTGTGAATTTTAGGAAGAAGGTAGAATGTAGGGGTGCGGGTTCTCGGTGGAGTCAGGAGGTTGATGGAGTCAGGTGAAAGGTTTTGTAGGGGACCTAAGGTTCTGAGGATTCCTTGAAGCTCCGCCTGGACATCAGTAATGGGATTACCTTGGCAAACATTGTATGTGGTGTTGTCTGAAAGCTGACACAGTCCTTCAGCCACATACTCTCGACGATCAAGTACCACGGTCGTGGAACCCTTGTCCGCCGGAAGAATGACGATGGACCAGTCAGCCTTCAGATCACGGATAGCCTGGGCTTCAGCAGTGGTGATGTTGGGAGTAGGATTAAGGTTTTTTAAGAAGGATTGAGAGGCAAGGCTGGAAGTCAGAAATTCCTGGAAGGTTTGGAGAGGGTGATTTTGAGGAAGAGGAGGTGGGTCCCGCTGTGACGGAGGACGGAACTGTTCCAGGCATGGTTCAATTTGGATAGTATCTTGGGGAGTTGGATCATTAGGGGTAGGATTAGGATCATTTTTCTTCGTGGCAAAGTGATACTTCCAGCAGAGAGTACGAGTGTAGGACAGTAAATCTTTGACGAGGGCTGTTTGGTTGAATCTGGGAGTGAGGCTGAAGGTGAGGCCTTTGGATAGGACAGAGGTTTCGAATTGAGAGAGAGGTTTGGAGGAAAGTTTAACTACTGAATTAGGGTGTTGTGGTAATGGATTATGTTGATTGGAATTTTAGGAAGAAGGTATCGACGTGCCAGCACTTTCGTTTGGTAAGTCACATCATCTTTGTTTTTAGATATATTTTTCCCACTTGGAATGTTTCCCTCTATTATATTCGTATCATTAATTTGAACCCAACAATTACGTTTGTTATTGTCACTGTTGCATTTCGAAATATTTTCTGTCGTCTTATTTTCTCTTTTTGTTTTTGCCAGTAGTTTCACTTTGTATTCACCTTCTCCTTTTTACCGTAATCTACTATACAATCTTATCCCGCCTATATATACTCAATAACGTCACCCACTTCCAAACCATAAAAATCCACTTTCAACACTACCGCTGCTATAAAATCTACCGTTTCTAGTCCACAAACAGTTCCTTTCACCTATTAAACAACCATTTCGTCTAGTTCTGGTAACTTTCGTTTTACTTCCATTTCTGTTTTTCGCACATCACTGTTAATTTTTAGCCACTTCCCACAGGTTTTAACGTCATTATTTCTTTGCCAGACAATTGTTAGCCTCATTTTCATAATCTGCCACCACAAAACCACTCCTTGTAATACATTTACACGCAGTTTTTTCGAAATTTTCCCGAATTTCTCCATCCTTTAACATGTTTTGGCGGCAACACAACCACCTAACCTTTGTGCACATCGTTGTCTACCAACCCAAGTTCACCACAGGATCAACATAGCCCAGCTAACACTTTTTCGCCTTTTTTCACAACAGATCTCCAGTTACTTTCTCCAGTTATTTTCATTTCAACCTCATGTTACACTTTCCACTTTCTAATACCATGTCACCCTCACAACACCCCCACAACGACCCCATTAAGTTTTATTTACATTCCCTCCGCAAACATGCCTTCACCCTAGCCAGATTACGCTCACATATTTTATTTTCTCAGGCTTGTCTGACATTTGGCATTACCCCCAAAGGCCTCACACTTAAAGTTCCCATCTCTGGCTGCAACCCTTCTTTCCATCAGTCCCTATACCAGTTCCAAACTGAACAATCCATTGCCCTCACCCACCTAATCCTTCACCTACACATCAACTCAGCCAATGAACACACCCGTCAACTCCTATCCTTAATAAAAGTCCTCAATCTTTCCTCTCCCACATCCACACTGGCTGTTCAGAGCATCCTCCTACAGGCCAACCGCAAATTAGAACAGCATGCCACCCTTCACCTCAAAAAACTATCCAATCTCCTGGTTTCCCACCTCCGGAAAGGCAACTGACTCACCCTTCACAACCTTTCCAGCAAACCTCAACCTCCTCTCATTGCACACAAACCCAGTCTCTCCCATCTACTCAATCTCCCACTTCCAGCTCCACTCCCTCCAAAACCTCAAAATTCCAAAACTCCAATCGACACAATCCAGTACCACAACACCCTAATTCAGTAGTTAACCTTTCCTCCAAACCTCTCTCCAAATCCGAAACCACTTTCTCGAACGCCTGGAATCCTTATCCAATCCGTTACCCCTGGAAACCATCCTTGTAACCATTGATGCCACTTCCTTATACACAAATATCCCGCACGTCCATAGCGTCGCTGCGATGGAGCACTTCCTTTCACGCCGATCACCTGCCACCCTACCTAAAACCTCTTTCCTCATTACCTTAGCCAGCTTCATCCTGACCCACAACTTCTTCACTTTTGAAGACCAGACATACCAACAATTAAAGGGAACAGCCATGGGTACCAGGATGGCCCCCTCGTACGCCAACCTATTCATGAGTCGCTTAGAAGAAGCCTTCTTGGTTACCCAGGCCTGCCAACCCAAAGTTTGGTACAGATTTATTGATGACATCTTCATGATATGGACTCACAATGAAGAAGAACTCCAGAATTTCCTCTCCAACCTCAACTCCTTTGGTTCCATCAGATTCACCTGGTCCTACTCCAAATCCCATGCCACTTTCCTTGATGTTGACCTCCACCTGTCCAATGGCCAGCTTCACACGTCCGTCCACATCAAACCCACCAACAAGCAACAGTACCTCCATTATGACAGCTGCCACCCATTCCACATCAAACGGTCCCTTCCCTACAGCCTAGGTCTTCGTGGCAAACGAATCTGCTCCAGTCCGGAATCCCTGAACCATTACACCAACAACCTGACAACAGCTTTCGCATCCCACAACTACCCTCCCAGCCTGGTACAGAAGCAAATAACCAGAGCCACTTCCTCATCCTCTCAAACCCAGAACCTCCCACAGAAGAACCACAAAAGTGCCCTACTTGTGACAGGATACTTTCTGGGACTGGATCAGACTCTGAATGTGGCTCTCCAGCAGGGATACGACTTCCTCAAATCCTGCCCTGAAATGAGATCCACCCTTCATGAAATCCTCCCCACTGCAACAAGAGTGTCTTTCCGCCATCCACCTAACCTTCGTAACCTCTTAGTTCATTCCTATGAAATCCCCAAACCACCTTCCCTACCCGCTGGCTCCTACCCTTGTAACCGCCCCCCGGTGTAAAACCTGTCCCATGCACCCTCCCACCACCACCTACTCCAGTCCTGTAACCCGGAAGGCGTACACGATCAAAGGCAAAGCCACGCGTGAAAGCACCCACGTGATTTACCAACTGACCTGCCTACACTGTGAAGCCTTCTATGTGGGAATGAGCAGCAACAAACTGTCCATTCGCATGAATGGACACAGGCAGACAGTGTTTGTTGGTAATGAGGATCACCCTGTGGCTAAACATGCCTTGGTGCACGGCCAGCTCATCTTGGCACAGTGTTCCACCGTCCGGAATATCTGGATACTTCCCACTAAAACCAACCTGTCAGAACTCCGGAGATGGGAACTTGCCCTTCAGCATATCTTCTCTTCTCGCTATCCGCCAGGCCTCAATCTCCGCTAATTTCTAATTTCAATTTGCCGCCGCTCATACCTCACCTGTCTTTCAACAACATCTTTGCCTCTGTACTTCCGCCTCGACTGACATCTCTGCCCCAACTCTTTGCCTTTACAAATGTCTGCTTGTGTCTGTGTATGTGCGGATGGATGTGTGTGTGTGTGCGCACGCGAGTGTATACCTGTCCTTTTTTCCCCCCTAAGGTAAGTCTTTCCGCTCCCGGGATTGGAATGACTCCTTACCCTCTCCCTTAAAACCCACATCCTTTCGTCTTTTCCTCTCCTTCCCTCTTTCCTGACGAAGCAACCGTTTGTTGGGAAAGCTAGAATTTTGTGTGTATGTTTGTGTTTGTTTGTGTGTCTATCGACCTGCCAGCGCTTTTGTTTGGTAAGTCACATCATCTTTGTTTTTAGATATATTTTTCCCATGTGGAATGTTTCCCTCTAAACAGCAAAATAAAATTGACAGTATAATGTTGTTTTATTAGCAGATTATTGTGACATAAATGTAATAAACTTTTTAAGAACAATGGCTTGAAAAAATATAACTAAATAAGTCAAATAAGGAAGAATGATGTACATGTACGCCTAAATCTCAACATCACTATGTGATTTTCAAACACAATTAATCAAGAATTGCACAATTCATAAGCTCCTGCCTCCACACCAGTTAATTTCTTTTTCAGTTTTCTCACATCTTTCATCATCCTTAAGTTTATCACATGCAGAACCTTCAGCTCCAAGTACTTGAAAAGAAAAATTTAAGTTGCTCATCTTTCCTCATTTCTTTTCATAGTTAAAAGCCAGCAGCCTTTCAATATCAACTGTTTAGTATCCAAATCATGTTACTCCTTGGTATTTCCAGAAGTGTAAAATATGATACCCTCTTGCCTGTTTTAATTATTTCCTATCTTTTCACTCTTTCCTCTGATCTAGTGAGATACAACTTTTCTCCTGAACATGGACTTTTCCTAAACTTTTCTTTATCCATAATCTTCTCTATGATTTGATGCAAACATTTCATGAAACTAAGTGTCGCATTAGGGTTCCTGAAGCTCCTCCAGTCAAAGTTTGCCAAATATTTTCACTGCTGTGAATAGTTTAATTGATTAATGGAAAATCTCATATAAAGATGTGAAACAAATACTAACAAAGAGATAGAGGGGCTGGCCAGTACTTACCTTAGCTCAGTAAAGCCGATAGTTACACAAAACAGAACAGAAAATTTACTTTCCTAGCTTTCGGAACTTTGTTCCTTCATCAGGGAGGAGAGATGGGAAAAAAGGGAAGAAGGGAAAGTGGATTCAGTTACTCACAACCCAGGTTATGAAGCAACAGGGAAAGATAAACAGGGAGGGCAGCAAGGATGGAGGCATGGTTGTCAGAGGGAAGCCAAAGATATTCTACTGTTAAGTACTGTGCCAGCTTCAAACCAAAGAGGATGCATACAGAAGTAAAGAGGTACATAGTATTAAGATAAACACAACTATGTAGGACGAAAAGATGCGTGAATGGCTAAATAGGAGAGGGAAAAAGGAGAAGACTGAAGAGTAAATGGGAGTGAGGTTGGTTAACGTAGGTTCAGTCCAGGGGGATGGCGGGATGAAAGGATGTGTTGGAGTGCAAGTTCCCATCTCCGCTGTTCCGAGGGACTGGTGTTGGGTGGGAGAAGCCAAATGGCACGTACGTTGTAGGCACCCTAATCCTGTATCACATTATTTACATTCATTCCGGAAACATGCATTCATCCTAGCCAAACTGCAATCCCACATTCTTTTCCTCCGGTCCTGCTTAACCTCTGGAATTACCCCTAAAGGACTTACCTTAAAAGTTCCCATCTCTGGGTGCAATCCCTCCTTCCACCAGTCTCTCCTGGACTTCCAGAACCTTCCTTAGCCCTTACCCAACTTGTCCTGAATCTCTACACTACTTCGTGTAACCACCACTCCCAACAGCTCCTATCTCTCTTCAAAGTCCTCCACCTCTCAAACCCCTGCTTGGAGAACACACTCAGGAACATCATCCTAGAAGCCAGCTGTAAACTTGAGTTCCATGCCACACACCACCTGAAAAAACTATCCACAGTGCTAGTGCAACACCTAAGAAGTGGGGTCCCTCTCCCTATCCCTCACAAACACCAACCACAGCAGCACCTTCAACAAACCCCCCTCATAGCCAACAAACCTAGCCTCGCCACCCTACTCAATCTCCCAATCCCAGCACATACCCCACACAGACCAAATCTCAACTATAACCACAGTCAAATGCCACATATCACAGTCCCAATTCAGTTCTAAACCTCTCATCCAGATCCCGCTCTCCTCCAGAGACATTTGTTCTATCAAAAGGCTTAACCTTTAGCCCCAGCCTAAATTCAACCACACTGCTCTGGTTAAAGATCTCCTCTCATTCACCCGGAACCTCAACTGGAAATATCACTTCACCACCCAAACACAGCCCCCAAATACTAAACCCAGTGCTGAACCCTGTCTAGAACAGTTCCGACCGCCTTCCCAAAGGGATTCTCCTCCCCTCCCCCAAAACCACCCCTTGCAGACATTTCAGGAATTCCTCACATCCAGTGTTGCCTCCCAGTCCTCCTTGAAGAACATCCCGACAACCCTCAACATCACCCCAGCTGATTCCCGTGCCATTAAGAAGCCGAAAACAAACCGCTCTATTGTCATCCTATCGGCAGATAAAGGCTCCACAACTGTGGTACTTGACCGTGTGATATGTGGCAGAAGGACTGCGTCAACTCTCCGACACCTCAACCTACAAAGCTGTTACCCAGGATCCCATTCCCTCCATCCAGACTGAGCTGCAGAAAATACTAAAAATCCAAGGTCCCTCACAAGGCCTCACAACAGCTTCCATAGACCTACTCACTCCACCTGAGCCACTTACCCCTACCTTCTACCTATTACCCAAAATCCACAAAGAGAACCATCCTGGCCGTCCAATTGTAGCACGCTTCAAAGCCCCAACTGAACGTATCTCAGCTCTGGTAGACCAACACCTCCAACCTATCACCTGCAGACTCCCATCCTACATCAAAGACACAAACCACTTCCTAGAACGCCTCAAATCCATTCCCACTCCCCTCCCACCTGAAACCTTTCTTGTCACCATAGATGCTACATCCCTTTACACAAACATCCCACATACGCATGGTCTCTCTGCCCTTGAACACTACCTCTCCCAACACCCACCCGAAGATCTTCCAAAAACCTCGTTCCTTATCATACTTACCAACTTCATCCTCACCCATAATTACTTCACTTTTGAAGGCCAGACCTACAAACAAATCAGGGGGACAGCCCTTGGAACCAGGATGGCTCCATCCTATGCCAACCTCTTCATGGGCCGCATGGAGGAGGCTTTCCTGAAGACCCAGCAGCTGCTTCCCCTGGCCTGGTATAGGTTTATAGATGACATCTTTGTGGTCTGGACTCATGGTGAAGAAACACTCCTTAATTTCCTCCATAACCTCAACTCCTTTTCAAATCTGAATTTCACCTGGTCCTTCTCCAAAACCCAAGCCACCTTCCTGGATGTTGACCATCTTGTTGAAGCTCACATCCACACCTCTGTCAACATCAAACCCACAAACAAACAACAGTACCTTCACTTTGATAGCTGCAATCCATTCCACATCAAACGCTCCCTTCCCTACAGCCTAGGTATTCGTGGCAAACGTATCTGCTCCAGTGACTAATCCCTCAACAATTACACCAGTAACCTGACCAGTGCTTTCCTCTCCCGCAACTATCCTGCAGACCTTGTCTGCAAACAGATCTCGCGAGCAATACATTCCTCCCAGTCCAACAACAATGTTCCTACCCCCAGACCACATAGAAGCATCCCCCTTGTCACCCAGTATTATCCTGGCCTCGAATATATCAACAAATTACTCCACCAGGGATATGACTTTCTCAAGTCAAGCCCTGAAATGAGATAATCCCTTGACAATATTCTCCCCACACTACCCAGAGTTGCCTTTCGTCACCCCCCTAACCTCCGTAACATCCTTGTCAAATCCTACAATATACCCAAGACCACCTTCTCTACCCAGCAGTTCTTACCCCTGTAACTGAACCCGCTGCAAAACCTGCCCCATGCATCTCCCCACAACCACCTACTCCAGCCCTGCTACTGGTAAAACACACACAATTCAAGGCAGGGCCACATGTGAAACAACACATGTCATTTATCAGCTGACATGCCTGCACTGCACAGCCTTTTACATCGGTATGATGACAACTAAACTGGCTGAGCACATGAACGGGCACAGACGAACTGTCCGCCTAGGAGATGTTCAATACCCAGTAGCAGAGCATGCCGTCCAGCATAATTCTAGGGACCTAGGAACCTGCTACAACATACGTGCCTTTTGGCCTCTCCCACCCAACACCAGTCCCTCGGAACAGCGGAGATGGGAACTTGCACTCCAACACATCCTTTCATCCTGCCATCCCCCTGGACTGAACCTACGTTAACCAACCTCACTCCCATTTACTCTTCAGTCTTCTCCTTTTTCCCTCTCCTATTTAGCCATTCATGCATCTTTTCATCCTACATAGTTGTGTTTATCTTAATACTATATACCTCTTTACTTCTGTATGCATCCTCTTTGGTTTGAAGCTGGCACAGTACTTAACAGTAGAATATCTTTGGCTTCCCTCTGACAACCATGCCTCCATCCTTGCTACCCTCCCAGTTTATCTTTCCCTGTTGCTTCATAACCTGGGTTGTGAGTAACTGAATCCACTTTCCCTTCTTCCCTTTTTTCCCATCTCTCCTCCCTGATGAAGGAACAAAGTTCCGAAAGCTAGGAATGTAAATTTTCTGTTCTGTTTTGTGTAACTATCGGCTTTACTGAGCTGAGGTAAGTACTGGCCAGCCCCTCTATCTCTTTGTTAGTATTTGTTTCACATCTGAATAGTTTCATTGTATTTTGCTGGATCAGCAAGCACTTTTAACACCTTTGTTTTTAATCTGCATGAAAACTCTATTAGGTGGCAGAAAGCTATGTCCTATTACGAGAAACATAATGTGAATTTCTTTAACATGAGGCGAAGGTTTATACAGCCAATAAGTGAACTCAGTAATTGGGTTCATTGACGATATCGTCTTGACCTGGACTCAGGGCCAAGACACCCTATCTCCATTCTTTCACACCCCCAACACCTTCTCTGCCATCTACTTCACAAAGTCCTCCTCAACCCAGCGTGCCACCTCAATATACACAACCTTCCTCATGCCCATGATCTTATCACTACTGAATTCTACATTTCCCAATGTCCTTCAGACTACAAACCCACTACCTCGTTCCTCATATACTTTACTAACTTTATTCTAATCCACAACTACTTCTCATTTGATGGAAAGGTATAAACAAATCCATAGCACAGCCATGCGCACCCACATGGCACCCTCCTATGCTAATCTTTTTATGGGCCACCAAGATGGGACATCCCTTGCCCCCCAAAACACAAAACCCCTAGTCTGGCTCACGTTCATTGAGGATATCTTCATGATCTGGACTCAGAGCCGAGACACCCTATCATCATTCCTTCACAACATCAACACCTCTCTGGTGGTCCTCCTCAAACTAGTGTACCACCTTCCTAGATGTTGACCTCATCCTCTCTGAAGGCTTCTTTCACACCTCTGTCCACATTAAATGCACCAACCACCGACAGTACCTGCAATTTTGACAGCTGTCATCCCTTTTGCACCAAAAAATCCCTCCCATAAAGCCTGACCACCTGGTGATGGCATATCTGCAGTGACAAAAACTTCCTTGCTTAGTATGCTGAGGGTCTTACCATTACGGCGTAAAGTCAAGTGCCAGCACACCAGTCAAGGAATGATAAAGAAGAGGCGGCTGTGAGAAGACGTCAGCCAATCTCATGCTGACCCCTCTCCATGACAATAAGATAGCAGCGACCCCTATGTGAAGAGGACGTAAGTGCCGTGACCGATTGGCGACGCCCAGTTGAGTAGTAGCTTCAGGACTAGCAATGTGGATAGAAGCATCAACACTCGTTACTTCACTTGTACACACTATGTAGCTCAGACCTGGAATTGCTTATACTGAAGAAGATTGATTATTTCATATGTCGCCCTTTGCTTGCGACACACCTCTGTAATTGCGAAGTTAAGTATTGTATCTTTCCATTTTGTAATAAAACTCATTGATAAGATTTGTTTGAGTGTTTGTCTAGCAAACCGAGCACGAAGGTTTCCTAGACACCACAATTTTGACAACAAGCATGGAGATGTAATATTTGGGACGAGAAGGTGAACCAACACCAACATGGCAACCTGTTCACAATTTGCACCTAGGGCCTAGCTGCCACTGTTTTCTTTTGTCATGGGCTTCTGTATTTTGCTGGCACCTTAATTCTACCTTGTCTTTTTTTGCAGGGCTGTTTTTACATGCTTTAACAAGTCTCTTCCAGTGTTTTTGATAATCAGTGTTTTCAGGTGGGCACTGCAGAAATTTTCTTTGCTTGTGTGCTTATTGCTTGCCTTGTCTGCTTATTGCATTTGCCTATTCCAAAATGAGCAACCCACCTCTCCCAACCCCTGTTCAGGCACCTCAGCTGCAAGCAATAGATGCAACGTAGCTAACACAGATGTCTCAGTTTCAGACGCAGCAGATCTCAACTCTACTACACACCGTACAGCAGTTATTAACCACTAAAGCGGCCAACACAGCACAACATGCAACAATGGTAGCTTTGAGTGCCATACCGTCTTTTCACCAGTTTAATGAAAAAGTGGTTGCAACAATGAAACTCTCATCATTATTCATAATGTACCAGGTACTGTGAAACTATTTTACTTTTTGTCAACAGTAGGAAGTGCAGTCTCTTTCCTCATTCACACATTGTTCCCTAATGCCACTCTGAGTGAACTTTCCTAAGAGCAGGTTGTAGATTCTTTAAGTAACTATTATGACCAACAAGTGAATGTGGTGGTAGTTAGGTACGGATTCTTTCATTGCAAGAAAAGGTCAGAACAAACTTTCTGTGAGAGATTTGCAGGGTATGATGAGGAAATACAAATTCAAATGCACTTGTGGTGCTTTATATTCAGAAGTAATGTTGTGTAATGCGATCATGTACAACGTAACTGATGTGAGACTTAGAAGACAGATTTTGAAACAGTCAGATCCATCATTCCAGCACGTAGTGCAAGTTCTAGATCAGTATGATTCAGGTGCCGTGTCAGCCGATAAATTTGAGCAGCCACCAATTCGTCACGTTGAGTCGTCCCTTGCTCACAAATGGCTCAGTAGGCAGCAACAGCCCTCGCGTGCTATGCCTCTCTAAACAGGTGAACAGAATTAAGTCGTGCCCTCGGTGCTATTCACAGCACAAACACCAAGACTGCCCACCCAGACAAGCACAGTGTTACGTCTGTGGCAAGAACTGTCGCGTACAATCCATATTTTTGCAAAGGAATAAACATAATAATTCTGCCCACACCAAAACTCTAGTCACAAGGCCAAAGTAACAATGCTGTGTTCAAAGCCTGCTGCAAGCATGAGCAAAACTAGCCAGCAAACAGTTTCTTCAGTGCTATGTCAGTCCAACAAACTTTTTGTTCATTTGCTTCTCTGTGGGAAATGTGGGAAATTTCAGTTGGACATGGGTGCCTCTGTTACATTGCTGAATCATCACACATGCAAAATGTTAAGCTCCCCACGCCTTTCTAAAACTAGCACACACCTGAGGATTATAACAGACAAGACATTCCCGTTCTCGGAAAACGTACTTGCCTGCCATGTATCACTCACGTAAGTGAACAGCGACTCTTTTGGTGCTACAATCACATGATTGTGAGAACATATTTGGTCTTGATAATCTGATTGGTTTGGCTTTAACATTCAGGACAATCTGTTGTCAGTGTCTTCATTTCATGCAAAAGACAGTGTAGCTAGCTTGCCAAAAGAATTCCCTGAACTCTTTTCTGAAGGTTTAGGCAAGGCTAACAATTTTGTTGTACTTATTTCTCTGAAAGAAAATACGCAGCTGAAATTTTGCTGGGCCAGAACTGTTCCCATTGCATTACGGGACAAAGCCACTGCTGAACTTAAGGAATTGCAAGACTGTGGAACTATTGTGCCCACACAAGCTAGTCAATGGGCAAGTCCACTGGTTTTGCTCCCCAAACGTTCAGGTTGCATTCGCCTTTGCGTTGACTAAGTCTATGGTCAACCTAGACACTGTGATTGATACTTATCCCTTGTCATGCCCAGAGGATCTCACAGACAGATTAGTTGCTGATTGCCACTTTTCAAAAATTGATTTGCATGACACATATCTTTAAATAGCACTAAATGAAGGATCACAAAACGTGTGTTGTGAACACTCATTTGGTCTTGTTTAAATATTTGTGTTTGCCTTTTGGTAATGCCTCCACATCCGCCACTTTCCAACAGTATTTGGAACAGCTGACTGCTCAGGTACCAAACTGTTCAAACTACACTCCTGGAAATGGAAAAAAGAACACATTGACACCGGTGTGTCAGACCCACCATACTTGCTCCGGACACTGCGAGAGGGCTGTACAAGCAATGATCACACGCACGGCACAGCGGACACACCAGGAACCACGGTGTTGGCCGTCGAATGGCGCTAGCTGCGCAGCATTTGTGCACCGCCGCCGTCAGTGTCAGCCAGTTTGCCGTGGCATACGGAGCTCCATCGCAGTCTTTAACACTGGTAGCATGCCGCGACAGCATGGACGTGAACCGTATGTGCAGTTGACGGACTTTGAGCGAGGGCGTATAGTGGGCATGCAGGATGCCGGGTGGACGTACCGCCGAATTGCTCAACACGTGGGGCGTGAGGTCTCCACAGTACATTGATGTTGTCGCCAGTGGTCGGCGGAAGGTGCACGTGCCCGTCGACCTGGGACCAGACCGCAGCGACGCACGGATGCACGCCAAGACCGTAGGATCCTACGCAGTGCCGTAGGGGACCGCACCGCCACTTCCCAGCAAATTAGGGACACTGTTGCTCCTGGGGTATCGGCGAGGACCATTCGCAACCGTCTCCATGAAGCTGGGCTACGGTCCCGCACACCGTTAGGCCATCTTCCGCTCACGCCCCAACATCGTGCAGCCCGCCTCCAGTGGTGTCGCGACAGGCGTGAATGGAGGGACAAATGGAGACGTGTCGTCTTCAGCGATGAGAGTCGCTTCTGCCTTGGTGCCAATGATGGTCGTATGCGTGTTTGGCGCCGTGCAGGTGAGCGCCACAATCAGGACTGCATACGACCGAGGCACACAGGGCCAACACCCGGCATCATGGTGTGGGGAGCGATCTCCTACACTGGCCGTACACCACTGGTGATCGTCGAGGGGACACTGAATAGTGCACGGTACATCCAAACCGTCATCGAACCCATCGTTCTACCATTCCTAGACCGGCAAGGGAACTTGCTGTTCCAACAGGACAATGCACGTCCGCATGTATCCCATGCCACCCAACGTGCTCTAGAAGGTGTAAGTCAACTACCCTGGCCAGCAAGATCTCTGGATCTGTCCCCCATTGAGCATGTTTGGGACTGGATGAAGTGTCGTCTCACGCGGTCTGCACGTCCAGCACGAACGCTGGTCCAACTGAGGCGCCAGGTGGAAATGGCATGGCAAGCCGTTCCACAGGACTACATCCAGCATCTCTACGAGCGTCTCCATGGGAGAATAGCAGCCTGCATTGCTGCGAAAGGTGGATATACACTGTACTAGTGCCGACATTGTGCATGCTCTGTTGCCTGTGTCTATGTGCCTGTGGTTCTGTCAGTGTGATCATGTGATGTATCTGACCCCAGGAATGTGTCAATAAAGTTTCCCCTTCCTGGGACAATGAATTCACGGTGTTCTTATTTCAATTTCCAGGAGTGTATTTAGACGACATTATCGTATCAGATCATACACCTGAAGTACACACTACAGACTTGCATGCTTTGTTTCATATGTTATCTGATGCAGGACTAAAGTATAGACCGGACAAGTGGGATTTTTTAAAACCTGAGTTGCAGTATCTTGGACATGTCAAACAGTCAAGGTGTACATCCTCTTCAGTCACATTTTTTTAGCCACGTGAGACCTGCCAGTTCCTCGCAATGTAACAGAATAGCAATCAGTTTTAAGGAAAATGAACTACTATATTCGGTTCATACTGCACAAATTGCAGCTCCATTTCATCGCTTGCGTCACAAGAACGTGCCCTTTGTTTGGACAGATGAGTGCCAAGACACTTTTCAAAAACTTAAAGATGCATTTCTCAGTGATTGATGCTCGGTTCACTTTGATCTTGACAAACCAGTTGTGTTGCAAGTTGACACTTCTTCATACAGAATCAGTGCAGTGCTTTTGCACAGATTTGGTGATAAAGACAGACCTATTGCTTTTGCATCAAAAGTGTTGTCCAAAGCTTAGTGTAACTATTCACAAATAGAAAAAGAGGCATTGGCTATTGTGGATGGTGTCACCAAATTCCACCACTATTTGTATGGCAGAAAATTCTGCTTCATAACAGATCACAAACCGATGCAGTCCTTGTTTCATCCGATGAAGCCAGTTCCTGTACGAACTGCCCAAAAATTGCAAAGATGGGCTTTATTGTTGTCTCAGTACCAGCACAAGATTGTGTATTGTCCGACATCTCAACATGGTAATGCAGAAACACTTTCAGATCTTCTGACTGACGCTTTTGCTGCATCTCGTTGTCACTTTGAAGCTCAGGATTCTGAATTGCTTCAATCCTTTCCTCTCAACTATAGGAAAATAGCACAGTCCACAGAAGCTGATTCAGATTTGAACATTTTGCTCAAATACATTCCCACATCTTGGCCTTGCTCATTGCAAAGCATAAAGAACTCTGTAGTGTGCAGATACTTTGCATGTTGGCATAGCTTCGCTATACAGCAAGGTGTGAGTCTTGTACAAAGTGACGGTGGACAGTCCCTTGTGTTCATCCCCAAAGCTTTGCAAAAAGAAGTGTTGCAGTTATTTCACCAAGGACACTGGAAGATTGTTCACACGAAACAGTTGGTGCATAACACTATACTTGGTGGGGCACGGACACCCAGATAGAACAGGTGAAGTCACAGTGTCACACATGTGTGGAAAATCAGTCCACTCCACCACAAAAATTCTCTGCTTGGCGTAAATTGCAATCACCATGGCAACATGTGCACGTAGACTTTGCGGGACCTTTTTGGAACACTCGTTGGTTGACTGTGGTAGAACCTTAAACCAAATTTCCTTTTCCTGTGCCACTGAACTCGACAATGTCATGTAGCATAATTCAGGTGTTGTCCTCTATTTTTTGCCTCTAAGGTTTGCCTGAAGTCATAGTGTCAGACAACTGCCCTCAATTCATGTCAAATGAATTTGAAACAGTCTGTGAATGCAATGGCATTCAGCATCTAACTAGTGAACCGTTCCACCCACAGTCAAACAGCGAAGCAGAATGTTTTGTCACAACTTTCAAGCAGCAGATGGCCAAACTTCACACCGCACACACCAGGGATCAAGCACTGCAAATGTTTCTCGTCTCCTATGATTCTCATCCACAAGATGCACCGTCGCTGGTGGAATTGCTTCACGGCCACTGCCATCGGACACTGTTCCACGCTCCTCAGCATCAGGCGCTGAAGGAAGGCCACAAGTAACACTCTGCTCTGCACGATAATGTGTTTTTCAGGGTTTTTAGTGGCAGCAGACGGTGGGTCTTGTGTCTTAAGTGTGCCTGTCTGCAACTTGATACATCTTCTTCACGGTTAATAGCCATCTTCCTTTTTCCTACATTGTTAATATTCCTACCTGGAGTTTCCATTGTTTAATAATTAATATAGTATTTCCATTGTGGCCCAAATAAACATCACTGATATATTGAAGAGTTTCAGTGCCAGTTAAATTGACAATTATCAATCACACAAAAATGATGTTACTTCCTTTGGTCCTTTAGAAAACTTTTCTTCAAATCAAATGTATGATTTAACAGTCTCTCTCTTAATATATGATTTTTAATGACCTTTAGCATTACTAAAATTATTTAATTAAATTTGGAAACTTAAAAGGTCTGCTGATCAGGCAGCTTGGGCAGTGTCCAGATCTTCTGACAGTCATACCATACTGTCCACAGAATTGGATCATTTTTCTTCTTTAACAGAGTGGATAGTGCTTTGTGTCACATTGAGACATTAAATTTCAATTTGTTCCCTCATCTGGAGCAGGTTTGATGCCTTTTTCAACTGAAAACATTGTGAGTAAACAACATTCTAAGAATGGGAAACCATATTATACTTTGCTCTGAATAAACACTGGAAGTATGATTCAGTAGCAGTCCTTCCCTTTACACTATTTCTTCAGGAGCAAGGTCACAGCTTCAAACCTTTTGTTCTCTGACCATTCCATTTTCAGAAACAACTAGTAAATCCTATGCAGCCTTTGAACATTCAGTTCTGAGAGAAGATACCTCCTGCCTGTTTAAAATTCACAGAAATAAATTTCAGAGAATTTCTACCTATTAATGAATTGTATGTAATTATTCCCTTTGTATTTGCACATTTATTTATTTATTTATTTATTTATTTATTTATGTATTTATTTTGCTCACTTGTGGCTATTATTGTTCCCCCTCCCCCTCTCCTTTCTTTAGGAGACCTCTAATGCATAATGAGTACACCAATTCAAAATCTGTACACACCTTGCAGCACTCCCATCAAGTACATTAAACCAGACTGGAATGCGATACAGTTTCTTGTCAGAGATGTAATACTTGCAATGAAATTTTGCAGCACTTATCAATAAGTTGACTATCACTTTTAACTTCAGTGATCTTTAAATGTCTCATGATAAAACAATCCTGTGACATCCTAGGTGATTTTTGCTTTAAGGGATTCCACCATCATCCAGAGCACATTTCTGTGCCTAACATGCTGAGCTATTTCTAAGCAACCATGCAACAGTCAGGTAAATACCTTGTCAGACTGCTTCCTTTGATAATGGATTCACATCAATGTATATGAACCAAAATTAAGAGGCTACTGTCCCCTATGTATTACTCCCACAGGGAGCATTAAGAAGAAAATTAGACAAATTACAGTGTGCACAGAGGCATTTAACCAATCAATCTTCCTGCACACTATCCATGTATGAAACGAGAAGGAACCCTAATACATGTTACTATAGAAATTATCCATTGCCATACCCTATTAGTGGCTTCAAAGTAGAGACGATGTAATGTAGATGCTGACTTGAACCTGGAATGTTGCCTTTCATTGGCAATACACTTACCGACTGAGCCACTCAGGCAGAACTCACAACTTGCCCTAACTGTTTCATTGTTGCTAGTGTCCATTTCTTTCACTCCAAACTTCACAGAAGTTCTCCAAACTGCCTTATTGGACTAGCACATGCCACACTTCCAGAAATGTCTGTCAAATCAAAACTTAACCGTAAAAAGGCTGAATGTGTACTATTCAGAACTTTTCATTATACACTGGTGAGCCAAAATGTTATGACCACATGCTTAATAGCATGCATGTTCACATTTGGAACACGAAACAGCAAGGATGCCTCATAGCATGGATTTATGCAGTTCCATAAATTAAGGGCTGGCAATCTGTGGGTGGAGAGCTGGTGCTTGAATGTCTCAAATTTTCTCCATCGGGTTCAGACAAGGCAAATTTGGAAGAAAATTCATAAAACCCAGTTCACTGTAATGCTCCTCAAACCACTTAAGCATAATTTTGGTCTTTTGATGCAGACAGTTATCCTGCTGAAAGATGCTATCACCAGGGGGGAAGACACCAAGCATGAAGGGCTGCAGGTGGTCCACAATTATGTTCATGTATTCCAGAATGAATTTTTCACTCTCAGTGGAGTATGCACTGATACAAAACTCCCTGGCAGATTCAAACTGTGTGCCGGAACGAGACTAACTTGTGGCCTTTATCTTTCGTGAGCAAGTGCTCTGCCTTCTGAGCTACCCAAGTATGACTCACGAACTGACATCACAGCTCCACTTCAGCCAGTACCTCACCTCCTATCTTCTAAACTTCACACAGGTTCTCCTGAATGGTTGAAATATGCTGAAGTTAAGCCACTGGTTAAGAAGGGAGATAAAAAAAAATAGCATCAAATTTCTGTCCAATTTCACTGTTCCCAGCATTCTCAAAAATTTTAGAAAAAGTAACGTACAATTGGCTTTATAACCATTTTATCTCAAATAACATACTGTCAAAGTCACAGTTTGGATTTCTAAAGGGTTCTGATATTGAGAAGGCTATCTACACTTAGAGTGAAAATGTACTTAATTCATTAGACAAAAAATTGCAGGCAACTGGTATATTTTGTGATCTGTCAAAGGCATTTGACTGTGTATATCACAATATCCTTTTAAGTAAATTAGATTATTATAGTGTAACAGGAAATGCTGCAAAATGGTTCAAATCTTATATCTCTGGCAGGAAACAAAGGGTGTTATTAGGAAAGAGACATGTATCAAGCTATCAGGCATCATCCAACTGGGAACTAATTACATGTGGGGTCCCACAAGGTTCCATTTTGGGACCCTTACTTTTTCTTGTGTATATCAATGACCTTTCATCAGTAACATTACCAGATGCCAAGTTCGTTTTGTTTGCTGATGATACAAACATTGCAATAAATAGCAAATCAATTGTAGTCTTAGAAAGATCAGCTAATAAAATATTTGTGGACATTAATCACTGGTTCCTAGCCAATTCTTTGTCACTAAACTTTGAAAAAACACACTACATGCAGTTCAGAACTTGTAAGGGGTGTCACACAAGTATATGCCTAACATACGATGACAAGCAGATAGAAGAAGTGGACAGTGTTAAATTCTTGGGATTACAGCTTGATAATAAATTCAACTGGGAGGAGCACACCACAGAACTGCTGAAGCATCTTAACAAATCTCTATTTGCAATGTGAATTGTGTCAGACATACGGGATATAAAAATGAAAAGGCTGGCATACTATGCTTACTTTTATTCCATAATGTCATATGGGATTATTTTTTGGCGTAATTCATCAAGCCTAGATAAAGTTTTCCAGGCACAAAAACGTGCAGTAAGAGTTATATGTGGTGTGAACTCAAGAACATCCTGCAGAAGCCTGTTTAAGGAACTAGGGATACTAACTACTGCTTTCCAATATAGTTATTCCTTAACGAAATTTGTCATTAAAAATATATCACTTTTTCAAACCAACAGCTCAATACATTGAATCAATACTAGAAATAAGAATAATCTTCACAAGGTTTTAAAGTCACTTAGTTTTGTACAAAAAGGTGTGCATTATTCAGGAACACACATTTTCAATAACTTGCCAGCAACCATAAAAAGCTTAACAACCAATGAAATTCAGTTTAAGAGAAACCTAAAGGATTTGTTGGTGGCCAACTCCTTCTTCTCCATTGATGAATTTCTCAGTAGAACTAACTGATTTGTGTGTGTGATATAATAACTTCTGCACAATTTCAGTGCAGTAATGTGTCCATTGTAAATGTGTGTGTGTGTGTGTGTGTGTGTGTGTGTGTGTGTGTGTGTGTAAATAAATAAATAAAAAACTTTTTTATTTTAGATTCAGTGCATTAGTATTTGTAAAATGACTCTTTCATATAGTGTTCATCAAAAATTGACGATCATTCCACTTCCGACCTGTGGAATGGTACATTAGCTTATTTGTTTTAGGTGTAAATATTTGTCATGTATTGTTGTTTTTCTGACATGTTCTACATCCTGGAGGACCTCCTACGGATCAATTAGAATGAAAGTAAATCTAATCTAATCTAATCCTTTGAATCTTGCAGGACTAACACTCCTGTAAGTAAGAATATTACGGAGACACGGCTTAGCCACAGGCTGGGGGATGTTCGGAATAAATTTTCCACCCTGAGGTGGCACGTCCACTAATGTGAAACTTCCTGGCAGATTAAAATTGTGTGCTGGACTTCTGTGAAGTTTGGAAAGTAGGAGAAGAGTTACTGTTGGAAGTAATGCTGCGAGAACAGGTCATGAGTCATACTTGGGAGGCTCAGTTAGTACAGCACCTGCCTGTAAAAGGCAAAGGTCCCAAGTTTGAGTCTTGGCCTGACACTGTTTTAATCTGTCAGGATGTTTCATTATTTACAAGTCCATAGCTTCTATTACTGTGAAAGGTGTCATAGATATCCAAGTGAATGCCCCTCATATCATAATGCTGCCAAAATCAATCTGGGTCCATGGCACAGTGCATGTTTTGAGCAGTCCTACGCCTGGATGATGGTGTATATGGACATGACGATCAACCTGGTGTAACAAGAAATGCGATTCATTTGAGTAGGCAATTTAATTCCAAAGATCCACAGCTCAATTAAATCCCACACAATACAGTCATGATTGACTGTCTTGTCGGGTCAACATGGCAAACACAGAGGGTCATCACCTACAGCGGCCCTGCTCACCATGTGCTGAGCAGTGTGCACTGAGACACTTATGCTTGCCCCAGGACTGCACTTTGTCATCAGATCTGCCACAGATCAACATATATCCTGCTTTACAGAATGTGCAAGACTCCAACCTCCACATTCTGTGATGAGGCTTGGAGATCCAGCACCTAATTGCCTACTCATGATTTCACCATTCTTCAACCACTTCTCAGATATTCACAATAGTAGTATGTGAACATCCAACCAGCCTCATTATTTTTGAGGGAGTCATTCCTAGACATTGGGCTATAATCACCTGTGCTTTGATAAAGTAACTTAAGTTAGTGGATTTCCATATTTGAGGCCCACACCATTCCTAAACTGATTCTCCATTCATCTCTGGTCAACTTATACACTTCTATTACCCCAACCCAAGCACACAATGCACTATGCAACGGTATTACATCTTCGCTCATCAGTGTATTTTGCTTTTACACAAATCTGAAATGCACTATGTAAGTCACTTCAACATATTTCCAATGGCGAAATGAAATCTGCCAGAAAGTTTCATATTTCCATCAGGTTAAGCTATTATGAAAATCATTATTACCCTCTTATAATCAGTTATTTCCATATCCAGGACTCAATGACCTTACAGAAACAATAACACATTTAAATAGAGCAAGGTTTAAACTACACACAGTAATTTTTCTACATAGTCACCAGTACTCATTACGCACTTTTGCCAACAAAGAGCAAGCACCTGCATGCTGCACTTCAAAAAAGCTGATCCAGCTGAGGATAGCCATAGTATTACAGCTTTGTTGGCATCTGAGTCTGGAAAATATCGGTCACATAGTCTATTTTTTGTGAGCTGCCAAATTACTATTATACAGTGGATGTAGTAGGACAGTCCATCCAAATTGGGTAGCGAGTTCCATGGTAGCAAAACTGTTGTGCAGCTTGCTGTTATCGTGTTGCAGGGAGAAATTAGTCATCTTCTCTGGCCTCACCCTGGAAATTTGGGCTTTTGGCTTAGTGTTTTCTTGTAGTGGCCTTTTAGGCTTTTTCAGTGTGACTGATTAATTGTTTGATTCCAGATGTTCTGCCAGTTGTTGTTTTCATTTCATGCACAATATTTCAACAACAAATCCGACAATCTTCTTCAGGTGCTGGAAGCTTTGCTGGTATGTGTACTTTCTGCATTGACTCCAATCAGACAGTGTGGGCTAAGCTGGTCATCAAAATATTGTGCATAAAATGGAAACAACACCTCGCCAGAAAATCTGGAAGCACGCTGTTGCCTTTTAGTGTTTTGGATTAACAGTTGCGCCACGACATCCAAAATAATCACACCCCATCCACAACAGAAGATGCATGCACATCATTTTACCTGCAGATAGAAGTGTCTTTTTCTACTACTTTTTTGTTGGAAATTCGCATGCCACCAATCCATGGAGTGTCTTTTAGATTCTGGCTCACAATGGTGACAACGTATTTCATTTCTTGTGATGATGGTATTTAGAAAAGTTTCACCTTCAGCCTGCTATTGTTCCAGCAGGTCCAGACAAATTTCCATTTCATGAATTTTTTGGTCTTCTATAAACATCCAAGAGACTCTTTGTAATAACCAAGGTTACATAATCTCTTGTGACAACAATACAGTGGACAGTCAGCTGTACACATAATTACCTAGTTATAATCCACTGATAATCATTGATGAGCTGATCAAAACACTTCTCATTTTGAGGGATGGGAGGGCCTGCCAGGATATGACTTTCATGCATATCTTTTTCAACACTAGTAAAACAACAGTACCCATTGCCTCACATTACTCATGCTTACAGTATTATCTCATACCTTTAGCAAGTTCTGATGGATTTCAATTAGCGTAATTTTTTCAGCAGTGGGCAATTCAATGTTTTTTTTGTGGAACTCTATGACAACCCCATTTTGGAATGCTTTGCTGCCATTGCTGCTGCTATCTGTTACAGCACAAGGAAGCCAACAGGAAATCAGTGAGAACTTAAAAAAATGCTACTACACCAACATAATCTGACTAGGACACCCCTCAAAGTAAAAAAACGGACACATTAGTTTTGAAAGGACGCTAATATGCTAAAAGTAGATGATTATGCAAGCTTGCCATGCAGTAGCAAGAATTCTAAATTTGCTCAAGAGATGACCAATAATTGTCTCAACTATATGTTATGTATAACACATTTAAAATGTCAGTATTCACTGGTATACTCAATTTACCAAATTCTTCATTTCTTTTTTAGCAAACTGTCAGGTCTACATGCCATACTGTTGCATAAAAATTAATATTTTCAAACATAAGAAGATCAAGTAGATACATGAACCATATTTGAAAGTGATACTGGAATACCTTTGCTGCTCTACAAGTAACATAACATGTCCATAAGACACAAATCAATACCACATTACCTGCAACTCCTCTGTAGTGAAATAACCCTCTGATGCAACACTACGGATTACATTACGACCGACGCCATCCTCCAGTTGCTGCACAACTCTTAACCTATACTTCAAGCGGAGGCGTTCTATACTGTTAGCAGTTAGGGTATCATAGTGCGTGTAGGCGTCATACAGCAGGCTCTGCACTGATATGCTCTGGTAGGTAAAAAGAAAAAGCTGTTATATAACTACAAATCACAAACTCGAATCAAAAAATTTTTAAAAATTCAAATCTGTCTGCTGACAAACTCAAAACATTACTAATATATCCTGTGTGAATTATATTAAGTTTAAAAATTTACTGTAAAACTATAATAAAAAAGTAATCATACATCATAATATTACAAAGGTAAAGTAGCAATATGTGGAATATAAACTACATGTTACTTCCACAGTCTATTTTCATTCTGCAATGGAGTGTGCACTGATTTGAAACTTCCTGTCAGATTAAAACTTTGTGCTGGACAAGTACTTGAACCTGGGACCTCTGTCAGTCATTAATCACTTGCCTGCAAAAGGCAAAGATACAGGTTAAGGTCCCAGTCCAGCACACAATTGTGATCTGTGAGGTAGTTTTATATGTTATGTCTTTCACTCTCAGTTTGATGCTTTGTATAAACACCAACTACTCAGTTATCTACAATTTCTCTGATGTAGGAGGCAGCTTAGGGTTTTTGTCCAATTTTCATGTTACAGGTCTCTACCACTATTCTGTTTTTTGCAAATGATGAGTCACTCATTACCAAATTATCAGAAAATCAACAAAAAATATCATTTTATTAGATTTTAAAACAATCAGTAGATGTGAAATATCTGAGTATTAAAGATCATCTTCAAGTTTTCTCTAAAATTTTGGGAATGCTCCTAGATGTTATGTACTTCCAGGAAACATTTGGGTTCAGAACTTCAACCATCTTCCAAGTGAGTCACACACTGACATTTTTTCTAGTTATGATATTCTTTCACTTGTGTATGTGCCTGCACCACATATGTTAGTATTATGATTACACTATAGCCTCTTTAATGCATAATACTACTGTGTGTCACACTATTTTCACCATCACAAACTGAAGACAGAAGCAAACTTCTGACTTACTAATAAAACACAATTCGGTGAGGTAAATAGCATGTGGTCATGATCCTAAAATTTCCTCAATACATCTATGTTGTCATGAATGTAGAAAACTTTATGTCAGAGTGGTGCTATCCTGTTTGCACCAAATATTATTGAAGGATATACTAAGTACACTGTAATTTCTTCTGTTGGCACATGAAATCAGGTAAATTCTAGCAAGATGAAAGGGTTCCCCAGACTATTTATAGTAACTAAAACTAAAAATCTGTAAATAAAACTGACAGGAATTCAATGTGCATATAATGAGGAGTGGCAGAATTCAAAGGCACAGATAAAGCTGCAGCCACCTGTATTAAGGTCTGGTGCATGTTTGGGTTCACAGTTAGCCACAGTTTGGCTGTGCCTACCTATACAGGTAGACAACTAGTTAGATTGCATAACCATCTACTACCCAGCAACATAATGCTGGGCTGCTGGATATTATGTTGCTAGTTTCACATGTGGCCTAACCTTATAAACTGCAGGGTACTTTTGGAATTGTGTGAAATGTATCTATTAGGTATCAATATTCCATTCTGTGGTAGCATTATGCTCATGAATTGTTAAGGGACAGTCAAATGACAGTCAGTGCACTTAATCTGGTAATCCATTGATAAAAAGGAATTGTGACTTGGCTTTTGTTTTAATCACATGGTATTGATCATTTTGTTCCAAATGACACTGTCTCAGAATTAAATGGCTGAGAAATCTTAGTTCTTGCCCTTGTGTCTTTTTGATTGACCTAGTTCTCTTTGCCTGTGTGCAATCACGTATCTAAACAGTGCGTCTCTAATACATGCTTGGTATTTCAGTCCAAATAAAGTTTCTAGCCTCAGCAAGCTCATTACCAGTAATGCTGCCTTGAGATTTCATCCAAATAAAGATAAGAGATTTCCCCTCTTGTCACACTGATACCAACACTTCAATGATCCTATGCAAGATAAAGAGTTTCCCATCTCTTTGGAACTAATGTTTTTCAGAATTCTTAGAGCAGATAGTGCAGCACTAATTACAATGTATGAAGCATCCATTATGGCTACAAATTCTGCACACATGATGATTGCCTCTTAATAATTTACATAATGCAGCCTTTTGCAGTTCTGGAATGTTGAACATGCTTCTAATAGTGTCAGTCATTTTGAAGTAAACAGTGAAGATATGTATGTTTATTTGAAAGCTATCTAAAAGCTGTGTCAAAATTTTATGGTGCAGCCACCATCGTAGAAACACATGCAAACTCAAATGGACAAATAATCACAACCACTGCAGTTAGCTAGTAACATGGGAGGTCACTTAACTGGAAAGCAGGCAACAAAAACACCAAGACATTGAAGATTAAGTACAAGCATGGTTCCAAAGAGAAGGAACCTGCATGTTCTGACAAACTTGAGAATATATCCATACAGACTTGATTTACAACTCCACCAAAGCATCTTGCAACTAGCTCATACACCATTCAACATCAGTAGGTGAAACACAGTATTAGAAATTCACTTGAGACAGTATGACACAAAGTCAACATTAAAACTGTTGATGATTTCTGTTTATATCCGCTGGACACAATTCACTCAAGTGGTTGCCAAATTAGCAAAAACATCACCCACATCATCTTACTAGTTGAAATAAGGTCAAGAGTGAATTGCTAAGATCAGTGGTTTCAAATGCCCAAGGTAAATATTGTTATCAGTAACAACTAATACACCTGTCTATTTCTCGCAAAAGCCAGCAAGGTAGCATCAAACATCTGATGACAGATTTGTCTGAATAATGACTCAGTTATGACAAACAAGGTAGCCCAGTCTGCATTCTGCTAGGAGTCCCATATGACCAATGATACAGACCCAAAAGTTTTCCCACCAGAAAGCAACACGAAACATTAAATAAATAAAGAATCATCTAAATTAACATCTCTTGAGCTGATATTTTAGTGATATCTTATCAAACCTACCTGGCTAAGGACAACAACAGTTAATGGCAAAGAATAACCAAACCACAACTCAGAGTGAGTCCAGTGACCAGTATGAATTTAGAATCTTTACAAAATCAAAAGAAAGTCCGCAACATTCCTCAGTCACCTCCTACAACTTTCCTGATTATTTAGTTTGAAGGATTAAAGATTCATGTTCGCTGAATGCCAGGTAGCAATTCTAATTTTAAATAGGCCTCTACTCTTACAACACACAAATAAATGTTGTTAGTCCAGTTTATAACAGCTCCTTCACTTTATTATTGTATATATTGATTTATTCCATATGTCTCGAGTATGTGCTCCATAACAGGATATAGAGAATATGTGGGATGAATGAATAAATGTATGGATATAACTGGCTAACAAATTTTATTGGGATACATCTGCCATGACAGTGTAAAACTAAAGAATGAAGATGCTCAGTGGTTGAGGGCCAGGCAATGGATCCACACATTTTAAGTTTGATCCCAATGTCAGACCTAGGAACTTACTTTATTACATATTACTTCTTTCACCTCTGGCATTGTTTGATCATGTGGAAAAATGCAGAGCTGCACAGTGATCCAGAGCTTTCGGTTCCCTTATAACTAGCTGCGTTAAGTCAGTTCGAAGGCCACAGAAAGTGGACCATGCCTAGTAAAGCTCTGTGATGATAAAGCCAATTTTCAGATTGACGAATCCTACCTTTTTCAACCAGTCATTATGATTTATACACACTGCAATATGTATATTAAGATATATCTCTTGTCATCGGATAATTTGAATCTAAATTTGATCTACATTAGCAGAGTGCTGGGTGAGGCCATTGTGGTTATTACAGGACACAGTGTTATTCAACAACAATTAATTAATTTTTGTAACATTTCTGGACAAAGATTATATTTCCTTCTATTAATGCAATAAATCAAAGGTAAATCAGGCATAATAATAATAATAATAATAATAATAATAATTTGCTATATATGGATGATCTAAAACTACTGGCAGCAACAAACCAACAACTCAATCAATTACCAAAGATAACAGAAGTATTCAGCAATGATATAAATATGACTTTTGGAACAGACAAATGTGAGAAAAATAGCATAGTCAAGGGAAAACACACTAAACAAGATTACATATTGGATAACCACAGCGACTGCATAGAAGCAATGGAAAAAACAGATGCCTATAAATATCTAGGATACAGACAAAAAATGGAATAGATAATACAAATATTAAAGAAGAACTAAAAGAAAAATATAGACAAAGACTAACAAAAATACTGAAAACAGAATTCACAGCAAGAAACAAGACAAAAGCTATAAATACTTATGCTATAGCAATATTGACCTACTCATTTGGAGTAGTGAAATGGAGTAACACAGACCTAGAAGCACTCAATACACATACACGATCACAATGCCACAGATACAGAATATATCACATACAATCAGCAACGGAAAGATTCACATTAAGCAGAAAGGAAGGAGGAAGGGGATTTATCGACATAAAAAACCTACATTATGGACATGTAGACAATTTAAGAAAATTTTTTATAGAACGAGCAGAAACTAGAAAATACACAAAGCAATCACTCATATAAATACATCAGCTACACCATTGCAATTTCATAACCAATTCTACAACCCTTTAGATCACATAACATCAACAGATACGATGAAAGTAAATTGGAAAAAGAAAACACTACATGGCAAGCACCCGTATCATCTAACACAGCCACACATCAATCAAGATGCATCCAAAACATGGCTAAGAAAAGGCAATATATACAGTGAGACAGAAGGATTCATGATTGCAATACAGGGTCAAACAAACACCAGATATTACAGCAAACATATTATTAAAGATCCCAATACCACAACAGATAAATGCAGACTTTGCAAACAACAAATAGAAACAGCAGATCACATCACAAGCGGATGTACAATACTAGCAAATACAGAATACCCCAGAAGACATGACAATGTAGCGAAAATAATACATCAACAGTTTGCCTCACAACATAAACTTATAGAACAACACGTTCCCACATAAAAGTATGCATCACCAAATGTACTGGAGAATAATGAATGCAAATTATACTGGAACAACTGTTATAACAGATAAAACAACACCACATAACAAACCTGACATCATACTCACCAATAAAAAGAAGAAATTAACACAACTAATTGAAATATCCATACCCAATACAACAAATATACAAAAGAAAACAGGAGAAAAAATTGAAAAATACATCCAGCTGGCTGAGGAAGTCAAGGACATGTGGCATCAGGATAAAGTTGACATTATATCAATTATACTATCAACTACAGGAGTCATACCACACAATATCCACCAGTACATCAACGCAATACAGCTATATCCAAACTTATATATACAACTACAGAAATCCGTAATTATTGATTCATGTTCAATTAACTGAAAGTTCCTAAATGCAATATAACGTATACCATACAGTTAAAAGGAAGTCACGCTTGATCAAGGTCCGCATCACTTTCCATTTTTGACCAGACATAACGTCTGAGAAAAGAAAGAAATAATAATAATAATAATAATAATAATAATAATAATAATAATGACACTGCTAGCCAACTGGAAAAGGATTTAAATCCGAATAGAGGTGTTTTGCAGGATATGCTTCCTGCAACCACCCTAGAAGGAAAACAAAGACAGAGGATGAGATGGTCAGATGAAGTTAATCGACACCTCATGTTCTGTTATTACCAAGCAACAAACCTAGGAACCAACACAACTGGATACAGATCACAAGTATACACAACATTTATTACCAGATACCCGGAATTAAAATTTTTAACAGAACAACGACTAGCTGATCAGATCCGTGTAATAATCAAAAATAACAGGATACCCCAGTCAGAATTAGAAAACATCAAACAACAAGTACAACAAATACTGGAACAAAATAATGTGCAATCAGAAGAGGAAGAAAACACAGTAATGGACTCAAACATCCCAGAGCAAACAAACAAAGACCAACACGCATCAATTAAACAATCAGAGGAAAACGAAATCTTAAGACAGCCACCAGAACAAGCACAAATAGAACACGAAGAGAGACACGTGTTAGATATAGAAGAGAAATTTCAGCTGACATATATAGAATACAAAGACACAAATACAGACATTAGACCATTCTTGCATAGACCGCCAAATAACCCACAAGTCGAAACAACAATAAAAACTATCAACACAATCATACACAACAAAATAAATGAAAACACAACTATGGAAGAGTTAAAACCACTGGTTTATATAGGAGCACTCACTACATTAAATATACACACTAGGCAGAGATCAGAACAAACCAACACACAGAAGAAACCCACAAAACCAGCATGGCAACACAGGTTACAGATCAGAATAGAAAAACTGAGAAAAGACATCGGACAGCTAACACAATTTATAAGAAATGAAATATCAGACAAAAAACGAAAAAGGTTAGGTAAAATCTCACAACAAGAAGCAATAGAGCAATTAGATGAAAAAAAGCAGAAATTGCAAGCATTGGCCAAACGACTTAGAAGATACAAAAAAAGTGAAAATAGAAGGAAACAAAACCAAACATTCAACACAAACCAAATGAGATTTTACCAAACAATGGATAACACACACATTAAAATAGACAATCCACCAAACATAACAGACATGGAACACTTCTGGAGCAGCATATGGTCAAACCCGGTACAACATAACAGGCATGCACGGTGGATACAAGCAGAAACAGACACATACAAGATGATACCACAAATGCCTGAAGTGATAATTTTGCAACATGAAGTCACTCGAGCAATTAATTCTACACACAATTGGAAAGCCCCTGGAAATGATAAAACAGCAAATTATTGGCTAAAGAAGTTCACCTCAACACATTCACATCTAACTAAATTATTTAACAGTTACATTGCAGACCCATACACATTCCCTGATACACTTGCACATGGAATAACCTATCTGAAACCTAAAGATCAAGCATACACAGCAAACCCAGCTAAATATCGCCCCATAACATGCCTACCAACAATATACAAAATATTAACTTCAGTCATCACACAGAAATTAATGACACATACAACACAGAACAAAATTATACTTGAAGAACAAAAAGGCTGCTGCAAAGGAGCACGAGGATGTAAAAAGCAACTGATAATAGATACAGAGGTGACATATCAAGCTAAAACTAAACAAAGGTCCCTACAGTACGCATACATTGATTACCAAAAAGCCTTTGATAGTGTACCCCACTCATGGTTACTACAGATTTTGGAAATATACAAAGTAGATCCTAAATTGATACAGTTTCTAAACACAGTAATGAAAAACTGGAAAACCACACTTAATATCCAAACAAATTCAGATAACATCACATCACAGCCAATACAGATTAAGCGTGGAATATACCAAGGAGACTCATTAAGTCCTTTCTGGTTCTGTCTTGCTCTGAACCCACTATCCAACATGCTAAATAATACAAATTATGGATACAATATTACTGGAACATACCCACACAAAATCACACATTTGCTATACATGGATGATCTAAAACTACTGGCAGCAACACATCAACAACTCAACCAATTACCAAAGATAACAGAAGTATTCAGCAATGATATAAATATGGCTTTTGGAACAGACAAATGTGAGAAAAATAGCATAGTCAAGGGAAAACACACTAAACAAGATTACATATTGGATAACCACAGCGACTGCATAGAAGCAATGGAAAAAACAGATGCCTATAAATATCTAGGATACAGACAAAAAATGGAATAGATAATACAAATATTAAAGAAGAACTAAAAGAAAAATATAGACAAAGACTAACAAAAATACTGAAAACAGAATTGACAGCAAGAAACAAGACAAAAGCTATAAATACTTATGCTATACCAGTATTGACCTACTCATTTGGAGTAGTGAAATGGAGTGACACAGACCTAGAAGCACTCAATACACTTACACGATCACAATGCCAGAAATATAGAATACATCACATACATTCAGCAACAGAAAGATTCACATTAAGCAGAAAGGAAGGTGGAAGGGGATTTATAGATATAAAAAACCTACATTATGGACAGGTAGACAATTTAAGAAAATTCTTTCTAGAATGAGCAGACACTAGCAAAATACACAAAGCAATCATTCATATAAATACATCAGCTACACCATTGCAATTTCATAACCACTTCTACAACCCTTTAGATCACATAACATCAACAGATACAAAGAAAGTAAATTGGAAAAAGAAAACACTACACGGCAAGCACCCGTATCATCTAACACAGCCACACATAGATCAAGACGCATCCAACACATGGCTAAGAAACGGCAATATATACAGTGAGACAGAAGGATTCATGATCGCAATACAGGATCAAACAATAAACACCAGATATTACAGCAAGCATATTATTAAAGATCCCAATACCACAACAGATAAATGCAGACTTTGCAAACAACAAATAGAAACAGTAGATCACATCACAAGCGGATGTACAATACTAGCAAATACAGAATACCCCAGAAGACATGACAATGTAGCAAAATAATACATCAACAACTTGCCATAAAACATAAACTAATAAAACAACACGTTCCCACATACAAGTATGCACCACAAAATGTACTGGAGAATGATGAATACAAATTATACTGGAACAGAACGATTATAACAGATAAAACAACACCACATAACAAACCTGACATCATACTCACCAATAAAAAGAAGAAATTAACACAACTAATTGAAATATCCATACCCAACACAACAAATATACAGAAGAAAACAGGAGAAAAAATTGAAAAATACATCCAACTGGCTGAGGAAGTCAAGGACATGTGGCATCAGGATAAAGTCGACATTATCCCAATTATACTATCAACTACAGGAGTCATACCTCACAATATTCACCAGTACATCAATGCAATACAGCTATATCCAAGCATATATATACAACTACAAAAATCTGTAATTATTGATACATGTTCAATTACCCGAAAGTTCCTAAATGCAATATAACATATACCATACAGTTACAAGGAAGTCACGCTTGACTGAGGTCCGCGTCACGTTCCATTTTTAACCAGACTTAAGTCTGAGAAAAAAAAGTCAATAATAATAATAATAATAATAATAATAATCATCATCATCATCATCATCATCATCCAATTCTATCACTTAATGATGTAGCCTCATTGAGTTGACGTGTAACAAAGCATCCCAGCAAGATCTTCCGTTTTTTCCAATCCCAAGTTTCCTGTTGCAAATTCAATCCCACTGTCTTCCTTATTTTTCTGTCCCATCTGTCTGGTGGTCTTCCTCTATGTCTATTTTGGTAAATTGGGCTCCACTCTAGGACTTGTTTAGACCATCCACCATCTTTTGTTCGAGCAACATGACCACCCCACTGCCATTTCAATGTATTCACTCTTTCCATTATGTCAGTGACCTTCATTGTTCGTCTTATTTCAACTGTCCTCTTCCTGTCTTTTTTTGTGTAACCCAGCGTTGATCTTTCCATTCCTCTTTGGGCTACTGTTAGCTTCCTAACAATGAACTCATTTAATGTTCATGTTTCACAGCCATAAGGTATTAATGGCAATATACATTGGTTAAAAATAGATTTCTTCAGCTCAACCAACATCTTAGATTTCAAAATTGAAGAGTGCCTCCCATAAGCTTGCCTGCCTAATTTAATTCATCGTAATATTTCTGGTTTTAAATCATCTTTCATGTTTATCAGTTGACCCAGATAGATATATTCTGTGACTCTTTGGAGTTGTGTACTTCCAACTGACATACTTCCCTCAGGTGTCCATTCATTGATCATTATCTTGGCTTGATCAATGTTCATTTTTAGTCCAACTTCGGAGCACACCAATGGAAGTTTGTTAACTAATACTTGACGTTGTTCTATGTTATTTGCAAATAGGACAATATCATCTGCAAACCTTAAGTTGCTCAGTCTTTTTCCGAGAACTCTAATTCCCTTTTCTACCCAATTCAATTTAGACATGGCTTTTTCTAAGACTGCTGAAAATGTTTGGGATATATAGAATCACCTTACTTTACACCCTTTTCAATGGGAAATTCATCAGTACCTTCAGTAACACTCACAAAGGCTGTGGAGGTTTCGTAAATGTTATGTAGGATTTTGATATAGCCCTGTTCTACTCCTTGTTCTTTTAGAGCCGCAAACATAGCTGGGTGATTGATCGAATCAAAGGCCTTTTCAAAGTCTATAAAAGCAAGGCAAAAGGGTAGAGCATACTCATTTGTTCTACTAATTATTTCCCGTAGTGTGAAGATATGGTCAACTGTGCTATATCCTGATCAGAAACCAGCTTTCTCAATGGGTTGGCCTGGTCGAGTGTAGTGCTCAATCTGGTAGTCAAGATCCTAGTGAAAACTTTGTACACTATGGAGAGTAAACTGATAGGACGATAGTTCTTTATATCTTTGGTACTACCTTTCTTATGTATTAGAACTGTTTTGGCTTTATTCCAGTCTCTTGGTAATGTTCCATGGTGCAAACAAGTTGAAAATATCTTAGCTAAATGATTTATGCATTCCTCATTCATCAGCTTTAGAACATCAACTGGGAGGTCATCACTACCTAGAGCAGTCCCTGTTTTTCATATTGTCTATTGCATGTTTGACTTCTGATGGAAGTATTTATGGAATTTGGGAGACAGAAGCATCCAATTCGTCTAGGATCAAGGTATCATTGATTTTACTGTATAGGTTAGTACAGAAATTTCCAATATATTCAAGTATTTGTTTTTCTTGTCTGTAATTCAGCCTTGGTCTGTTCTAATGCTATTAGCTGATTCCTTCAAATCATAAGCATTCACTTGGCTTTCTTTAAACTACATTTATTCTCAAGACTGGCTTTTAGCATGTCGTCTTCATACATCTTGATGTCATCTTTCATGCTCTTTCTCAGAGCTTTGCACAGCTCTGCACATTCTATCATATCTTTGTCTGTATCAACTTTCATTCTTCTTCTCTTGTCCATCAAACCTGTTGTTTTATTTGACAGTTTCTTGGGTTGGTTTTGAGATTTACATAAGCCACCCACTTCTTCAGCTGTCATAATTAGTACCTATGATACTACTTCTGCTTCACATTCTTTTAATTTTCTCTGAATTCTTTCATGAAATTCCTCTTTCCATTCTTCAAGACTTTTGACATTTAAAATTTTACTTTTTCATTTAATTAGTTTTAATCTTTCATATTTTGTATTAAATTCAAATTTTATTCTTACCAATCAATGATCAATGCACGTCTTGAACCTGATTTACACAGTGACATCTTTAATGTTTTGAGACCTATTGGTGAGAATAGTTAGGACTCTTCCAAGTCCATTGCGACTTGGGTGCTTCTTGAAAAACATTCATAATAGGTGTTTTCATGCATTCTGCAAATTGTACCAATCTCTCCCCTTCATCATTTCTTTGGTCTATTCCGTATTTGCCAACAACCTTCTTTGTATGTTCCAACTTTGGCATTAAAGTCTCCAATTATGAATTTATAGAAACAATCTCTGCCTTTCCCATAGATTTCCTTCAGACAATCATAGAAAGATTCTCTCTCTTCATCTGTGTGAAAAGACGGAGATGCATATGCTTGAACTATTTGGATCTTATACCTGTCTAATATTTTTAGGACCAAGCATGCAATTCCACTTGAAATTCCTTCTAATACTGTCATCATACAGACATACTGGATAATAAAAGTTAAAGTCTAAAATCTAGAAACATGTAGCAAAGTATTAACAATTCATAGAGACTGCTCACTGATGTCAGTTTGCTTCACATACAAAAAAGTAATCTACTATGGAATGCTACTTTCGCAACATAACATTTTTCATTATTTCTTAATCCATAAACCTAATCATACTGGACACTTCATTGAAGCTGGTTACTCTTTCACCGCAGAATCTCAATTCTTGTTGATGAACATCCCTAAATTTATTGCCCACAGCCTAGTTTCCCATATCAAAGAGACAAACCACATCTTTCACAACCTCTCACTTATCCACACTGCATTATCATATGGATTCCTACTCAACACTCCTGATGTCACCACCTTATAAATCAACATATCTCATGCCCATAGCCTGCCACAACCAAGCAGCATCTCCTCCAATGTCCTACTGACCCGAAACCCACCAAACGAACTATATCCTTACCCATAACTACTTCTCCTTTAAGGTGAAGATATACAGACAAATCCATGGTACAGTCAAGGGAACCCCCACATGTAAACCTGTGTATGAGCCACCTAAAGAAACCTTCCTGGTGCACAACATCCAAAATCTTTGGTCTGGTTCAAACTGATTGAAGATATGTCCAATATCTGTTGAACTAGGTGTCCACACAAGCTGTCCTCTTTGCTCCATGATCTCACCATGTTCTCTACTAACTGCTTCACTTGATCATCTGCAGCTGATGATGGCTCCATAAGAATCTCTGTCATCATCAAGTCCACTAACAATCAACATTAGCTTCATTTTGATAGTTGTCATCCCTTCCAGAATAAAATGTTTATCTTCTATAGTCTGGCCACTCCTGGATGGAGCACGTACACTGATGAGGAATACCTTGCCCAATAGTCTGAACATCTGACTAAGGGCTTCAAAGACAGCTATCGCCCCTCAAGCACTGTCTAAAGATTTCCCACGCATGCTCTTAATCCTTTGACTGCTCCCATGAAACATCTGCAATGTAACATAACCTTATCATTGAATATCAACTCTGACTATACAACTGAACCATATCCTATGACAGGATTTCAACTACTAGTCATGCTTGGAAATGAGGAATAACTGATCCACAATCCTCCCCAATTCAACTGGTGCCACATTCCTATCCTGTGTGCCTGCTTCCTTCTTACCCTTCTGTCAGCCACCCTCCGTTTTATACCTATATCCCTTTTGTGTCCTCCAACCAACACAAGACCTCACCTCAGTTGAGCTGCAGTGCTAGCACAGTGTTGACAACCAGAACAATGTAGCTGTGAAGGTGTATGTGTATTGAAGCAGCTCTGAAGGAGGATTCACCCAAAACCTAGCAACATTCTCAGTCTCAAACAGTTTGGCTTGCTGAGCTTGTTTGAGACTATAACTGAGTGTAGAGTAGTTAGAGCCTCTGATGTCACCAGCATAGGAAGACAAAACATTAGGCAGAGAAATATGCCTAATGTACTTAAAACAAATATCATCAAAAAATGCATTGTCAGTCTCCTTCACTGTCTGTCAACAGCTCAGCACCTCAGTTAAACCATAAGTTGTTATCTTTATATGTTCCATTATTTATAAACTATCCTGGACCTTACATTAACATAGTCATGTGCATGTTTTATATGAAAAGTGTTTTTTTCAAAGAGAGTAGATGTCTGCATGAAATCAGATTTCCGATTTTAGAGTTGATACAGAAATTGTCATCGGACATCAAAATATCAGAAAGCATATACTACTGATGCCCTCTACGTCATTTGACACCGATGTGAACAACTGAACACATTTATCGAACACAGTTGTAATAGCCTATAACTTGAGAAAAACAATTAAAAAACACTGAACGAAACATACAGACCTTGTTCACTTGTTCCGCATCCTTGTTGCGACTCACAGAATGCCCTTCCTCATTATATACACCCTCCAGATATTCTCCCAGAAGTTGCATGGCTTCTCCATCATCATGGCAAGACAGTAGCTTCTCCTGATTGGCTTCCAGCACAGTCAATGCGACCTGCATGTTTACAAACCAATTAGTATTATGAACTGATTAATACCTGTGACTAAGATGATTTATTATCAGTTGATAACACCAACTTTACAGACAAAAGTGTTGAAACACAAATAAACCATGATAGGACACACTTTTACATCCCTGCTTTACATATAAAATCCCACAGCCAGTGTCGTCCCCAACTAGCATAGGCTGGTGCAATGCCAGGGCCTAAACTATACGTACGTACGTTCGGTTTTTGTAATCCAAAAAACCGCCTGTGGCTTAGAATCGAGTGCAAAGTAAGCGGAAGTTCTGAAAAATGTTGGTAGATGCCACCACAACTAACTTATGCAGTTGAATGTATGTAGCACTACACCAGGCTTGCTTTGCAGGCACAAAGATAAACACTGGCGCCAAAACTTCTGCGTCACAAAAAAAATAAATAAATAAAAATAAAATAAAATAAAATATAATTAAAATAAAAAAATAATAAAAAAGTGGAAGACGAGCTTTTTTTCTCTGCCCCGAGTTTCGACCACTGCATTTTCATTTTCATACATTATCCAATGAAGTAAATACAAATTCCGTATTGTTCATCTTCGAATGTAGCAGCCTTTCAATATACTACAAAAATCTGACTGGCAAGACTGTTTGGGGTTTTTGTCAATACGGCCAACTCTACATTCTGAATTTTTTCCTACCTGTGAGAAGAGATGGTTGCTAATAGGAACTTTTATGAATCGTGAATCACATGCAGTATTCTCTTCACCATAAGAATAATACGAATATAAACATTTTGCCATATATTCTTTCGTGTTTGCTGCATCTCATTTAAATCCTGTCTGCCTAATAAACTACGAAACTAGAGTGAGACAACAGCAAACGCGGAAGAATATACATATCATGTCATGTTTATATTCGTATTATTCTTATGCCGAATAGTGATACAGTCAGAAATGAAGCACGGCAATTGATTAGATTTTTAAATCTAAGATGACTAATTTCCGTGCAGAATGTAATGTACTAAAGAGGCGTCTGCAAAGATTTTCAAACGGAGAAAAATTTTCACTAAACTCTTGTTCAGAAAATCTTCTATCATACGCAGTCTGTTATTTGGTTCTTGTTGATCATTATCAAAGAAAGCAGCAGTGTAAGTAACAACAAATAGCAGTCTCTTGCCATTGTTTTGCTAACGATACAATTCCTCTCTCTCTCTCTCTCTCTCTCTCTCTCTCTCTCTCTCTCTCTCTCTCTTTTTTTATTATTATTATTATTATTATTATTATTATTATTATTATTATTATTGTAAGTGGCGGTAGAGTGCACAAAAGCAAGCCATGCCGCGAGCAGCAACAGGCCGTAAACACTCATTATCAGAATGCGACAAACAATACATGACACAGTACAGTAATGCATTTTCAGCTTAGAGTCACGTAAACACCTATAACAAAGAGAACGGCACTTATAAGATCAAAGAAAAATAAGCAATCAATTCAAACCAGATGAAGCACGTGAAAAAGGAAGGGTACCCGTATAAATACGGATGGAGTGACTGATGCATAGCAATGGCTACCTGGTAAAGCTTAACTGCTAAGCTTACGACTCGAACCAAACTACTGTAACTGTATCGTCATTCATTTGACCTAAATTGTGTCTCATATTAACATGGACCCACTTTGTTTCGATTTGGAGGTGCGGCCTAAAACTTTTCTCTACCCTTGAATTTCGAGTCTCAAATTTCAGGTGTGGCTTAGATTCGGGAAATTTTTTTTTGCTTCATTTCGAGTCTCATTTTTCAGGTGCGGCTGAGATTCAAGTGCGGCTTAGATTCGAGTAAATATGGTAACAGGGAGCAACTCCACAGAGTGTGTATTTTGGCCAGAGAATCAACCAAGCATTTTGTGAATCATATTAGCAAAGTTAATGCTACCATCTATGAAGTCAGTGAGAATAGTTCACACAATGAGATAAAATTGTTTAAAAATGGACAAAGGACATTATATATTATTTTTAAAAGAGGTTGCATGATGAAGTAGGCCAAGCAGGGAAGACATTTGAAAGAGCAACACAAATAGCAGTTCAATTTGTTAAACTGCTTTGGAGATCTCAAATTAATCACAAACCAGATCACTGTGTGTTCGAAGTGTACTTGAGAACCAGCTGTCATGAGAACAGACAACAAAGGAGAACTTCTTGTAACAGAAACATTCAATGTTTTACCTGTGGAGTTCAAGGACATATGATAAGGAAACATATGAAGAGACACACAAGACCAAAGACGAAAAGCTTTGGGAGGAGTATGTTAAACAACAGAGGGGACAAAAGGACTATCCTTATTTCTGCCCCAAGAAGCAGTAGTTACTCTGATCTCCACTGACGACAGTTCCAAAGGTCTGCTCAGTAATACAGCTTACCATGGGAACAATTTCATAGTTGACACAAGGGCTGAAATTTCTCTGATGTGGTGCCAAACAGTCAACAAAGCGAGTTTATGGCGGCTAAGCTGTATTATTAAAAGGTCAAATGGCAACTGGGTGCACAATTACAGATAAAGATAAATGCGTGGCAGAAATGCAACTGATAAGGAGCACAGAAAAAGGCTACAAAGATTTATGGGGATTAGATTTTCTAATATCTCACCACTCTCAGATCAGTGTAGTTGAAAGACAAATCCAATCTGATCATAACAATTACGGCTGCAGTTAAAACCCTAAGATCATATGCAAAGGAATGTTAGAGATGCTGTGGGAATGCACAAACCAAGTAGCGATGCAATAACACCATTACAAGCTGATGTACATTTGACTGAATGTGAATGCAAAACCCCCTCCCAGGAACAAGAAAAACATTGTATATCGATATGAAGATGCCAAAATGCAGTGGAAGTAATTTGTTATTAAAAGAGTCAGCAGCAAATGGTGACTTGCTAGTCCAGAGACACTGCTATATAACAAGAACTGTCAATATCATTGAAGAAGAGCCAAAAGGCGAACAGGGTGTTCCATTAAGCATTGCTAATATTAGTACTGCAGAAGTGGAACACTGCGAGGAACTACTGTTGCAACAGTGCTGAACACAGATTCACGAGATGTGACAAGTACCTACTAAGGAGTAAGATGTACAGGTAGTAAATTATTGTCCACCTAATGACAGTATGAAGAAGTGACAGAGCATTCTAACCAGTCGTACAAGAGATGCTTACTAAATTAAACCTTTTGTCGCCAGCAGACCAAAAAATAATTTCCCCAGTGCTACTTGGCTTCTCTGATATTTTCTGAGAATGGAGTAATATTCCAGCATGTCCCTTAGTCCGACACAGGATACATATGGGAGGAGCAGTACCCATCAGTCAATGACTGTACATAATTCCATATAGTCAACAAGCCTTAGTAAAATAGGTGATTAATGACAGCTGGAAGCTGGGTCCGCTGAACCTAGAGAACGATCACATCCACCCTGGGTATTGCCCATGGTATTGTCAGGAAAACACAGAAGAACATTAGTAAAAGTTTTATTGTGATTAGAGGAAGATGAATTCTGTAACATTACTGGATATTCATTCGTTGTCAAATCAGGTACACTTCTTGGATTATCTTGGTTCATGCAAACTCATCTTTGTTTGTGATTTAACCAGTGGGTACAATCGTCTGACTATATATTCAACTGACAGGTCTAACACCATTTAACATACATAAAGATGTATACAGGTATAACCGTATTCCTTTCGATTTTCAGAATGAGTCAGCAACATTTCAATGACTGGTGGATACTGTCCTCTGAGGATGAACGCCCACACAATGAGTTATCTTGACGATGTTTGTATTTTCAGCCAAGACATACAACAGCATGCAGTATTGGAAAGACTGCACAGTGAAAAATCTTTTCCTATCCATGTCAAAATGTCATTTAGCTGTACCTGAAGTAGAATATTTAAGACACAGGATAACAGCAGATGGAGCCCAACCTAATTTACAACCAGTACACTGTGAAAAATTATCCAGAATTGGTGAATGAGAAAGATCTGCAGGCATTTCTAGGCCTTGCACATTTTTACTGGAGATTCATTCTGACATATGCCGATTTAGCACACATGAGAACAAGAACTCAACAAAGGAGCAGTTTTTACTTGGAGTTCCAAACATTCAAATGCAAACACTAGAAACAACTTTGATGCCTTCTGTATTGGCTTATCCAGACTTTGAAAAACCATTCGTCTTGGTTATCGACACACCTAATTTTGCAGTCAAGGAAGCCTTATCATAAGAAATCGACGAATAACAGCATCCAGTTTCATTCTCTTCTTGCTTCTAGAACAGAGCCAAATGCAATTACTCAACTACAGAAAAGGAATTCTGAGCACCTGACTACATTATAACCTGTAACTAATGTTTCTTAGTTGGCTGATAATTTACTGTAGTAACACGCGATGTAGGACACAAATAGTTGCTAAAACCAAAGGATCCCTTCAGTACATTAGATACACGGAGCTCGCATTTTAAATATGCACCAATTCAACGTATTTCATTGATTTGGAAAACTACAGAGCAATGTCGAAGGATTAAATAGGAAAGTCAAGAGTATGTTTCACAAACAGCAGGGCAGAGGAACTAATGAACATGGAACAGGCCGACATGCAGTGTCAGTCCTGGAAACAGGATCCTAAATTCAAGGTACAGATTTAGTAACCATTTAGTAAAACATTTATGTATTAGAAAGGATAAAGTTATAAACGAGACAGAACCAGCAGTGAAGCACCGTACCAAAAGCAGGCCACAGCCAAGTTGGTTACTGACTGCCAGTTATTGCGTAATTTTAAATGATAATACATGATTGATTTAATAATTCAAGCAACGATAACCATGCCATCATTCTTATTGTATGAATCTTTTCTCTTATGTATGTTAAAAGCCATGGCTCTTTTTTTTCAGGGTGCTATCACCAACAATAGCATACATATCCCAATGTGAAGACATCTGTCCTACCCATGGTGGATTAAAATCCTTTTCAACTTTTATACAATAATACATTTAAACAATTCTTAATTATTTTTTCTGAGTGGCTAGAGGTTTCAGGATAGCTGCCTATGTGCAATGGCAGCGTAAGCATTTATTAATATTGTCGTTAATAAAAAGTGTCCCTGTGGCCTAGTGTGAATTGAAAAATATTGCAGGACGCCATTTTCAGATTATTAAAATTATTCTTTTTATACTTTTAGTATTATATGACTGTTCGAAGAACTTACATAATTTTTGTCATTAATGATGTCGCTGCAACCTTGAGCCTACAAAGAAATGGCCAGGGCAACATTTAATTATTACATACTGAATCATATACAGGATAGGTACTAGCTACTCACAAAAATATGCACAATTATTAATCTCATTATTTATTCAACAAAATTATATTCCTGCTACAAATAACTGCATCAGTTACAGACCATAAAAATTTAACATCTGTCAGCGAGGACTGCAGAATTGACAAGACAGTGAAACAAAAACCACTCATCCTTATACAAAAAAAAAATACAGATAATAATATTTATAATTCTGATAGCATAGATAACTCTTCTCCATTGTTAAGTCTCTGCAATTTATTTCTACTATTTTTTACCAGAGGCAATGCTATACAGTTGACTGTGAAGTCAGCAGCTTCGCAAATGTGTCAATGAAGAAAGGCTGCACCTACCGACACCAGGCCGGTCTACAGAGAGTACTGCAACCCCAATTACGACAACTGAGTTATCACCCCTCACCAGACTATTCCATGAGGCACACCAATACCACTGTTACAGTGACATCAGCAGGGAGCAGCAGTATTTAAGTGTGTCTGAACCAGATCTTTATCGTCAAACAGCTGGGCAGTTGTATGATGTTGACCCTGAACGGTTCAGCGCTGCACTGATGATGCAGATGCCTCTACCTCCATGGGGATGCAATTGCTGCTGCCTGCTACCCTGTGCTGAAGAAAGCCATAAGTGGTGCTTGCCTGCTGCTGTCAGCACAGTGGCAGCATACAGAAGAAGCTATTTCAGCACTGCGCTTCCTCAAATGTGCATACACGCTGCTCATTGTACACCATCACTCGCAGCCACAGGGCCGGAATATTACAAGGCAGCACCAAACCACGCCAGAAAATAAGAGTGCACTCAGGAGACTGTAAGCTGGGTAAGTTAATAAAGCACCATTGGTTTGTCTGCAGCTTTCTCATATGTCACTCTGTCTCCCAAACCATCTATGGATCCTACAATACCCACGGAAGACTCTAGCACATCCTGGCAAGCAAAATTTATTTATTCCCACCTTGTGGACCATTATAGTATTGATTTAAATCTTGATTACTGTAATAGTGAGGGATTATAGTGTAGGACAAAACATGAATAAGCTACTAAAGCTGAGTAGTACTCTTCCCAATTTCCAAATGTGTATACACATATAATATTTACTAAATTTTTGCTAGGACCTATTCTCAAAAGAATGTAGGTATTTATAGCTGGAATTTCATTCATAATGACACAGTGTTTAAGCATTTTATTTAGATCCTTCCCAGTTAGTCAAATTTAGTCCTTGTGTAAGCCTACCATGCAGCAAGAATGGTGAATTACTGGGAATCATTCACTATATCTCATTCCAGACAAAAAGTAAGTCAGGTATTTTATTGTTTCCTGTAAATCTCTGTTTTGACAAGCATTGTTACAGATAATTATTGGTTTTTATTTTTAATTATTTAAGTATTGCTTATTATTATTATTATTATTATTATTATTATTGTTATTGTTGTTGTTGTGGTCTTCAGTCCTGAGACTGGTTTGATGCAGCTCTCCATGCTACTCTATCCTGTGCAAGCTTCTACATCTCCCAGTACCTACTGCAGCCTACATCCTTCTGAATCTGCTTAGTGTATACATCTCTTGGTCTTCCTCTATGATTTTTACCCTCCACGCTGCCCTTCATACTAAATTGGTGATCCCTTGATGCCTCAGAACATGTCCTACCAACCGATCCCTTCTTCTAGTCAAGTTGTGCCACAAACTCCTTTTCTCCCCAAATCTGTTCAATACCTCCTCATTAGTTATGTGATCTACCCATCTAATCTTCAGCATTCTTCTGTAGCACCACATTTCAAAAGCTTCTATTCTCTTCTTGTCCAAACTATTTATCGTCCATGTTCCACTTCCATATATGGCTACACTCCACACAAATACTTTTAGAAACAACTTCCTGACATTTAAATCTATACTCCATGTTAACAAATTTTTCTTCTTCAGAAACGCTTTCCTTGCCATTGCCAGTCTACATTTTATATCCTCTCTACTTCGACCATCATCAGTTATTTTGCTCCCCAAATAGCAAACCTCCTTTACTACTTTAAGCGTCTCATTTCCTAATCTAATTACCACAGCATCACCCGATTTAATTTGACTACATTCCATTATCCTCATTTTGCTTTTGTTGATGTTCACCTTATATCCTCGTTTCAAGACACTGTCCATTCCGTTCAGCTGCTCTTCCAGGTCTTTTGCTGTCTCTGACAGAATTACAATGTCAGCAACGAACCTCAAAGTTTTAATTTCTTCTCCATGGATTTTAACTCCTACTTCGAATTTTTCTTTAGTTTCCTTTACTGCTTGCTCAATATACAGATTGAATAGCATCAGGGAGAGGCTACAACACTGTCTCACTTCCCAACCACTGCTTCCCTTTCATGTCCCACGACTCTTATAACTGCCGTCTGGTTTCTGTACAAATTGTAAATAGCCTTTCGCTCCCTGTATTTTATCCCTGACATCTTCAGGATTTGAAAGAGAGTATTCCAGTCAACATTGTCAAAAGCTTTCTCTAAGTCTACAAATGCTAGAAACATAGGTTTGCCTTTTCTTAATCTATTTTCTAAGATAAGTCGTAGGATCATTATTGCTTCACGTGTTCCAACATTTCTACAGAATCCAAACTGATCTTCCCTGAGGTCAGCTTCTATCAGTTGTTCCATTTGTCTGTAAAGAATTCATGTTAGTATTTTGCAGCTGTGGCTTATTAAACTGATGGTTTGTTAATTTTCACATCTGTCAACACCTGCTTTCTTTGGGATTGGAATTATTATATTCTTCTTGAAGTCTGAGGGTATTTTGCTTGTCTCATACATCTTGCTCACCAGATGGTAGAGTTTTATCAGGACTGGCTCTCCCAAAGCTGTCAATAGTTCTAATGGAATGTTGTCTACTCCCGGGGCCTTGTTTTGACTTAGGTCTTTCAGTGCTCTGTCAAACTCTTCATGCAGTATCATATCTCCCATTTCATCTTCATGTACACCCTCTTCCATTCCCACAATATTGTCCTGAAGTACATCGCCCTTGTATAGACCCTCTATATACTCCTTCCACCTTTCTGCTTTCCCTCCTTTGCTTAGAACTGGGTTTCCATCTGAGCCCTTGATATTCATAAAAGTGGTTCTCTTTTCTCCAAAGGTCTCTCTAATTTTCCTGTAGGCAGTATCTATTTTACCCCTAGTGAAATAAGCCTCTACATCCTTACATTTGTCCTCTAGCCATCCGCGCTTAGCCATTTTGCACTTCATATTGATCTCATTTTTTAGACATTTGTGTTCCTTTTTGCCTGCTTCATTTACTGCATTTTTGTATTTTCTCCTTTCACCAATTAAATTCATTATCTCTTCTGTTACCCAAGGATTTCTACTAGCCCTCATCTTTTTATCTACTTGATCCTCTGCTGCCTCCACTATTCCATCCCTCAAAGCTACCCATTCTTCTTCTACTGCATTTCGTTCCCCCATTCCTGTCAATTGTTCCCTTATGCTCTCCCTGAAACTCTTTACAACCTCTGGTTTAGTCAGTTTATCCAGATCCCATCTCCTTAAATTCCCACCTTTTTGCAGTTTCTTCAGTTTTAATCTACAGTTCATAACCAATGGATTGTGGTCAGAGTCCACATCTGCCCCTGGAAATGTTTTACAATTTAAAACCTGGTTCCTAAATCTCTGTCTTACCATTATATAATCTGACATCTTCTAGTAACTCCAGGCTGCTTCCATGTATACAATCTTCTTCTATGATTCTTGAACCAAGTGTTAGCTATGATTAAGTTATGCTCCGTGCAAAATTCTACCAGGCGGCTTCCTCTTTCATTTCTTGCCCCCAGTCCATATTCACCTACTACGTTTCCTTCTCTCCCTTTTCCTACTATCGAATTCCAGTCACCCATGGCTATTAAATTTTCGTCTCCCTTCACCATCTGAACAATTTCTTTTATTTCATCATACATTTCATCAATCTCTTCGTCATCTGCAGAGCTAGGTGGCATATAAACTTGTACTACTGTAGTAGGCATGGGCTTCGTGTCTATCTTGGCCACAATAATGCGTTCACTATGCTGTTTGTAGTAGCTTACTTGCACTCCTATTTTTTTATTCATTATTAAACCTACTCCTGCATTACCTCTATTTGATTTTGTATTTATAACCCTGTATTCACCTGACCAAAAGTCTTGTTCCTCCTGCCACTGAACTTCACTAATTCCCACTATATCTAACTTTAACCTATCCATTTCCCTTTTTTAAATTTTCTAACCTACCTGCCCGATTAAGGGATCTGACATTCCACACTGCGATCAGTAGAACATCAGTTTTCTTTCTCCTGATAACGACGTCCTCTTGAGTAGTCCCCGCCCGGAGATCCGAATGGGGGACTATTTTAGCTCCAGAATATTTTACCCAAGAGTAGTAGGAGTAGGAGTAGTAGTAGTTTCCCCTTGCTTTCACCTGTTCGCAGTGCCAGAACAGCAAGACCATTTTGGTTAGTGTTACAAGGCCAGATCAGTCAATCATCCAGACTGTACCCCTGCAACTACTGAAAAGGCTGCTGCCCCTCTTCAGGAACCACACGTTTTTCTGGCCTCTCAACACATACCCCTCCATTGTGGTTGCACCTACGGTATGGCTATCTGTATTGTTGAGACATGCTAGCCTCCCCACCAACAGCAAGGTCCATGGTCCATGGTTCATGGTTATTATTATTATTATTATTATTATTATTATTATTATTATATTTCTTTCCTTTCTCAGACGTTATGTCTGGTTAAAAATGGAAAGTGACGTGGACCTTGATCAAGCGTGATTTCCTTGTAACTGTACGGTATATGTTACATTGCATTTAAGAACTTTCGGGTAATTGAACACGTATCAATAATTACAGATTTCTGTAGTTCTACATATACATTTGGATGTAGCTGTATTGCGCTGATGTACTAGTGGATATTGTGTGGTATGACTCCTGTAGTTGACAGTATAATTGGTATAATGTCAACTTTATGCTGATGCCTCATGTCCTTCACTTCCTCAGCCAATTGGATGTATTTTTCAATTTTTTCTCCTGTTTTCTTTTGTATATTTGTTGTATTGGGTATGGATATTTCAATTAGTTGTGTTAATTTCTTCTTTTTATTGGTGAGTATGATGTCAGGTTTGTTATGTGGTGTTGTTTTATCTGTTATAACGGTTCTGTTCCAGTATAATTTGTATTCATTATTCTCCAGTACATTTTGTGGTGCATACTTGTATGTGGGAACATGTTGTTTTATTAGTTTATGTTGTATGGCAAGCTGTTGATGTATTATTTTCGCTACATTGTCATGTCTTCTGGGGTATTCTGTATTTGCTAGTATTGTACATCCGCTTGAGATGTGATCTACTGTTTCTATTTGTTGTTTGCAAAGTCTGCATTTATCTGTTGTGGTATTGGGATCTTTAATAATATGCTTTCTGTAATATCTGGTGTTTATTGTTTGATCCTGTATTGCAATCATTAATCCTTCCGTCTCACTGTATATATTGCCTTTTCTTAGCCATGTGTTGGATGCGTCTTGATCAATGTGTGGCTGTGTTAGATGATACGGGTGCTTGCCATGTAGTGTTTTCTTTTTCCAATTTACTTTCTTCGTATCTGTTGTTGTTATGTGATCTAAAGGGTTGTAGAGGTGGTTATGAAATTGCAATGGTGTAGCTGATGTATTTATATGAGTGATTGCTTTGTGTATTTTGCTAGTTTCTGCTCGTTCTATAAAGAATTTAAGAAAATTGTCTACATGTCCATAATACAGGTTTTGTATGTCGATAAATCCCCTTCCTCCTTCCTTTCTGCTTAATGTGGATCTTTCTGTTGCTGAATGTATGTGATGTATTCTATATTTGTGGCATTGTGCACTGAGTGCTTCTAGGTCTGTGTTACTCCATTTCACTACTCCAAATGAGTAGGTCAATATTGGTATAGCATAAGTATTTATAGCTTTTGTCTTGTTTCTTGCTGTTAATTCTGTTTTCAGTATTTTTGTTAGTCTTTGTCTATATTTTTCTTTTAGTTCGTCTTTAATATTTGTATTATCTAATCCTATTTTTTGTCTGTATCCTAGCTATTTATAGGCATCTGTTTTTTCCATCGCTTCTATGCAGTCGCTGTGGTTATCCAATATGTAATCTTCTTGTTTAGTGTGTTTTCCCTTGACTATGCTATTTTTCTTAAATTTGTCTGTTCCAAAAGCCATATTTATATCATTGCTGAATACTTCTGTTATCTTTGGTAATTGGTTGAGTTGTTGATTTGTTGCTGCCAGTAGTTTTAGATCATCCATGTATAGCAAATGTGTGATTTTGTGTTGGTATGTTCCAGTAATATTGTATCCATAACTTGTATTATTTAGGATATTGGATAGTGGGTTCAGAGCAAGGCAGAACTAGAAAGGACTTAATGAGTCTCCTTGGTATATCCCACAATTAATCTGTATTGGCTGTGATGTGATATTATTTGAATTTGTTTGGATATTAAGTGTGGTTTTCCAATTTTTCATTACTATGTTTAGGAACTGTATCAATTTAGGATCTACTTTGTGTATTTCCAATATTTGTAGTAACCATGAGTGGGGTACACTATCAAAAGCTTTTTGGTAATTAATGTATGCGTAGTGTAGCGACTATTGTTTAGTTTTAGCTTGATATGTCACCTCTGCATCTATTATCAGTTGCTCTTTATATCCTCGTGCTCCTTTGCAACAGCCTTTCTGTTCTTCATTTATAATTTTGTTCTGTGTTGTATGTGTCATTAATTTCTGTGTAATGAGTGAGGTTAATATATTGTATATTGTTGGTAGGCATATTATGGGGCAATATTTAGCTGGGTTTGCTGTGTCTGCTTCATCTTTAGGTTTCAGATAAGTTATTCCATGTGTAAGTGTATCAGGGAATGTGTATGGGTCTGCAATGTAACTGTTAAATAATTTATATTTAAAAAGAAAGATGATGAGACTTACCAAACAAAAGCACTGGCAGGTCGACAGACACACAAACAAACACAAACATACACACAAAATTCTAGCTTTCGCAACCAACGGTTGCCTCGTCAGGAAAGAGGGAAGGAGAAGGAAAGACAAAAGGATATGGGTTTTAAGGGAGAGGGTAAGGAGTCATTCCAATCCCGGGAGCGGAAAGACTTACCTTAGGGGGAAAAAAGGACAGGTATACACTCGCACACACACATATCCATCCACACATACACAGACACAAGCAGACATTTGTAAAGGCAAAGAGTTTGGGCAGAGATGTCAGTCGGGATGGAAGTACAGAGGCAAAGATGATGTTGAAAGACAGGTGAGGTATGAGCGGCGGCAGATTGAAATTAGAAATTAGCGGAGATTGAGGCCTGGCGGATAGCGAGAAGAGAGGATATGCTGAAGGGCAAGTTCCCATCTCCGGAGTTCTGACAGGTTGGTGTTAGTGGGAAGTATCCAGATAACCCGGACAGTGTAACACTGTGCCAAGATGAGCTGGCCGTGCACCAAGGCATGTTTAGCCACAGGGTGATCCTCATTACCAACAAACACTGTCTGCCTGAGTCCATTCATGCGAATGGACAGTTTGTTGCTGGTCATTCCCACATAGAACGCTTCACAGTGTAGGCAGGTCAGTTGGTAAATCACATGGGTGCTTTCACACGTGGCTCTGCCTTTGATCGTGTACATCTTCCGGGTTACAGGACTGGACTAGGTGGTGGTGGGAGGGTGCATGGGACAGGTTTTACACCGGGGGCGGTTACAGGGGTAGGAGCCAGAGGGTAGGGAAGGTGGCTTGGGGATTTCATAGGGATGAACTAAGAGGTTACGAAGGTTAGGTGGACGGCGGAAAGACACTCTTGGTGGAGTGGGGAGGATTTCATGAAGGATGGATCTCATTTCAGGGCAGGATTTGAGGAAGTCGTATCCCTGCTGGAGAGCCACATTCAGAATCTGATCCAGTCCCGGAAAGTATCCTGTCACAAGTGGGGCACTTTTGGGGTTCTTCTGTGGAAGGTTCCGGGTTTGAGGAGATGAGGAAGTGGCTCTGGTTATTTGCTTCTGTACCAGGTCGGGAGGGTAGTTACGGGATGCAAAAGCTGTTTTCAGGTTGTTGGTGTAATGGTTCAAGGATTCCGGACTGGAGCAGATTCGTTTGCCACGAAGACCTAGGCTGTAGGGAAGGGACTGTTTGATGTGGAATGGGTGGCAGCTGTCATAATGGAGGTACTGTTGCTTGTTGGTGGGTTTGATGTGGACGGACGTGTGAAGCTGGCCATTGGACAGGTGGAGGTCAACATCAAGGAAAGTGGCATGGGATTTAGAGTAGGACCAGGTGAATCTGATGGAACCAAAGGAGTTGAGGTTGGAGAGGAAATTCTGGAGTTCTTCTTCACTGTGAGTCCAGATCATGAAAATGTCATCAATAAATCTGTACCAAACTTTGGGTTGGCAGGCCTGGGTAACCAAGAAGGCTTCCTCTAAGCGACCCATGAATAGGTTGGCGTACGAGGGGGCCATCCTGGTACCCATGGCTGTTCCCTTTAATTGTTGGTATGTCTGGCCTTCAAAAGTGAAGAAGTTGTGGGTCAGGATGAAGCTGGCTAAGGTAATGAGGAAAGAGGTTTTAGGTAGGGCGGCAGGTGATCGGCGTGAAAGGAAGTGCTCCATCGCAGCGAGGCCCTGGACATGCGGAATATTTGTGTATAAGGAAGTGGCATCAATGGTTACAAGGATGGTTTCCGGGGGTAACAGACTGGGTAGGGATTCCAGGCGTTCGAGAAAGTGGTTGGTGTCTTTGATGAAGGATGGGAGACTGCATGTAATGGGTTAAAGGTGTTGATCTACGTAGGCAGAGATGCGTTCTGTGGGGGCTTGGTAACCAGCTACAATGGGACGGTCGGGATGATTGGGTTTGTGAATTTTGGGAAGAAGGTAGAAGGTAGGGGTGCGGGGTGTTGGTGGGGTCAGGAGGTTGATGGAGTCAGGTGAAAGGTTTTGTAGGGGGCCTAAGGTTCTGAGGATTCCTTGAAGCTCCGCCTGGACATCAGGAATGGGATTACTATGGCAAACTTTGTAAGTAGTGTTGTCTGAAAGCTGACACAGTCCCTCAGCCACATACTCCCGACGATCAAGTACCACAGTCATGGAACCCTTGTCCGCCGGAAGAATGACGATGGATTGGTCAGCCTTCAGATCACGGATAGCCTGGGCTTCAGCAGTGGTGATGTTGGGAGTAGGATTAAGGTTTTTTAAGAAGGATTGAGAGGCAAGGCTGGAAGTCAGAAATTCCTAGAAGGTTAGGAGAGGGTGATTTTGAGGAAGAGGAGGTGGGTCCCGCTGTGACGGAGGACGGAACTGTTCCAGGCATGGTTCAATTTGGATAGTATCTTGGGGAGTTGGATCATTAGGAGTAGGATTAGGATCATTTTTCTTCGTGGCAAAGTGATATTTCCAGCAGAGAGTACGGGTGTAGGACAGTAAATCTTTGACAAGGGCTGTTTGGTTAAATCTGGGAGTGGGGCTGAAGGTGAGGCCTTTGGATAGGACAGAGGTTTCTGATTGGGAGAGAGGTTTGGAGGAGAGGTTAACTACTGAATTGGAGTGTTGTGGTTCCAGAGTGTGTTGATTGGAATTTTGAGGTTTTGGAGGGAGTGGAGCTGGAAGTGGGAGATTGAGTAGATGGGAGAGACTGGGTTTGTGTGCAATGAGAGGATGTTGAGGTTTGCTGGAAAGGTTGTGAAGGGTGAGTGAGTTGCCTTTCCGGAGGTGGGAAACCAGGAGATTGGATAATTTTTTAAGGTGGAGGGTGGCATGCTGTTCTAATTTGCGGTTGGCCTGTAGGAGGATGCTCTGAACAACCGGTGTGGATGTGGGAGAGGAAAGATTGAGGACTTTTGACATCTCTGCCCAAACTCTTTGCCTTTACAAATGTCTGCTTGTGTCTGTGTATGTGTGGATGGATATGTGTGTGTGTGCGAGTGTATACCTGTCCTTTTTTCCCCCTAAGGTAAGTCTTTCCGCTCCCGGGATTGGAATGACTCCTTACCCTCTCCCTTAAAACCCATATCCTTTTGTCTTTCCTTCTCCTTCCCTCTTTCCTGACGAGGCAACCGTTGGTTGCAAAAGCTAGAATTTTGTGTGTATGTTTGTGTTTGTTTGTGTGTCTATCGACCTGCCAGTGCTTTTGTTTGGTAAGTCTCATCATCTTTCTTTTTAAATATATTTTTCCCACGTGGAATGTTTCCCTCTATTATATTCATATCATTAATGTTAAATAATTTAGTTAGATGTGAATGTGTTGAGGTGAACTTCTTTAGCCAGAAATTTGCTATTTTATCTTTTCCAGGGGCTTTCCAATTGTGAGTAGAATTAATTGCTCGGGTGACTTCATGTTGCAAAATTATCACTTTAGGCATTTGTGGTATTATCTTGTATGTATCTGTTTCTGCTTGTATCATCGTGCATGCCTGTTATGTTGTACCGGGTTTGACCATATGTTGCTCCAGAAGTGTTCCATGTCTGTTATGTTTGGTGGATTGTCTATTTTAATGTGTGTGTTATCTAGTGTCTGGTAAAATTTCTTTTGGTTTGTGTTGAATGTTTGGTTTTGTTTCCTTCTATTTTCACTTTTTTTGTATCTACTGAGTCGTTTGGCCAATGCTTTTCATCTAATTGCTCTATTGCTTCTTGTTGTGAGATTTTACCTAACCTTTTTCATTTTTTGTCTGATATTTCATTTCTTATACATTGTGTTAGCTGTCCGATGTCTTTTCTCAGTTTTTCTATTCTGATCTGTAGCCTGTGTTGCCATGCTGGTTTTGTGGGTTTCTTCTGTGTGTTGGTTTGTTCTGATCTCTGCCTAGTGTGTATATTTAATGTAGTGAGTGCTCCTATATAAACCAGTGGTTTTAACTCTTCCATAGTTGTATTTTCATTTATTTTGTTGTGTGTGATTGTGTTGATAGTTTTTATTGTTGTTTCGACTTGTGGGTTATTTGGCGGTCTATGCAAGAATGGTCTAATGTCTGTATTTGTGTCTTTGTATTCTATATATGTCAGCTGAAATTTTTCTTCTATATCTAACATGTGTGTCACTTGGTGGTCTATTTGTGCTTGTTCTGGTGGCTGTCTTAAGATTTCGTTTTCCTCTGATTGTTTAATTGATGCTTGTTGTTCTTTGTTTGTTTGCTCCGGGACGTTTGAGTCCATTACTGTAATTTCTTCTTCTTCTGATTGCACATTATTTTGTTCCAGTATTTGTTGTACTTGTTTGATGTTTTCTAATTCTGACTGGGGTACCCTGTTATTTTTTATTGTTACACGGATCTGATCAGCTGGTCGTTGTTCTGTTAAAAATTTTAATTCTGGATATCTGGTAATAAATGTTGTGTCTTCTTGTGATCTGTATCCAGTTGTGTTGGTTCCTAAGTTTGTTGCTTGGTAATAACGGAACATGAGGTGTCGGTTAACTTCATCTGACCATCTCATCCTCTGTCTTTGTTTTCCTTCTAGGGTGGTTGCAGGAAGCATATTCTACAAAACACCTCTATTTGGATTTAAATCATTTTCCATGTGGCTAGCAGTGTCGTTACCATTGTGGACGGGCATAGTGTTCAAGTGTCGTCCCCGGCCATGACAGCGCTTGTGCGAGGCTTCATTAGTTCTGTCCTGAACCAACTAATCACACTAAAAGGGGGGTTAGCTCTATTAGTGGTTTGTTCTTTTCGTCGCCTTTTACAAATGGCAGAACATATTATTATTATTATTATTATTACTCTTTCTTTCCTCAGATGTTATGCCTGGTCAAAAATGGAAAGTGATGTGGACCTTGATCAAGTGCGACTTCCTTTTAACTGTACGGTATGTTTTATATTGCATTTAGGAACTTTCAGTTAATTGAACATGTATCAATAATTATGGATTTCTGTAGTTGTATATATAAGTTTGGATGTAGCTGTATTGCATTGATGTACTGGTGGATATTGTGTGGTATGACTCCTGTAGTTGATAGTATAATTGATATAATGTCAACTTTATCCTGATGCCACATGTCCTTGACTTCCTCAGCCAGCTGGATGTATTTTTCAATTTTTTCTCCTGTTTTCTTTTGTATATTTGTTGTATTGGGTATGGATATTTCAATTAGTTGTGTTAATTTCTTCTTTTTATTGGTGAGTATGATGTCAGGTTTGTTATGTGGTGTTGTTTTATCTGTTATAACAGTTGTTCCAGTATAATTTGCATTCATTATTCTCCAGTACATTTGGTGATGCATACTTTTATGTGGGAACGTGTTGTTCTATAAGTTTATGTTGTGAGGCAAACTGTTGATGTATTATTTTCGCTACATTGTCATGTCTTCTGGGGTATTCTGTATTTGCTAGTATTGTACATCCGCTTGTGATGTGATCTATTATTATTATTATTATTATTATTATTATTATTGTTGTTGTTGTTGTTGTTGTTGTAGATGAAATGTTCCTCCAATTACCTACAAAATATTATTCTACTGCAGCTCATTACTGAGGGCACATTCTCTATGAATTCTCCACTTAAGAGTGTTATTAACCCTTTCAGAACCTCTGGCTACAATTGTGTACGTTAACTTTTACTGAGTCTTAGTTGCAACAGAAGTACTTTGTCCCAATGGAAACCTGATGCATGCATTTGTGAATTTTCAGCCCACTCATCATGCACAAGTACTGCCAATTGTTGGAAATCACTACGAAAATATTAGCAAGGCAACAGCGTGCAGCAGCTTGAGTCCACCAGAAATCACAGATGTGGTCAGTTTGCTATATAATACAGTATAATTGAATATATTTATTGTTATTTTGCATGGTAATTATTGAATGATCATTTTACTCTTTATTACAATACAGAATATTTTGTAAACAGTTATTTCGTTCCATAAAATGAAGCCAAGTGTACAAAGTATGTTTTGAAAATGAGTACATTTATATAAATCTTGCATCTAAAATCACTTAAGCCATTAAAGCGTAAAGTAGTTCATTCTTTTCTCCAGAAAAAAACTCAGGTCTGAAAGAGTTAAGTATAGTAAACAATGCCACACTATATGTAACATATCCCCAAGGCTCTAGGCTAAAACAGACATTCAAGTGTTACAGACTTATGCCTATATCTACCATTCAAGTTCCCTAACTGCTGCAGGAGACATGCCACCATCCTTCAGCTCCATCACCCTCAGAACTCCAGGGCCCATGCACACCTGCCTACTACAGCTTCACCACCACATGAGCTCAGCGACTGCAACTTGGGCCAGTTGCTACCAACTTGCAAAGGAAATTATTATTGTAAAATTTTTGTAATCCCACTTGGTATTCTTTGCTCCAGCAGCCCATGTACCCCAACATATGAAGTCTTAGCACAGGCAATTCCTCTTCCATGGAAGTCACTGATTTGCACTTGTGTAAACTCTTCCAGGGAAGGGGTATGAGTTCTGCAAGCCACTACCAGTCTAGGGGGTACCAGTACTTCTTGGCTACTGAAAATTTTCACTTCTAGTACTCCTATACGACCTCTTGGGGGCTACGTGCTGGGTAGAATCATCAGCACAGCATAAACGTTGTTTGTTCCATTACAATGCTGGCCGACAAATTTTCCTCACAGCCTGTCTGAGTGAGTAACAGGGAATGTGGCAGGAGAGTCATGTGTTGGTTGCAAGGTGTGCTAGAGTGGTGGTAGACAGGTCTCTGATCCTTGCCTCATCAATTTGATGCCCCTCCTTCCCACCTCATCCTGATGGTTCTCATTGCTGGACAACATCTGCCCTGATCCTCCTGACTAGCTGGTGGCCTGTTCTCCAGCTCCAGAATGCATCAGTATTTTTTCTGTATACAGCAATATATTTTGAATATTGATCCTGGAGCCTTTCTTTTTGATTATAATTCTCTCTGAAGACTCACTTTCTTGACAAAAATCCCACCCATCACTCAGCACCTGTACTTTCCTTTTTTTCACCAATAACTATGAATATATTAAAGGACAATTTCTTAGTTAAGTTGTCCATATTTTTAACAACTTATTTGAATGATGCACCATGTTTTGTAATTAAGTGGTTGCCTATGTTGTCCTGCAGTAATTTCCTATAGTTTCTTCCATGACTATTACTTATGACAAAAACTTTTGTCTTGTTGAATATTTGTTGCCAATACATTACATTTTTGTTTTCCAACATTCAATGAATTATTAAGTTCATGATCACATAACTCATACTAACAGTTCCTCAGACACTTTGCAAATTATGGAGTTTGTATAATGAAACACTGTCTGAAAACCTGACTGAAAAAAGAGAAAGAGAGAGAGAGAGAGAGAGAGACAAGAAAAATGCAGTCACATCTTAATAAGCTTCCAAAGTCATGCAAAGATTGATAACTAGCTTTAAATGATGAGAAATTTAAAATCCAAAGACATAGTATTGTATTTCAAAATTCAGAGTTTCATAGTTACAAATCAAGCTTGTTGTCGAGCATAACTTGTTCAGATGGTTTCATCAAAATCCAACATTTTCTGCTGTTAGAGGTTACTGAAATGTACAGACTTTTGTAAATCTCTTTTTTGCTGTCAGTCAGTTAAAATGAAGTCTATAAATGCAAACTGTGTGTTGTTTCTGAGATACTTGAAGGGAGACTAACAAATTAGTGGTCTACACAACAACATTAACTTCTGATTATTGCCCAGTTGGGGACAATTTTGTCAGGGAGAAGATTGCAGTACAAAAGTAGGCTGTTAAACTATAAAATGGATGTTAATACATGTGATTCAGAAAATGGTATACAAGTAACCGAGGGCTCAGGTGGTAGGAAGTGCAGGTCGAGAGAGAAAACATGCAAGAAGTCCAACAAGAAAAAATAATGCTGGTTATTGCCTGTTCACATGAGCTACCAGACACCCTAGTGAGCCCCAATGCCTTACTAAGAAAGGAAAGCAGGGCAGCTCATCTTTCTTATGATGATATCACGAATTTTTGTCGTCATGCAAATAGTCTAAACGAAACTGATCCTGATTTATTATTATTATTATTAAAATACACAATAATCATATTAGTAAAAATCAGGAACGTCAAGAAATAAGCAACGTCAAGAATATTGTTTTGATAATGTACAGCACAACAGAGAAAGATGGTCAGACATTAACTGTATGTGCTGCAACATTTCATTTCAAGCAACATCAAGGATGCCCAAAGACAGACTCTCCAATTTGGCCAATGAATTTTATGCAACAGAAAAGTTACCAACTGAAAACCAAGGGGGAGAATGCAGCACTACAAAATATAAGGAAGCTACACAAGCTATCATAATATCAAAACAAACAGGTGTATAAAAAGTCACAATTCAAGGCAAAAGTTTCGAAGAGGATATTTACCATGCAAGCTGAATACAGTCAAAATGTGGAAACATTTCTGTAAAAAAAGCTTCCAATTTGCTCTTATTGAAGTACGAATATATTTTCTATCACTGCTTTAATTTATCATTTAGAACTCCCCACACAGATACATGCTCAAAATGCAAGATTGAAATTGAAAAAGGAACAAGATCTGGACAAAAGGAATCACTAATAACAAATCACAGGTTGCACAAACTTCACGCAAAAAAATTCTATGCAATACTGAAAAAGGACAATCCAAATGTAGTTTAAGTATGATTTGATATACAACAGAATCAGCCAATTCCATACAAATAGCTGGTGCTTTATTTCCCTATTTGTGATCACACATATATGCCTCCTGAAAGAGCGCTTGGTACAGTGGAAAAAAGACTACAAAAAAGGAAGATATTCTTTCACAGACTGAATACTATAAAATGCTGGAACATTGTGAAGACTGGGAAGCAGATGATGTCCAGTTCAGTGCACAAAAAGCTGTATGATCTAAGATGCTACTCCAAAATAAATGCTCAGTGAGTATGGCTTATGTAAAGTCTCAGAAGAAGGTATTGTTGCCAGTACTGGACACTTATCATGGAAGTCCTGGAAAGGTTGAGGTACAGAAATGCAGAAAATGTAGCCAGGAAGTCAAGAGAGCAGCCACCTTGGAAAAGAATAAAATGGTCATCAAAGAAAAGAAAATGAATGTATTAAAACTTGATAGGCATTTTAACATACCAGTAAGAGCAGGAGAATTTTATAAGGACACTACTGGAAGTATAGTACTTCAGTACATTGTTTTTATTTCTATGTAAAATGAATAAGAAAGTAGTTTTCTCTCTAATTAATGTTAAAGGTAAAAACATAATTACTTTGAATGTGCATATTAACAAAACTGACTTTCATCTTTGCATTTGTCAACTTCTGGAGAGAGAGAGAGAGAGAGAGAGAGAGAGAGAGAGAGAGAGAGAGAGAGAACTACAGACTTTGTTCCTCTACTCTTGATGTAAACATTGAAAATTTTAGAGAAGCCAAACACACAATCAGAATCATGCCTACAAAAGCAGTATAAAAGTTAAATTCTCTCATTTACGTAAACAGTATTTTGGTATGCTATTTAAAAAATGTGTTTTCTCAAAAATTTACTTTTTGTGTTTATTGACTTTTTAAAAGACACCCCCAACTAGAATCAGTCAATTCCTACAAATACTTGAAGGTAAAAATTTGGGGGATATGAAAAGGAACACTCACTAACACTCAGTTGTGGGTAAAGCAGATGATAAATTTTGATAAATTGGTAGGATACTGGGAAAATGTAATCTGTCTAAAAAGGAGAGTGCTTATAAAATACTAAAGCAACCAATCCTACCAATATTGCTCAAATTTATGAGACCCAACCACATAGAGCTAACAGGGGAACACACAAATAGATCAGCACACAAGGTCAGTGTCTTGTTTGACTAGTGACAGTGTGTCACGGAAGTGCTTTTACAGACCAAGATAGGTTTAAAAACAAATTCTTGTCCTGCTGAGAATGGCCTTTCTGATCATGATGCTCAGCTAGTTACAGTATATGACATAGCTCCATTCAGTAATTCAAAACTACCCTCCAAAGTTGTGTGTTCAATTAATGACTCAACAATTAGAAATTTCAGAGAAAATCTTCAGCAGTTAGACTGGGATGAGGTGTACAATGAATCTGATGCTAATTTAAAATATAACTTATTTCATGATACACTTTTACAAGAATTTGTAAACTGTTTCCCCAAGAATGTAGTTAAATCTAATTATACGAAACTATGCAAAAAACCTTGGCTTACTAAAGGAATAAAAATATCTTGTAACCACAAAAGGGAACTGTATCTAGCAACAAGAAAGAGTAATGACCCAGAAACAGCCAAATATTATAAAAACTACTGTGCTACATTAAGAAAGGTTATTAAAAAGTCCAGAAGCATGTCTGAAATTAATACCTCTGATAACAAAATCAAAACAATATGGAATATTATTACAAGGGAGACAAGGCAACCAAGAGTACAAGATGATGGCATCACCATCAAAGCAAATGGAAACTTGATAAACAACAAGCCGAAGTCGAAAACATTTAGAATAATCATTTTTTAAATGTTGTAGAGAAAATAGGATCTAAATGTTCTTTAGAAGAAGCAAGGCAGTTAATGGAAGAGGCCTTACCCACACCATCTGATACAATTTAAATTCCACCCACCTCTCCTTCTGAAATCAGGAAGATGATAAACTCTCTCAGAAATAAAAGCTCACATGGAATTGATGGCATTTCCAGCAGGATAATAAAAGCTTGTTCCCAAGAAATAAGTGGGATTCTTAGCCACATATGTAATAGCTCTCTGAAGCAGGGTATTTTCCCAGACAGACTGAAGTATGCCATTGTTAAACCACTGCACAAAAAAGGGGATACGTCTGATGTTAACAACTACCGCCCAATCTCTGAATCCAAAATTTCTGAAAAAGTAATGTACTGTAGAGTAGCTTCACACCTTTGTAAAAATAAAGTTTTAACAAAATGTCAGTTTGATTTCCAGAAGGGTTTCTCAACGGAAAATGCTATATACACTTTCACTAAGGAAATATTAAATGCTCTGAGTAACCGGAAGTCACCCGTTGGGATTTTTTTGATCTATCAAAGGCTTTTGATTGGGTAAATCATGGAATACTTCTAGATAAGCTCAAGCACTGTGGTATGAATTCGACAGTGCTCAAATGGTTTAAATCATACCTAACTGGAAGAGTGCAGAAAGTTGAAATAAGCAGTTCACATAATATGCAAAAAACTGGTCATTTCTCAGACTGGGGAACAATCAAGAATGGGGTGCCACAAGGTTCGGTCTTGGGTCCTCTGCTGTTCTTAATATATATTAATAACTTGCCATTCTATTTTCATGAAGATGCAAAGCTGGTACTTTTTGCCGATGATACAAGTATAGCTATCACACCCAACAGACAAGAATTAACTGGTGAAATTGTAAATGATGTTTTTCAGAAAATCATTGAGTGGTTCTCTGCAAATGGGCTCTCATTAAACTTTGACAAAATACAGTATATATAGTTCCACACAGTAAATGGAATGACACCATTAATAAATATAGACTTCGATCAGAAATCGGTAGCTAAGGTAGAATATTTAAAATTTCGAGATGTATGCATTGATGAGGGGTTGAACTGGAAACAAAAAAAACACTGAGGATCTGCTGACACGTTTGAGTTCAGCTACTTACGCTATTAGGGTCACTGCAAATTTTGGCGATATACATCTCGGTAAATTAGCTTACCATCCATATTTTCATTCTCTGCTTTTGTATGGCATCATATTCTGGGGTAACTCATCATTGAGTAAAAGAGTGTTCATTGCACAAAAGCGTGTAATCAGAATAATTGCTGGAGCTCATCCAAGATCATCTTGCAAACACTTATTTAAAGAGCTAGAGATCTTCACTGTAGCCTCACAATATATATATTCACTTTGAAATTTGTTATTAACAATCCAAACGAATTCAAAAGTAATAGCAGTGTACATGGCTAAACACTAGGAGAAAGAATGATCTTCACTACTCAAGGTTAAATCTAACTTTGGCTCAAAGGGGGTAAATTATGCTGCCACAAAACTCTTTGGTCACTTACCTAACAGCATCAAAAGTCTGACAGATAGCCATATAGCATTTAAAATGAAATTAAAAGAATTTCTTAATGGCAACTCCTTCTACTCATTAGATGAATTTTTGGATATAGTAAGTGGGTAATTTCCTCAACAAACACCCCCCCCCCCATCCGGGGCAAAAAAAAAAGTGTAATGTAATATTTTGTGTAATGTAGTATCTTGTAGAGACACCTTTTATTAACCTGACATGTTCCACATCATTACAAAGTGCCATATTCATGATCAGTGGAACAAGTACTAATCTAATCTAATTTAATCTAATATGTGGAGCTATGGAGGCACCATCTGACATGTACCTCACAGTGGTTTGCAGAGCAGGTGTAGTTTTAGATGTACACACCACAATCCAAAAAAGTTCTTCATTTATATACGACTTTGACCTTTCTCAGGAAAAATCAGTATTCAACTGGAGTACAAATACCAATTTAATACTTACCTGAAATATGACTTTTGCACCATCATAGAAAAAGCAGTCTATTATGTTGACAGCACTTTCATATGGCATCACACTGGGAAAAATAACAGTACAATATTAGATTCAGTTTTAATACATGTACCCTTAATAAAAAAACTATCTGTATGAAGAATGTGAGTGAAAGAGAAGAAGGTATTGGGAAGAAAGGCTGGCAGTGGTGATAGTGGTGTGGGTTCACAATATTCATATTAGCAACAAAATATCTAAAATAGAATGATGAATTCAGTTTAATAACTGCAGAATCTTCCAGTTCTCTACTGATAACTGTGGCAAAGCAATTTTCAATAGGTACATCAAACATTCGTGTGTAAAATACATCAATCTGTGTGGCCTGCCACTCCAGCATGTAGTTATGTCAACATTCTACAGTGGTCTCGGTCTGCCCTTACTAATGAACTATTCAATTCTTTGGATTGACACTGTTTCTTTGTTTTACTGTTGTGACTGGCCTGTATCCATTACCACTGCTCTCTTGCTTGGTATTGGATTGTGATACAGTTTCCTCTTGACCTACCTCCCTTAGCCTGTGATGAGTTAATGCAGTTCCAAGTTTTGACACCACATTTATTTAATGTGTTTGTGCCAAGTTTTAAGTGAAAATAAATCTTGGGGGCTGTGAGATTATCTATTTCTTGCTGTCTTTTTTTATGGACAAGTCCAAACAAATGACAGTACCTGGTAGAAGGACTGTAAAGCACAAAGAAGCCTGTCTACCACACAGAATTTTCTCAAATCCTGAATTCAGATGTGTGAATTGTTTAGTACCAAACTGTGAACTTTTATTCTCATCATGTTGGATCATAAATGCCCTAGTCTCATTCTTCTTTTCTCCATTTTTTTCCTATATTTGATTCTTGATATGTTCTAATTTCCCCCCATGCACCATGGACCTTGCCGTTGGTGGGGAGGCTTGCGTGCCTCAGCGATACAGATGGCCGTACCGTAGGTACAACCACAACAGAGGGGTATCTGTTGAGAGGCCAGACAAACGTGTGGTTCCTGAAGAGGGGCAGCACCCTTTTCAGTAGTTGCAAGGGCAACAGTCTGGATGATTGACTGATCTGGCCTTGTAACAATAACCAAAACGGCATTGCTGTGCTGGTACTGCGAACGGCTGAAAGCAAGGGGAAACTACGGCCGTAATCTTTCCCGAGGGCATGCAGCTTTACTGTATGATTAAATGATGATGGCGTCCTCTTGGGTAAAATATTCCGGAGGTAAAATAGTCCCCCATTCGGATCTCCGGGCGGGGGCTACTCAAGAGGACGTTGTTATCAGGAGAAAGAAAACTGGCGTCCTACGGATCGGAGCGTGGAATGTCAGATCCCTCAATTGGGCAGGTAGGTTAGAAAATTTAAAAAGGTAAATGGATAGGTTAAAATTAGATATAGTGGGAATTAGTGAAGTTTGGTGGCAGGAGGAACAAGACTTCTGGTCAGGTGACTTCAGGGTTATGAACACAAAGTCAAATAGGGGCAATGCAGGAGTAGGTTTAATAATGAATAGGAAAATAGGAAAGCGGGTAAGCTACTACAAACAGCACAGTGAACGCATTATTGTGGCCAAGATAGACACGAAGCCCACGCCCACTACAGTAGTACAAGTTAATATGCCAAATAGCACTGCAGATGACGAAGAAATTGAAGAAATGTATGATGAAATAAAAGAAATTATTCAGATAGTGAAGGGAGACGAAAATTTAATAGTCACGGGTGACTGGAATTCGAGTGCAGGAAAAGGGAGAGAAGGAAACGTAGTAGGTGAATATGGATTGGGGCTAAGAAATGAAAGAGGAAGCCGCCTGGTAGAATTTTGCACAGAGCACAACTTAATTATAGCTAACACTTGGTTTAAGAATCATGATAGAAGGTTGTATACATGGAAGAACCCTGGAGATACTAAAAGGTAACAGATAGATTATATAATAGTAAGACAGAGATTTAGGAACCAGGTTTTAAATTGTAAGACATTTCCAGGGGCAGATGTGGACTGACCACAATCTATTGGTTATGACCTGTAGATTAAAACTGAAGAAACTGCAAAAAGGTGGGAATTTAAGGAGATGGGACCTGGATAAACTGAAAGAACCAGAGGCTGTACAGAGTTTTAGGGAGAGCATAACGGAACAATTGACAGGAATGGGGGAAAGAAATACAGTAGAAGAAGAATGGGTAGCTTTGAGGGATGAAGTAGTGAAGGCAGCAGAGGATCAAGTAGGTAAAAAGACCAGGGCTCTTAGAAATCCTTGGGTAACAGAAGAAATATTGAATTTAATTGATGAAAGGAGAAAATATAAAAATGCAGTTAATGAAGCAGGCAGAAAGGAATACAAACGTCTCAAAAATGAAATCGACAGGAAGTGCAAAATGGCTAAGCAGGGATGGCTAGAGGACAAATATAAGGGTGTAGAGGTGCATTCACTAGGGGTAAGATAGATACTGCCTACAGGAAAATTAAAGAGACCTTTGGAGATAAGAGAACCACTTGTATGAACATCAAGAGCTCAGATGGAAACCCAGTTCTAAGCAAAGAAGGGAAAGCAGAAAGGTGGTAGGAGTATATAGAGGGTCTATACAAGGGCGATGTACTTGAGGACAATATTATGGAAATGGAAGAGGATGTAGATGAAGATGAAATGGGAGATACGATACTGTGTGAAGAGTTTGACAGAGCACTGAAAGACCTATGTCAAAACAAGGCCCCCGGAGTAGACAACATTCCATTGGAACTACTGACGGCCTTGGGAGAGCCAGTCCTGACAAAACTCTACCATATGGTGAGCAAGATGTATGAAACAGGCGAAATACCCTCAGACTTCAAGAAGAGTATAATAATTCCAATCCCAAAGAAAGCAGGTGTTGACAGATGTGAAAATTACCGAACAATCAGTTTAATAAGTCACAGCTGCAAAATACTAACACGAATTCTTTACAGACAAATGGAAAAACTAGTAGAAGCCGACCTTGGGGAAGATCAGTTTGGATTCCGTAGAAATACTGGAACACGTGAGGCAATACTGACCTTACGACTTATCTTAGAAGAAAGATTAAGGAAAGGCAAACCTACATTTCTAGCATTTGTAGACTTAGAGAAAGCTTTTGACAATGTTGACTGGAATACTCTCTTTCAAATTCTAAAGGTGGCAGGGGTAAAATACAGGGAGCGAAAGGCTATTTACAATTTGTACAGAAACCAGATGGCAGTTATAAGAGTCGAGGGACATGAAAGGGAAGCAGTGGTTGGGAAGGGAGTAAGACAGGGTTGTAGCCTCTGCCCGATGTTATTCAATCTGTATATCGAGCAAGCAGTAAAGGAAACAAAAGAGAAATTCGGAGTAGGTATTAAAATCCATGGAGAAGAAATAAAAACCTTGAGGTTTGCCGATGACATTGTAATTCTGTCAGAGACAGCAAAGGACTTGGAAGAGCAGTTGAATGGAATGGACAGTGTCTTGAAAGGAGGATATAAGATGAACATCAACAAAAGCAAAACGAGGATAATGGAATGTAATGGAATGTAGTCGCATTAAGTCGGGTGATGCTGAGGGAATTAGATTAGGAAATGAGACACTTAAAGTAGTAAAGGAGTTTTGCTATTTGGGGAGCAAAATAACTGATGATGGTCGAAGTAGAGAGGATATAAGGTGTAGACTGGCAATGGCAAGGAAAGCGTTTCTGAGGAAGAGAAATTTGTTAACATCGAGTGTAGAGTTAAGTGTCAGGAAGTCATTTCTGAAAGTATTTGTATGGAGTGTAGCCATGTATGGAAGTGAAACATGGACGATAAATAGTTTGGACAAGAAGAGAATAGAAGCTTTCGAAATGTGGTGCTACAGAAGAATGCTGAAGATTAGATGGGTAGATCACATAACTAATGAGGAAGTATTGAATAGGATTGGGGAGAAGAGAAGTTTGTGGCACAACTTGACCAGAAGAAGGGATCGGTTAGTAGGACATGTTCTGAGGCATCAAGGGATCACCAATTTAGTATTGGAGGGCAGCGTGGAGGGTAAAAATCGTAGGGGGGAGACCAAGAGATGAATACATTAAGCAGATTCAGAAGGATGTAGGTTGCAGTAGGTACTGGGAGATGAAGAAGCTTGCACAGGATAGAGTAGCATGGAGAGCTGCATCAAACCAGTCTCAGGACTGAAGACCACAACAACAACAACATGTTCTAATTTATGTCCCTTGAAACATAGCAAGTTCAGGACATCAGCCTGTTTATAAGAATCCTCATTTCACAAAAAACACATTAATACATCCAGATTTTCATAAATGCACATTTGAAACTTCTTTACATTTTTAATTTATCATCACAGTTTTAGTGTCCCAATTTTACAGAATTTGGCCTAAAACTGTTTAGAGAACTAATACTTCTTAAATTTTAGGGAATGCAAGACAATAAAATTAAATGAAACCCCCATAATGAAACTGATTTACTTAGATGTGATACTACAATAGTACCAAATCATTTCTAATGTTCTACAAAATTATATTTATTTGGTAAAATCTCAGGTTTTGGCTTCCCTGGCCATCTTCAGGTGACAACTGAATGTATCCAACACAAATAAACATGATTTATGACATTCATTCACAGTTATTATTAGTACAGAAGAAACAAAAAATGATGCAGTGTTTACACAGGATATATATGTGGGCAGGAAAAATAAATCCCATATTTTTCTGGATTTCCCAGTTACAAATATACTTTTTACCAGGTGAAAACACTTTCTCGGGTGAAAATAACACTTTTACGAGTGAAAATACTCTATATCCTAGGTGAAAGTACCTCTTTTCCATGTTAAGTGACAATATACTTTCCCATGGAGCTTTAAAAAACTTATCAATCCTTTGAATTGTTAAGGTTTTATACACCAGTGTCGAATTTTCCAACACTTTTTAGGAAATGAAACCCAGCAAAAATAATTGTTCTGGGAACACTTTTGATGCGCAGTAACATGTACATTGCATATATTTGTGTTATGAAAGTATAAATACAAACTTCACCAAATACATTACGATAGTTTCCAAAGCACTGAAATCGAGATTGTGATGTACTTTAGTCAATCATAGCTCATGTCGCTAGCTCATCTCGCAAGCCAATGACAGCAGGTATTCAGAGCATAGGACATGTGATGCAGTCAGCCAACAGCAACAACAGCAAACACACAAACAGATAAAGTTAATGGTTTAAGTTAATTATATGTAAAGCATAGCTACAAGAAAAGCTAAGCTTTCACATAAAATACAGATTGTCAAGAAATTTTTACTGCTTTTTTCCAAGGGTATGGTTCAGCAAGGTCCTAAGCACACATGTTAAACGGCAGCAGCTGAATATTTTTGACAAGCACAATTATAAATTGTGACAGTGTCAGCGGTCAACAAGATCAATAGGCTATCAGCAGTGCACTCTATTTATTTTGGAACAGTTTATTTAGCAATGTAATATGTTTATCACACTGACACAAAACACTCATCCTTACGTTCTTGGGGTCACAATACACAATCTACAAACATGCAAACAACTCCTAATTTTCCCAAATAATTTCACTACAGACCTACGAACTGTTCCTAAATAATTCAGCACAGTGATGCGTAGACAAGCTCAGTAATTGTTAACTGTTCAAATAACGCACAGCACAGTCTACAGGATTGCTCACACAATAATGCAATCAATGCACACAAGCACCCTCCGCCACCCCCTGTCCAGTAGAATGCACAGGAGGTTAGCGGCAACCCCTGCCAAGTGACGCAGCTACCCTCAAGTGTGAGGTGGTGACATCCATTTCATACTTGACACCTGACAAATTCCTATCCAAATATGTGTTCACCTAAGAAATTGCTGAAAAGTTGGACTCCAGATCTCTATTCAAAAGACACATATATGAAGAGCATCTGTGATAGACCTGAATGGAGGATCACTAATCTGGGAAAAATCGGACGAGTTAAGAATTTCACGTATCTCAGTGAAGTCATCCATGAGAATGGATTAGAAGAAGAAGCAATTAATGTCAGGATGAGGAAGTTAAACCAAGCATACCAACTGACAAAGAATACCTATAACAAAAAGTCTTGAGTATAGGGGCCAAGTTCCGACATCATAATACAGTTGTAAAACCTGCGGGCTTATATGCATCCGAAACTTTGACCATGAATAGACAAGGTCAAGCTGAGCGGCTGGGAAAGTGAGAGTGTAGGATATTAAGGAAAATCCTAGGTAATAGATGGGTTGATGGACAATGGCGAATGAGAGCAAATGAGGACTTGGACAGCAAGGCAGAACCTATCACAGCAACCATTAAGAAGAGAAAATTGTTATTTTACGGTCACCTCATGAGGATCGATGGTGATTGACTTACAAAGAGAATATGGAGTTTCATCCGATCTAAGAAAATTGGGCCAAGATGGTTCGAAGAATGTGGAAGAATGTGAAAACGATCTTAGACAGATTGGTATCTCAGAGAGAGAAATTCCTGACAGGAACAAAGTTAGGAGATTGGTGAACCACCAACAAGGTTTTAAAATGTCATCAATGTCCAAAAGACAGGGAGGACCATTATTTGCAGAGCATAAACAGGCACTTCTTGGTGGGCTCAGAAGATATCGGCAGGAAGTCAAAGCTGGAACAAGAACAAGAAGTTGGTTGTTACCGCACAGTCCATAGAAGCTCAACTCGATGATAATAATAATAAATAAATCAATAAATAAAAAAGTCCACTGCCATGCAACGAACGTTTCATAGGTTACCTGACTGATTACATTTTCCATAAAGAAATTTGATATTTCTGTAGAAAAGCCAGTTACGTCAGAAATTGCTCAAGAACTCAACAACACTTTTTAATGGATATTTATACTTTTTTAGGTTAAAATTAACAGTCAAGATTATTATACTTTTTTCCTTTGTTATCACGTAATTTGCAACCTTTAAAGAAGTAAAATAAATGTGAAAAGATAACCTTGGTATTCCTTTAGCATATGTTACCCTTTAAGATACATCAAATGCAAATGTGTCAGTATAATTTTAAATGACGACATAATGGCTGGTCTCCTGGACCCAAAATTTTTGTAAGTGGCCAGTCCTCAAAGTTTCAAGTTTTGAATGAGATTAAAACACTCCATGATTTAAGAAATTCATCACACATTCTCACACATAGCATGATGCACCTTGTGTAAAAGGAAATTTACTTTACTTTCAAAGTTTCCCAAATCGCCATTCACAATATTTTCCTTATTAGAAATTTAAACAGTTGTGATGTCATGCTCATCAAAAGCAGTTTGTTTTTGAGAACTATTGTACAGTCTTTGTGCTATAGCCTTTGACACATTTTACTGTCAGCAGAGGCCTGTGTGCGCCCTGTGTCTTTTTTGTTGCAAATGGCACATTTTCTTTGCAACTACGGTTTTATTTTCATGGTATTCTCTCATTTATGTTTTATTGCTGGAGCATTATTCTGCAGCAGTGGGACAAAGTAAAATTCTTTGTTGGAGTATCAGTTATCAGTCAAAATTACAAAAATTTAACTGAAAACTAAAACAATGAAAAATTCCAGGAATTTTGGAAAGTTTTTGGAGTTTTTGTGGACGAAAAATTTCCTAGGTTTTTCCCAGTGTCCAGGGGCATATACACCACACACAGGAAAACATTACAGTTTGTTACAAAGAAATAATTACATAAACTAAAAATGGGGAAAGCAAAGTTTTTATTTGGAGATACATTAAATAACTGATGAGCAATAAGATGAATTTACAGTCTGAATTTAACATTTGTGAAGAAAATTTAATTTAACAAAGGGGAAAAGAGAAAACCGAGTCTGATAATTTAATACTAAGCTGGCACTCTGTGCCATTTGTGTGTGTATTTCCAGTAGGGTCATCTTTTTCGTTTTCTTAACGGAATGTAAAACTTCATATACTGCATCATATGAATGTTTTCCATCTTAACACTGTCATTTTTGTGTCTTTTATACAAATAGTATCTATGTACATTGCACACCATGTTTATCTGTGTTTGCGACATTCAGTTGTCACCTGAAGAAGGCCTGAGAAACAAAGCCAGTTCATGAAGAAATAAATATAATTTTGTAGAACTTTATTTTGATATTATTAACTTCTACCAAGCACCAATGAAAAATTCAGTTACTCTAAATTATTTTAATTCAAGAACAAAAACCATACCTCCAAAATATGTCATTTATGCATTTTACCATAATTTAAACTTCATAAATTATTAAGACACCAAAATTTCCTATATCCAGAAAGTCTTGAACAGCAGAATCACAAGAAGATCTTGTCATGGTGGAAAGCAATGCAATGGATACACAAAGGTATACATTATTTTACATGGTCCTTGACTACAATGATTTAGGGAAAGGTTTGTAAGCTAATTGTTCTGTCGAAAGTTCAAATGGGTGTCATGTTACTCTGAATTTGCTAGTGATTGGTGGTGTCACCTAAGGTCTTATGGTTAAGAAGAATTCTCTCTGTATGCAAGTTATCTCCCAATCAACTTCTCACGCATTTCAAGCATTGCTGTTACTTGCCCTCACCTCCATATTTTGAAATTATCAGCTGCCTACTGATACTTGCACTTACAATGAATCCCAGAATGGCACTATGCCCATTACTAAATGGATTTGTAATATGTACTGAAGATATCAGACACTTGCCAGGATCTCATTCTTGATGCCACAGTACTTTTACTTCAGTTTTATTGTTTACCACTATTTTCTAATAATATTTACCACACTATTACTTCTGGCATAAAAGTCGCCATGAGTAAACATTACCATGTCTGTGTGTGTTTTATTTATTTATTTATTTATTTATTTATTTAGTGTTCTGTAGATACATGTGCCGAGTAATTTGCTATGACTGGAGTATGTGAAACTGTACACAGTTAAGATATAAATTACATAAATACAATAAAAGATATAATGTAAACAAAGTTATCAAATAAAGGACATATACCCAATTAACAGATAATTGTGTTACACTGAGGAAGGATCAGTGATACACACAGGAAGCAAAATTAAGCTAATAAATACACGAGTACCAAGAAACAAATTTTTGTATATCTATGATAATTCTCAAAACAAAATTAAAAGTATTTGTACAATAATTGTGTGTAATGACTATATTCATTTTCTCTCATAAATTGAATGACCATACGAAAAGAATTCTGTATTACATAATCTTCCACAATTCTTTCGAATTTTGGCAACTGTTTGAGAAGTAGTTTGATATGTGGTGGGAGTGCATTAAAAAACTTAAGAACGGAGAAATAAATTCCTTTTTGAACCAGATTAAATTCCTCAATTCAATATACAGGCTGTTTTTGTTTCTTTTGCTGTAGTCATGATTTTCACTGTAGTCTTTGTGCAGAGAAAAATTATTACACACAATGGTCAACAAGGAAATAACACATAACGAGGAGGTGGTAAGAATCCTCATCTTTCAATACAAGTCTCTGCAAGAGTGTCTATGATGGACATCACTCATTACTCCAATGGTCTTTCTTTTTTTTGTGCACTGAATTTTGTTTCTACGAGAGTTTAGTTCCCCAAAATACAAAGAAAACAACCTTAATGAATGAAAGTAACCAATGTAGGAAGCCTTAATGGTATCTACGTTAGTTACAGAAGCAATAATTCATAGTGCAAATGTTACTGAGCTAAGTCTTTTAAAGAGATGAAGAATGTGGATAGTCAATTACATTTGCTGCCTATATAGGCACCTACTAATTTTGTAGCCTGAACTGTTTGTATTGGTTAATGTGTACACTTTACATTAATTTCTTCACGAGTTATTTGTGATGTACGGAATCTCACATAATAAATTTTATTCTGCACTGAGTGAGAGACCATTTGAAGAAAACCAATTTAAAATTTCATTGAAAGCCTTGTTCACAGTTCGTTCAATATTGTTGTCTGATAATTTGTCAGTGAGAATTGCAGTATTATCTCCAAAAAGGGTAAATTTACTTTTTGTATCAGAACGAAGAGTGAGGTCGTTAATGAAAACAAGAAATAGGTGTGTGTGTGTGTGTGTGTGTGTGTGTGTGTGTGTGTGTGTGTGTGTGTGTTTCAGTTTCTACTTGCCAATCTCAGCTTGCAATAATTTTGGTAAAAACTAACAGTAAATGAATTTACCACAACTTTTATAAAATATTATCTGTTTTAAAGTACCTGAGGAAAATGGTGAGAAACCATGACAGAGATATCATGCGTATCATTCCTAGTGCATCGAGCCGTGCATGTAGACTAGGTAGATGCTCCAATGTGAGGTCATCCAAAACACCTTGGTCTACCAGTGCTCCAACTACACGAGTGTTGTAGTAGTCTGGGAGCAAGCTCTCACAAAGTGTTGCAAGTTGCCAGAATGCTTGTTCTTCAGAGCAGTAAATCAGAAGTACTGACGCAACTATGTTCATTGCCTGACAGTAACCTATAAAAATAAACATAACATTCAGTTTTTGAAATGCAGATTGTGTGTAACCTGATCAACGCTTTCCCATTTTCCATACGTAGTTCATCAAACTCAAGGCCTTTCACCAGTATGATCTTCTTCCTTCCCAACCCCCACATTTCAGTTTACTAGATTACTGTCACTCATCACAAGATTCACAACAAAATAGCAAACCTTGATTCTTAAATAATATTTAAACTAAATGTCTTTCATGAAGACACATGACAAATAATTCAGGGTGTTTCATTATCCCTCCAACAAACCTCAGATATTGAATACAGACTTTGCCCTAAATTAGACTTGTGTCTGTAGTATTCATTTTTAATTTGTTTAGTCATGCAGTCATTCCATAATCAACATCACTAGGTGTGTTTCAACCCTTAAGACACCATATTTAAAGTGGACTCAAGTTATGAAATGCAGTTCCACCTGCTGATGTGAAATGAATCAAGATAAATAAATTAGTAATACCTAACCTTTTCTTTTAAATAAGAGAATGAAAACTGACTCACCAATCTGTGGGTTTCTCCATGCATATGCAGAAAGTACCCTGCGCAGTGCTGAGATACCAACTTCTGATTGGAATGCTGGATGTTCAGGTAGGGAACGATGTAAGTCTCTCTCTATCTCATCATTTGCAGTCGATGGTTTGCCTAATGACTGGTCTACAAGTAGTCTGTAAAGACCAGGATTAGCTGCCATTTCATTTGCAGCACCTATAGAAATATATATTTGAAGAAACAAATGCAATTGTAGAACGTAACTTATTTGGTACGAAAAGCAGCTGGTTAAGAGTTTTGTAATATAGACAGAAAATCTGCTCACCACTGTGCAGCACACAGAAATGAATAGAAAGACAAAACTAGCTTTCAGCACAAGGGGCTCCTCCTCCTAGGAAAGATAGATTAATAACGTTTAAGGATTTCACCTGGTAACTCTAACTAGAGTTAGCTTCCATCTTGAAACCATACCAGTCTATTCTTGTTCAAGCATTTTCTCTTGTGACATGAGAGGAGATCCTGCTTCTGAATGCTAGGACTTTCTAGTCTTTATGTGCTTTCAAATGGTGCTGTTTGGTGAGTATATGTGCAAATATCATGTTAAAAATATTTTCAGTGCACTGAATACAAGGGATGGAGCGAAGCAGGCAGAGAGAGAGAGAGGGAGGGAGGGACAGATGAAGGTGGGAGGAGGGAAAGAAAGGAGAGAGGGGTAAGAAGGGCACAGAGCAGAAGAAATAAATAACTACTAAAACTACAACAAAACTGACAGACAGAATGCATCACTGATCAAACAATAACTGTTCACCTTGGGACTGTCCCGTACCCATCTCCTGGGTGTGTTCTATGACATGAGAAGTGAGATGTGACCACCTGTTACATTCACACCAGCACTTCACTTCACATAATCCCTCTTCACCCCAGCATCAACTTCTCTCCAACTCCAGCAGAGATGGGAATCTTACACACACACACACACACACACACACACACACACACACACACACACACACAATTTTTCTTGGTTGGATTATTCTTTCTACTTCTCATTTTCTCATCTTCTTCTAATCAGTCCAACTCTGTCCCTACTGTAATATCTGAACTAAAGCTTCCATAATGCTTAGTACTGTACTCTCTCTCATTTATTCTGAGGTCCCTTTTTTCATTTTTAGCTACCATTCTCCTCATAACAGGTGGGCCCCTCTTAGCCTGTGCTTTGAGTGACCTGCCCCTTTCCCCAGCACAATCTCACCCTCACTCTCACACCTCCAGTAAGTAAGAACCAGGCAGCTTTACTGTCTTGTTGGGATTTTAACTATTTTATGAATTACTTTTCTTTTTTATTTCGTTTAAAGTATAAGAACACTACAGGGATTAAAATCTTGCATTTATTCTTAGCACATAAATACACAACAGTGAAAAGACCTTAACCATAAGCAGTAATCTCAAATTCCAAGACAACAACAAAAATTCTACAGCTACATCTAAACTCTGCAAGCCACCGTATGGTGCATGACAGAGGATACCCTGTACGACTACGTCATTTCCCTTCCTATTCAATTTGCAAACTGAGCAAAGGAGAAATGACTATCTACGTTCCTCCATATGAGCCCTAATTTCCCTTATCTTCATGGTCTTTATACATAGTTTATTTTGGTGGCAGTAGTTTCCTTTGGCAGCCAGCTTCAAATGCCAGTTCTCTAAATTTTCTCAATAGTGTTCTTTGAGAAGAACATTGCCTTCTTTCCAGGGATTCCTATTTGAGTTCCCAAAGCATCTCCATAATACTTGCATGTTGTTCAAACCTACTGGTAACAAATCTAGCAGCTCACCACTGAATTGCTTCAATGTGCTCCTTCAATCCAACTTGGTACACATTCCAAAGACTTGAGCTGTATTCAAGAATAGTCACACCAGCATCTTATATGCTGTCTCCTTTACAAATGGACCATATTTTCCTAAAATTCCCCCAATAAACTGAAGTCTACCATTCGCCATACCTACCGCAGTCCATTTCATACCGATTTGCAACTTAACATCCAGATATTTAAATGACTTGACTGTATCAAGGAGGACATTAGTAATACTGTACCTGAACATTACATGTTTGGTCTTCCTACTCATCTGCATTAACTTATATTTTTCCACATTTAGGGCTAGCTGCCATTCATCACACCAATTGGAAATTTTAAACCATGGAAAATCCAGGATCGAATGTAACAATATTGTGAAAAGGAAAGTTGCTACTCACCATACAGCAGAGATGCTGGGTCGCAGATAGGCACAACAGAAAGACTGTCACAAATAATAGCTTTCGGCCAGTAAGAACTTCATCAGAATTAGATAGAAAACACACACATACACACTCATGCAAACACGACTCACACAAACAGTGTGGCCTCAGTTGCCTGAGACTGCAGTCATATGTGTGTGAGCTGCATTTGTGAGACAGTGTATCAGTGTGTTTGCAGTCCAATTCTGAATAAGGCCTTACTGGCCAAAAGCTATTATTTATGAGTCTTTTTGTTGTGCCTATCTGCGACTCAGCAACTCCAATATACAGTGAGTAGCAACTTTCCTTTTCACAATACTATTACAGTCCAACTGGAAATTTTGTTTAAGTCATCTTGTAACATCCTACAGTCACTCAACTTCGACACCTTACCATATGCTATGACATCATCAGCAAAGAACCGCAGACTGCTGCCACTTTGTCCGCCAAATTATTTATGTATATACAGAACAACAGCGGCCCCATCAGTCTTTCCTGGGGCACTCCTGGTGATAGCCTTGTCTCTGATGAACACTCGTTGTCGAGGACAACACACTGGTTTGGGACTTCATGCTAGGCGAGAGATTTGCGATAAATTCAGACTAGGTAAGAGGCCAGTGCCATAGAGTACTTTTTGTAAAAACAAACTGGGATTCCACCCAGATCTGGTGATTATTTACTTTCAAATCTTTCAGTTGTTTCTCTACACCAGGAATACTTATTACTATGTCGTCTATACAGAAGTCTGTCCGATGGTCAAATGATGGTATGTTTGTACGAATGTCCTCTGTAAATGATTTCTTGAATGCAAAATTTAAAACTTCACCTTTTGTTTTGCTATCTTTGACTGCCGCACCAGGCTGGTCAACAAGGGACTGAATGGAGGCCTTAGACCTACTTAGCGATTTTTCTCCATCAGATCTTTTGCTAAGGTGTGACGGTGTAGTAGTTGTATGCTTCATGCATAGATCTTTTCACAGAAACACAGATCTCTGCTAACCTGTACTTGTTGTCATTTGTGTGTTCCTTTTTGAACCGAGAGTGTAACAGCCTCTGCATCCTCAGCATCTTCCGAATTTCATTATTAAACCATAGTTAGTCTTTTCCATCCTTTATCCATTCACTATGCACATAACTCTCATTCACTATGCACATAACTCTCCAGACTAAGATTTACAATCTGCTTAAACTTTGCCCATAATTCCTCTACATCCACCTCATTGGAACTGTACGATGCTAGTTCACTAAGTAAGATACTAATAACTTTTTATCTGCTCTGTCTAGCAGAAACGCTCTCCTAGCCTGATTTATTGACTTTCATAATCATAACTGCTATAATGACATCATGATCGCTAATTCCCATTTCTACACTGACATTGTCGATAAGATTGGCCTATTTGCAGTTGTGAGGTCTAAGATATTTCCACTGCATGTGGACTGTCAAGCTGGCTGCTCAAGACAGTTCTCAGAAAATGTGTTCAAATGTATTTCACATTACTGTGTCTGTACCATCTTCAATGAACCCATAGATATCCCAGTCTATACTCGGCAGGTTAAAATCGCTTCCAACCAGTGTTGCATGATCTGGGTATTTACATGCTATTGACCACAGACTTTCTCTGAATGACTCTAGAACTATCACAACAGAATCGGGTGGCATGTAAAAACATCGAACAATTAACTTGGTTTCACTCACACATGTTATACGTGAAAAGGTAACTTCACTGTCAAACTCAACTTCGACCTCACTAGAGGAAATATTTTTGTCAACTGCAATGAACACCCTCCCCTCCCCTCCCTTCCTATGATCTCTAATATGATCTCCGATGTGTGTGCCATGACTCACAAAGTGTGTCAGAGCTTTCCACTTCAGGATTCAGCTAGGTCTGGGTCCCAAGAATAATTTGAGTGTGAGAGCTTTCCTGGAGGGCTGTAAAGTCGGGAGCTTTATTATGAATACTTACAGCCGAAATGTCTTTATTCTGAATGCCATTTAAATTCCCTTGCTGCATATCGACCAACTGACAAGTGTTCATCAGAGCACTTCAAACTAATGCCTAGCCTAAAAAACCCTCATGTGCACTCCACAAGTGCTCTGCTACCGGAGTAGCTGCTTGCTTCATGTAGTGCACTCTGACCTATCAAGAGAAGGCCTACAAATCCCCAAAGGACAATGCAGGTCCAGAAATCTGCAGCCAAAACTGCCATAGAATCGACGAAGCCTTTGGTTGAGACCCTCCACTTGGCTACAAACCAAAGGACCCCAACCAATTCTAGGAACAATGCTGCAAACTGCTAGCTCTGTTTGCACCCCATGCATGAAGCAAGCAGTATTAACCACCTCCACTAGCTGTCTGTACAAACTGAAGATTGCCTCAGAACCCATGAGACAGTTGACGTCGGTGCTGACGTGAGCCACAACTTGTCTACACCCTGCACTCTACACTCTTGATAGCTGCAGGCAAGGCCGCCTCCATATCTCTGATCTCAGACAAAGCCCTCCTGGCAGACATATTAAGTGCACATTGGCTTTCTTTCCAGCCATGAATACTACATGCCTAAGAGGCTCCATAACCTCAAGAAACACGAACGCTGCTGTGAGGGCAGATCCGCCACTTAAGGTGCACTAGAAGGTGCCTCGGAAGCAGAGCCCCAGGGCAAAACAAGTGACACCTGAGGTGTCCCATGTGACATGCCACATTCTCCACCACCACTACACCTTGGTTCAAATGGCTCTAAGCATTATGGGACTTAACATCTGAGTTCATCAGTCCCCTATGCTACACCTTTATTCAGCAGCCTGAAGGTGACTAACCACAGCCAAAAGCACTTTCAGTTGCTCGCTAACTGCGGCCAGCTCCTCCTGCAACAACACACACCATGCACACATCCTAGCCATCCTAGCAAGACTAACTGAAGATGTCAACTATAAAATCAGAAAAAAAATTTTACTACCCTCCTGACGTGTCACTGATGGACGCTGCTATGTTAATGAGGTATGCAGCTGACTGTTCAGTGAGCAACTACTGCGCTACAGACTGAATGACTTTACTCTTACAAAAACTTGAGATTAAAGCTCTTAAACAGAACAGCAAAATTTAATAAGTGTACTATGAGGAAAAGACAGAAAAAGATAAACACTTGTTGCTTTGTAAACGTATATCAGCAGAGAGCTGTGGCCTAACAGTGACAAATGCATAAATGAATTGCTAACAAATAAATTGGTCTCCATACCTGAAAAAGCCATCCACGTTTCTGCTCTGAGTTCGTCAGGTATACCACCTAGTACAAGTCTTGCCAACTCGCTGGTTCGATACATAGATACGCCTCTTCCATATTCCGTAAAATGGGTTTCCCATTTTCGCAACTTCTCTTTCTGATGTTTAATATATTCTGCCGAAGTCTCACAGTTAAACAATGTCATCATTGGTGGCTGGGGGTTCCATTCCGGCAAGTACGCAACAGCAACTAATGAGTCAAGAAAAAAAAAAATAAATAAAAAACATAAAAAAAATAATTACACATCACAAAACTCACTGAATAAGGATACAACAAGAAACACACAGCAATAAGGGCACACAATCTTCACATCACCTTAACTGATTGTACATTTCTGAAGAAGAAATATAATTAAGTATAAAAACTTTAGTCTTTTCCTGCACGTTTCATAGCCCTTAATGTCCTACATCAATCTCATTGCAACACCACACTTGTTCAAACATTCAGTTATTTGAGCAATAAATAATGCAATCTCGTACATAAATGCCTCAAATGCCATCATTGCACCTTCCATATAATTTGTACTGATTTAAGACAAGAATGAAAAAAGCTATTTTATTGAGTTCATTATGATTGTACAGAAGGGAATAAAGTGCACATGCACGGTGACTGTAAAGCAAAAACCACATGTGTATGCAGGCACATGCACACTTGACACAAAATTCTCTCTCTAGAAACATTCAAGAATAATCCTTACACCTTTCCCAGAATTTACAAATTCAATGTTCAATTGAGTTCTCAGGCAGATTTACTGCCCACTATCACAACCCGAAACCAAAGAAATTCAAGCTCTTTCCTTCAACTACAAAAACACTTGGGGAAGCTCACCTGTGTTCACATTACTGGGCAGATTCCTTCTTTCTTTCTTTTTTCTTCTTCAGACCTGCCTGTGTATCAAGACACTACAATGCCTAATTACTATTCCAGGACAACATGTTTTCATGTTTCTGCTGGTAAAGAATTTCAGTCATTAAATTTCATTCACCGGATATACAGGACTGTAGCAGCAAATCAATAAGTTTATCAAAAGGAAGGACTTTTGTGATATCCTGAACAATGGAAAGGTAGTCATACTTCAGCCTCAGAAAAAACAGTGAGGGAGGGAGAGGCAGCAAGTGGATGGGATGAAAGTGGGACTGATGAGCTTACCTTAGCATAGGTAGGACAATGTACACATGGCACTCTAAGTGTAGGAGTGGGTTGGGAGAGGGAGAGAGGGGGGGGGGGGGGGAGGGAGAGAGAGAGAGAGAGAGAGAGAGAGAGAGAGAGAGAGAGAGAGAACTGTGAATATGGTGACGAGGGCCAGCTGTAGGGGAAGTGTAAGCAAACCACGGCACCACCCAGGGGGGCAGCTGGTTCCAAAAGGATAAATTAAACTACACAATAAAAGTTCTGTACAAATGAGGAAGTGTGAGAATATGTTGGAAACAAATAATACACATAATCTATTTCTTACTGGAAACGGCCTTCAGTAGTGTAAAACAGATGCAAAGGAAGTGCTGGAATTGATCACCTTGGTTGTCTCTTTCAAAATAGCAAAGATTGCTGCTGACACTGATGGCAAGCCTACACAAAACTTGACATGTACCTATATCAGCTTGAAAATACCTACAAAAATGAGAACCTTTATAATAAAGAAATACAGATAAATGTCAGCTTACGATGGCCCAACAATTCCTTAACATCAATATGAATATCACTGAGAAAAATACTTTGTAATAAATATGGAAAGTCTAAGTAAAATATCCACTGATATGCACATGTCATAGTCTTTTAAATTCAGACATCATGATTAATGGACATTTGCAATTGGAAAGACGAAGGCCCCCTGTTCCCAACCTTCCCCTCTCCCCTGAATCTGCTATTAATATCATTTACATTGCTCTTCTTGTCAAAGTTCTCCAAATTAATTTTTCTGCCTTGTCTGTAACCTCCTGAGCTTTCCTTCATTCCTTTTTTCTCACTGTTGAAGCCATAATCAATAGATATTAATATTTGAGAGATTACAGAAAAAACTATCAAACCTTACTCTGTAGATGAACCAAAAAAATGCACTGCACAAACTGTATACCCCATTTCATTGTATTTCACATTGGTTGTATTCCAACAACTTTATTTACCTTATAATTCCGCTTTTTGCTACAATGAATGAAACTGCTTTCGAAACTGCTTGTTTTGAGCCATAGATCACAGTGGTGGCATTTTGGAAACCACATTCGATCATAGCTGTTTTTCCTTTACGTACTAAAGACCCCCCCCCCCCCCCCCCCCCGTGAACCATGGACCTTGCCGTTGGTGGGGAGGCTTGCGTGCCTCAGTGATACAGATAGCCATACCATAGGTACAACCACAATGGAGTGGTATCTGTTGAGAGGCCAGACAAACGTGTGGTTCCTGAAGAGGGGCAGCAGCCATTTCAGTAGTTGCAAGGGCAACAGTCTGGATGATTGACTGATCTGGCCTTGTAACAATAACCAAAACGGCCTTGCTGTGCTGGTACTGCGAACGGCTGAAAGCAAGGGGAAACTATGGCCATAATTTTTCCCGAGGGCATGCAGCTTTACTGTATGATTAAATGATGATGGCGTCCTGTTGCGTAAAATATTCCGGAGGTAAAATAGTCCCCCATTCGGATCTGCGGGCGGGGACTACTCAAGAGGACGTCGTTATCAGGAGAAAGAAAACTGGCGTTCTACAGATCGGAGCGTGGAATTTCAGATCCCTTAATTGGGCAGGTAGGTTAGAAAATTTAAGAAGGGAAATGGATAGGTTAAAGTTAGATGTAGTGGGAGTTAGTGAAGTTCGGTGGCAGGAGGAACAAGACTTCTGGTCAGGTGACTTCAGGGTTATAAACACAAAATCAAATAGGGGTGATGCAGGAGTAGGTTTAATAATGAATAGGAAAATAGGAATGCGGGTAAGCTACTATGAACAGCATAGTGAACGCATTATTGTGGCCAAGATAGATACAAAGCCCATACCTACTACAGTAGTACAAGTTTATATGCCAACTAGCTCTGCAGATGAAGAAATTGAAGAAATGTATGATGAAATAAAAGAAATTATTCAGATAGTGAAGGGAGACGAAAATTTAATAGTCATGGGTGACTGGAATTCGAGTGCAGGAAAAGGGAGCGAAGGAAACATAGTAGGTGAATATGGATTGGGGCTAAGAAATGAAAGAGGAAGCCACCTGGTAGAATTTTGCACAGAGCACAACTTAATCATAGCTAACACTTGGTTTAAGAATCACGAAAGAAGGTTGTATATATGGAAGAACCCTGGAGATACTAAAAGGTATCAGATAGATTATACAGGGTGATTCAAAAAGAATACCACAACTTTAGGAATTTAAAACTCTGCAATGACAGAAGGCAGAGCTAAGCACTATCTGTCGGCGAATTAAGGGAGCTATAAAGTTTCATTTAGTTGTACATTTGTTCGCTTGAGGTGCTGTTGACTAGGCGTCAGCAGCAGTTGATGCTAAGATGGCGACCGCTCAACAGAAAGCTTTTTGTGTTATTGAGTACGGCAGAAGTGAATCGACGACAGTTGTTCAGCATGCATTTCGAACGAAGTATGGTGTTAAACCTCCTGATAGGTGGTGTATTAAACGTTGGTATAAACAGTTTACAGAGAATGGGTCTTTGTGCAAAGGGAAAAGTTCTGGACGGCCGAGAACGAGTGATGAAAATGTAGCACGCATCCAGCAAGCATTTGTTCGCAGCCCAGGAAAATCGACTCGCAGAGCTAGCAGAGAGCTGCAAAGACAATTCATATTTCCAAGGATGGAGCGCCACCACATTGGCACTTATCTGTCCGTAACTACCTGAATGTCAACTACCCGAGGCGATGGATCGGCCGCCAGGCGGCCCGGGACAGAGCACTTCATCACTGGCCTCCAAGAAGCCCTGATCTTACCCCCTGCGATTTTTTCTTATGGGGGTATGTTAAGGATATGGTGTTTCGGCCACCTCTCCCAGCCACCATTGATGATTTGAAACGAGAAATAACAGCAGCTATCCAAACTGTTACACCTGATATGCTACAGAGAGTGTGGAACGAGTTGGAGTATCGGGTTGATATTGCTCGAGTGTCTGGAGGGGGCCATATTGAACATTTCTGAACTTGTTTTTGAGTGAAAAAAAAAACCTTTTTAAATACTCTTTGTAATGATGTATAACAGAAGGTTATATTATGTTTCTTTCATTAAATACACATTTTTAAAGTTGTGGTATTCTTTTTGAATCGCCCAGTATAATGTTAAGACAGAGATTTAGGAACCAGGTTTTAAATTGTAAGACATTTCCAGGGGCAGATGTGGACTCTTGACCACAATCTATTGGTTATGACCTAGGATGTAGAGGCTTATCTCACTAGGGGTAAGATAGATACTGCCTACAGGCAAATTAAAGAGACCTTTGGAGATAAGAGAACCACTTGTATGAACATCAAGAGCTCAGATGGAAACCCAGTTCTAAGCAAAGAAGGGAAAGCAGAAAGGTGGAAGGAGTATATAGAGCGTCTATACAAGGGCGATGTACTTGAGGACAATACTATGAAAAAGGAAGAGGATGTAGATGAAGATGAAATGGGAAATACGATACTGCGTGAAGAGTTTTGACAGAGCACTGAGAGACCTGAGTCGAAACAAGGCCCCCCGGAGTAGACAACATTCTATTGGAACTACTGACGGCCTTGGGAGAGCCAGTCCTGACAAAACTCTACCATCTGGTGAGCAAGATGTATGAAACAGGCGAAATACCCTCACTTCAAGAAGAATATAATAATTCCAATCCCAAAGAAAGCAGGTATTGACAGATGTGAAAATTACCAAACAATCAGTTTAATAAGCCACAGCTGCAAAATACTAACACGAATTCTTTACAGACGAATGGAAAAACTAGTAGAAGCCGACCTTGGGGAAGATCAGTTTGGATTCCGTAGAAATACTGGAACATGTGAGGCAATACTGACCTTACAACTTATCTTAGAAGGAAGATTAAGGAAAGGCAAACCTACGTTTCTAGCATTTGTAGACTTAGAGAAAGCTTTTGACAATGTTGACTGGAATACTCTCTTTCAAATCCGGAAGATGTCAGGGAGCGAAAGGCTATTTACGATTTGTACAGAAACCAGATGGCAGTTATAAGAGTCGAGGGTCATGAAATGGAAGCAGTGGTTGGGAAGGGAGTAAGACAGGGTTGTAGCCTCTGCCCGATGTTATTCAATCTGTATACTGAGCAAGCAGTGAAGGAAACAAAAGAAAAATTTGAAGTAGGTATTAAAATCCATGGAGAAGAAATAAAAACTTTGAGGATCACCGATGACATTGTAATTCTGTCAGAGACAGCAAAGGACTTGGAAGAGCAGTTGAATGGAATGGACAGTGTCTTGAAAGGAGGATATAAGATGAACATCAACAAAAGTAAAACAAGGATAATGGAATGTAGTCGAATTAAATCGGGTGATGCTGAAGTAATTCGATTAGGAAATGAGACACTTAAAGTAGTAAAGGAGTTTCGCTATTTGGGGAGCAAAATAACTGATGATGGTTGAAGTAGAGAGGATATAAAATGTAGACTGGCAACGGCAAGGAAAGCGTTTCTGAAGAAGAGAAATTTGTTAACATCGAGTATAGATTTAAGTGTCAGGAAGTTGTTTCTGAAAGTATTTGTATGGAGTGTAGCCATGTATGGAAGTGAAACGTGGACGATAAATAGTTTAGACAAGAAGAGAATAGAAGCTTTCAAAATGTGGTGCTACAGAAGAATGCTGAAGATTAGATGGGTAGATCACGCAACTAATGAGGAAGTATTGAATAGGATTGGGGAGAAGAGAAGTCTGTGGCACAACTTCACAAGAAGAAGGGACCGGTTGGTAGGACATGTTCTGAGGCATCAAGGGATCACCAATTTAGTATTGGAGGGCAGCGTGGAGGGTAAAAATCGTAGAGCGAGACCAAGAGATGAATACACTAAGCAGATTCAGAAGGATGTAGGTTGCAGTAGGTACAGGGAGATGATGAAGCTTGCACAGGATAGAGTAGCATGGAGAGCTGCATCAAACCAGTCTCAGGACTGAAGACCACTACAACAACAACAACAACAACAACTAAAGACACATTAAATAGGCACTGGCAATTTATACACTGCTTTTTGACAAAGCATTTTCAAGTACGTCTCTCACAGTTCTTTTACTGTGTACAGCAGAAGCGATGATACTGTCGACAATGTTGTTTCCAGCTCTGCTGGCTATTACAGGTGTCTCACTGCACACACACCTCTGCTCAGGGAACAATAGGAAGTGTACAGATTTTAGTTGTATACTCTGTGAATGACATAAGTTAATTTTGGAGCCATAACCAAAAATTTATTACATAGTAAACGTTTCACTTCTGGTTCACTGACACCATATCTGGCTCTGGTCTTAAGGATGTACCTCCTATTCACGTCAAAAACAAATATGAGTATGTGTTATACTGGCCTTGATGGGGACAATGGTGGAGTTGGGTGTGGGATGGAGGCCGAGGAGATTGAGGCTGGGAGGACTGTGGGACAGAAGATGTAATGTAAGGACAATTTATATCAATATAATTCAAGGATGATATTGAATTTAGATATTCTGGGCTCAGCAGTGTCTCCTGCTGCTGGTTGATCAGTTCTGCTCTTGGTTAGTTTGGCAGTGTCTTTCATTCAGATTCATGCCCCCCCCCCCCCTCCCCCATACACACACAAATAATAGCCTGTGCAAAAATTACAGCTAAGCAAATACGTAACAATCCCATTTACAGTGGTGGCACTGCCCTTTATAGGGCAGGTTATACCTGTGGTTGGCTGGAATAGGATTTAATGGGACGGTGCAGATGGCAGGTCTTGCAGGTGGGTCTTCCACGGAGGTATGATCCACATGGTAAGGGTTTGGCTACATGTACATACATATTCTGCGAGCCACTGTATGATGCATGGACGAGTATACCTTCAACCAGTACAAGTCATTTCCTTTCCTGTACCACTTGCAAATGTAGTGAGACAAAATCAACTGTCTATATAACTCTGTTGGAGTCCCATTTCCTCTTCTCTTTTCTTTGTAGTCCTAACACTAAATTTACATTTGTGGCAGTAGGCTCATTCTGCAGTCAGTTTCAAATTCCAGTTCCCTAAATTTTCTCAAAAGTGTTTTTCACTAAGAGCATTGCCTTTCCTCAAGAGATTCTCATCTGAGTTCATGAAGTATCTCTACAATACTCATGTGCTGATCCTATCTACCAGTAATACATCTAGCAGCATGCCTCTGAATTGGTTTGATGTCTTCCTTTAATCCAACCTGGTGGGTATCTCAAACTCTCATGCAGTACACAAGAATGGGTCTCACTAGTGTTCTGTATGCGGTTTCTTTTATAGATGAGCTACATTATCCTACAATTCTCACAATAAACTGAAGTCAACCATTCACCTTCTGTATTATTGCCCTGCATGCTTGTTCCATTTCATATACCTTTGCAACGAAATACCTATTTATTTATTTATTTATTTGAGCAATCTTCTGTTCATCACATCAAAATTCTGCCTAATTCATCCCATACCCTTTTATCTCTCAACAGTGATACTGTCTTGTATACTACAATATCATCAGTAACAATTCAGAGGCACAAATTGCTGCTCACCCTGTCTATCTGATCATTTATGTATATTGAGAGCAAGAGCAGCCCTATTAAGCTTCTTTGGGATTTTCCTGATGATACCCTCGTCTCCAATGAACAATCGCCATTAAGGACAATATACTAGGTTCTGTTGCGTGAAACGTCTTTGAGCCACTCACATAACTGGAACCTATTCCATCTACTTGGACCACCATCATCAGTTTGCAGTGGGGCACCAAATCAACAGCTTTCTGGAATCTAGGAATAAGCAATTAGCCTGTTGCCCTACATCCATGGTTTGTAGGATATCATGTGGAAAAGGGTAAGCTGAGTTCCATATGAGCAATGGTTTCTAAATCTGTGCTGATTAGTGGACAGAAGCATTTCAGTCTCAACTAAATTTATTATATTTGAATTGAGAATATGCTCAAAAATTCTGCAGCAAACCAATGTTAAGGGTATTTATCTGTAATTTTGAGAGTACATTCTTTTATCCTTGTTATATACAGGAGTTACCTGCACTTCTTGCCAGTTGCTTGGTACTTTGCACTAGCAATAAATGCAAGTTAAGTAAGGGACCAATGCTGCAGAGTATTCGCTGCACAACCGAATTCCACTCTGGACCTGGCAACTTATTTATTTCCTACTCTTTCAGTTGCTTCTCTATGCCAGGAATGCCTATTACTACGTTCTCCATAAGGGAGTCTGTACAGCAGTCAAACAATAGTATGCCTCCATGATTCTCCTGCATGAATGATTTCTTAAACATGAAATTTAAAACTTCACCTCCCTTTTTGCTGTCTCGTATTGCTACACAAACTCGTCAACAAATGACTGGATAGAAGCCTTCTACCTGTCAGTGGTTCTACGAAGGAGCAGAATTTTCCACGTCGTTTTTTTAACCTCGGTATTCTCTGATTTTTGTTATTAAACTACATTGGTTCTTTTCTGTCCTTAACCCACTTACTCGGCACATACACCTCCAGCATGCCATCTATGATCAGTAAAAACTATGCCCATAACTCTTCTACATCTGTCATATTTGAACTAAATGATTTCCATTCACTGGCTACGTGAGTTGCTAACAACTGATTATCTGCATTTTCCTGCATAAGTACTCTCCTAGCCTTCTTGAGTGGTTTATTTAGTAACTTCAATAACCATTGTCACTTTTATGACATCAAGATCACTAGTTCCTGTCTCTATACCGATACTGTTGATAATGTCAGGCCTTTTCATAACTACAAGGTCTGAAATGTTTTCAGTTCATGTGAGCTGTTGAATTAGCTGCTCAAGATCATTTTTGGAAAACGTGTTTGGAGCTGTTTCACAAGACTGACTGACTGTAGCACCAGCAATGAATCCACAGATGTTCCATTGTACATTCGATTGGTTATAGATGCCTCAACTAATATTTCATGACTTAGGTACTTCCATATAACTGAGCCTAAATTTTCTATAACGAACTCTACTACTGTTATGGTGGAGTCAGGTGGCCAATAAAAACATCTGATGGTTAACTTGTGTTCACCTACACTAGTTACTCATGTCCAGGTAACTTCACAATTAAAATCAATATTGTCCTCGATAGAGAGAATATTTTTACCAACTGCAACAAACACTCTCCTCATATAGCATCTAATCTATCGTCTTTATACATGTTTGATACTTTATTAAATATTTCAGAGCTTGGTATTTCAGGTTTCACCCAGCTCTTGGTTCCAAGAATAATTTGAGTACAACAACTTTCTCGGTAAGGGCAAATTCTGAAACTTTTGTTGCAAGAGCTTTGGCAATTCACTGTGAAAATTTTTACAGTCAAAGTGTCTTTATTTTGTACGTGATTTGATTTTGCTCACCGAGTACGGACTGGTGAGAAATCATCTGAAGACCTCAACTTATCGCCTAGCCAGCTACACAAGTAGCTGTTTCTTGTGTGTAGAGTACCACTGACATATCAAGGAGAGTTCTACAATTTTCCACCCCTCCAGGTCTTGAGATATGCAGCAAAGAAATCATAGAATCAACAGCGACTCTGGTTGAGACCCTCAACTAGGCTCCAAACTAAAGGAGGTCAGTCAGTGCTGGATATGGTACTGCAAATTTTGAGCTCTGAATTTACAGACATCACTGGTGCTGATATGAGCCACACAATTAGTAGATGACTGAACCTTGTGCATTCCACAGCTGCAGCCACAGCTTCCTTGACATCACGAATGAGGCCCCCATACCAAGTGCACACTGGACTTCTTTCCAGCCCTATTTTCCTAAATGTCTCTATAATGCCCCTAACACTGAAGCTCCTGATAACTGACAAACATCTCTCCACGTGTGCTGTGCAAACCCTGCTAAAGGAGTGGCCAATTGTCTGCACACACAGCGCATGGCCAAGGCCAGGCAGCCAGTCCCCACATTGACTCTCCACCTCAGGCAACTCACATGTGTTGTAACCTGCCACACATTGTGCAGTGAATATAGATCCCCACACTGGATACACTGTAAGGTGCCTTAGGAGCAGAACGTGTCAGTGAAGCACCACCTCAGGTGCCCTAGCAACCTGCTGAATTCTGTACTACTGAAGTAAGTGGAACTTAAGGATGGATATTTTGTAAATTTGGTTGGTAGCAGGATATCACTTTGAGAGGGGTAGGAGGATTTCTGAGGTGGTGTTTCTCATTTCTGGACCTGACTATAGATAGTCAAAAATGTAAGAAACAATGTGGTTAACTTTTTCCAGCTGATTCGTAGCTATGGTTGAAGGAATAGGGAAATCTGTCTCCAGACTAGAATCGGAAGGTTGTGCCTGTGTGTGTGTGTGTGTGTGTGTGTGTGTGTGTGTGTGTGTGTGTGTGTGTGTGCGCGCGCGCGCGAGCGCGTTTGAGGGGGGCTCTGAACTCTGAAGGAGGACTGCACACAGAAGAGTAGTGACATTTTCAGTCTTGTTTATGTGCTTGATAACTGCTCCAACACATAATATATATATATGATGAGTTTTCAACTTTACTTCATCCATTACATATATACACAATGTTATTGTACCCAACACTGCCACGCCACTTATCACTAATATTTTAGTCAGAAGCTACAAATACATAACTTCATCTATCATGTGATTAACACAATTACTAATGCACATACATTTAAAAACAAAACAAAGTGATGTAGATGATGCAGAGACAAGTAATTTAATATAAGACACATAAGGCCGCAAATATCAGGAAATTCTGCAAAAGTGTATGACAAATGCTGAACATATGTTGTTACCAGATGATATACCTCACTGCACATGCAGCAGTTGGGCCTGTTTATTCCACTCTTGCCAGTAGGGAGCACTGCTACATCACTCCACTATGCTACTCCGCTTTCATTCAAGCATTATCCAATATGCTGTGGTAGTGGTAATACAAGACTATGATGAATCAGTTTCTATTTAATGAGCTTGCAGACATGTCTCTGTTATTGTTTGCTAATTCCAATGTGTTTGCAGCAAGACATATTTCCACAGAATGTTTCCTAAAATGTGTTCTATGTCTCACATATCATCTGCTAAGAGTGGATTGTTGAATGCATGAAGCAGGAACTCTGTGACTAAACACTTAAGACAAAAAAACGTATTGAGGGAAGGTAACACAATAGTCAGATATGCAGAGTTCTGAAATCAACGTTAATTATCACACAAGATTTAATGTATGAAATTATTTCTACTTTGTTCTTACTTGTTTTATGAGTTTTTATGTTTAACAACAAATTTATATTTAATCAAGGTATAATCTACAACATACATAAAAAACGAAACGTTTGTTGCTGCAGTGCTAACCTACATCAGATTTACAAGCATGGCAGTCACGATAAATTTAAGATTAGTGTGTGGGTGGGAATTTTAGACAACCAAATAATAGGACTACATTTTACCTGATAATTGAAATGCTCATAATTAGACAGTCTTTTTAAGAAAGGTACTGGAAGAGCTACTTCAAGACTTTCCTCTGGAAGTAAGAGTAAACATATGGCTACAGAAGAACAGAGCTTCTCCATGCTATGATACCACAACATGAAATTACTTAAATCAGGTGTATCCAGATAGGTGGATTGGACAACATGGACCAATTTGCTGGCCAACAATATCTCAGAAGGTTTCAGATAGATTATATAAAGGTAAGACAGAGATTTAGGAACCAGATTTTAAATTTTAAGACATTTCCAGGGGCAGATGTGGACTCTGACCACAATCTATTGGTTATCAACTGTAGATTAAAACTGAAGAAACTGCAAAAAGGTGGGAATTTAAGGAGATGGGACCTGGATAAACTGAAAGAACCAGAGGTTGTACAGAGTTTCAGGGAGAGCATAAGGGAACAATTGACAGGAATGGGGGGAAGAAATACAGTAGAAGAAGAATGGGTAGCTTTGAGAGATGAAATAGTGAAGGCAGCAGAGGATCAAGTAGGTAAAAAGACGAGGGCTAGTAGAAATCCTTGGGTAACAGAAGAGATACTGAATTTAATTGATAAAAGAAGAAAATACAAAAATGCAGTTAGTGAAGCAGGCAAAAAGGAATACAAACGTCTCAAAAATGAGATCGACAGGAAGTACAAAATGGCTAAGCAGGGATGGCTAGAGGACAAATGTAAGGATGTAGAGGCACATATCACGAGGGGTAAGATAGATACTGCCTACAGGAAAATTAAAGAGACCTTTGGAGAAAAGCGAACCACTTGCATGAATATCAAGAGCTCAGATGGAAACCCAGTTCTAAGCAAAGAAGGGAAAGCAGAAAGGTGGAAGGAGTTTATAGAGGGTCTATACAAGGGCGATGTTCTTGAGGACAATATTATGGAAATGGAAGAGGAGCTAGATGAAGATTAAATGGGAGATATGATACCGCGTGAAGAGTTTGACAGAGCACTGAGAGACCTGAGTCGAAACAAGGCCCCTGGGATTGACAACATTCCATTGGAACTACTGACGGCCTTGGGAGAGCCAGTCCTGACAAAACTTTACCATCTGGCGAGCAAGATGTATGAGACAGGCAAAATTCCCTCACTTCAAGAAGAATATAATAATTCCAATCCCAAAAAAAAAAAAAAAAAGAAGGTGTTGACAGATGTGAAAATTACCAAACAATCAGTTTAATAAGTCACAGCTGCAAAATACTAACACGAATTCTTTACAGACAAATGGAAAAACTAGTAGAAGCCGACCTCGGGGAAGATCAGTTTGGATTCCGTAGAAATGTTGGAACACGTGAGGCAATACTGACCCTACAACTTATCTTAGACGAAAGATTAAGGAAAGGCAAACCTATATTTCTAGCATTTGTAGACTTAGAGAAAGCTTTTGACAATGTTGACTGGAATACTCTCTTTCAAATTCTGAAGGTGGCAGGGATAAAATACAGGGAGCGAAAGGCTATTTACAATTTGTACAGAAACCAGATGACAGTTATAAGAGTCGAGGGGCATGAAAGGGAAGCAGTGGTTGGGAAGGGAGTGAGAAGGGTTGTAGCCTCTCCCCGATGCTATGCAATCTGTATATTGAGCAAGCAGTAAAGGAAACAAAAAAAAAATCCACAGTATGAATTAAAATCCATGGAGAAGAAATAAAAACTTTGAGGTTCGCCGATGACACTGTTATTCTGTCAGAGACAGCAAAGGACTTGGAAGAGCAGTGGAACGGAATGGACAGTGTCTTGAAAGGAGAATATAAGATGAACATCAACAAAAGCAAAACGAGGATAATGGAATGTAGTAGAATTAAGTTGGGTGATGCTGAGGGAATTAGATTAGGAAATGACACACTGAAAGTAGTAAAGGAGTTTTGTTATTTGGGGAGCAAAATAACTAATGATGGTCGAAGTAGAGAGGATATAAAATGTAGACTGGCAATGGCAAGGAAAGCATTTGTAAAGAAGAGAAATTAGTTAACATTGAGTATAGATGTAAGTGTCAGGAAGTCGTTTCTGAAAGTATTTGTATGGAGTGTATCCATGTATGGAAGTGAAATGTGGACGATAAATAGTTTGGACAAGAAGAGAATAGAAGCTTTTGAAATGTGGTGCTACAGAAGAATGTTGAAGATTAGGTGGGTAGATCATGTAACTAATGAGCAGGTATTGAACAGAATTGTGGAGAAGAGGAATTTGTGGCACAACTTGACTAGAAGAAGGTATCGGTTGGTAGGACATGTTCTGAGGCATCAAGGGATCACCAATTTAGTACTGGAGGGTAGCATGGAGGGTAAAAATCGTAGAGGGAGACCAAGAGATGAATACACTAAGCAGATTCAGAAGGATGTAGGCTGCAGTAGGTACTGGGAGATGAAGCTTGCACAAGATAGAGTAGCATGGAGAGCTGAATCAAACCAGTCTCAGGACTGAAGACCACAATAACAACAGATTTTTTTTTTCTTTTGTGTTCATGCGAAGGAGCTAGTTTACACCACCCCAGTAGAGTTCCAAATGGATCTCTCAGCTCGCACAACTGTTGCGTCTGCGGAGATCCAAAATATGGAGGGTATTTTTGAGCACATGCCTGAAGGGATGATCGACTGATGCAATGCCAGATCCTGGCTGGCACCAGCAGCAGCTGCTACAAAAAGCTCTGCCATTGTCTGAGCAATGTCTCCAGATGTTTGGGAACACACCTGTTTCAGCACTGCTGTTACTGGTAAACAACTGTGTTTACCAGAAATCTTCCTGATGGCTTCCCAGACTTTTGCAGAAGTGGAACAGTTGATGTGTTGAGCCTTGGCTCTCGTGACCTGGAAGACTTCAAGGTTGTCTGCTGTTGGGCAGTACTTAAACTGTCTAAGAGCTGCAAGCCCTTCCTAGATTGCTGATAGGCACTCACTGATCCACCAAGGAACAGGCTGCGTCCTAAGATGACTTGAGGGCTATGAGATTGATAAGTCAGCGGCATGGTGGATCACTCATGTGATGTGGTCCACCCACTCCTGGATGCTGCTGTGGTATTCAAACACAGCTAGCTGGCTGAACAGCATCCAGTTGGCCCTGCTGTCCATCTATTTTGGTGGATTCTGTGCAGTTAAAGCTCCAACCAGTAGATGAATGCAGAGTGGGAAGTAGTCACTAGTGAAGGTTGTCAATGACTCCCCACTGAACAGAGTCCACAAGGGGCTGGAAAGCAGAAAGAGAGGTCAATGACTGAGAATGACCCTGTAGCAGCACAGAAACGAGTGGGAGTACCTGTGCTGAGGATGCTCAGCTTTCCAAAATGTGACCCCAAGGGCTGGCAGAAGTCGAGCCCCACGAGATAGAATAGGCACTGAAGTCTCCCAGAAGGAGAAATGGTCATGGGAGTTGTTCCATAAGATCTGCGAGAGCCTCAGAATCTATTGCATCTTGCATAGGCAAATAAAGTGACCAAACAGTGATCCTCCAATACACATAAATTTCAACTGCAACTGCTTGCAGGTCAGTAGCTAGGATGAGAGCAGAGGAGTGGTTTGAATTATTGACAAACACAGCAACCCCTCCCTTGGCCCCTTTCCCAGGCAGGCATCCTTCCAAGAAAGCATATAGCTCTACAGTATAGGGGCGTCACACAATGTAAAATATGTTTCCTGCAAACACAAGCAAATGGTGCATTCCTGTTCTAGGAGTTCCAGTTCCCTCACATGTGTGCTGATCCCATTAATGTTCCACTTCAGGATGGAAGTGGTCTGTCATTTGGGTAGCACTTTCATCCCAACTTTCTGCTGGGAGGGGAGCCTGCAATGGGGGGAGGATCAGTCTTGGAGTGAGATGATTATCCCAGTCGAACAGCAAGGTCCACTGCCTCCGAAGAAGAGTCGAGAAAGGCATCAGAGTGGATGATATCATCATCATCATCATCATCATCGTCATCATCATCAGACTGTGTACTTTCTGTCTCCATTAGTGGACGATGGGCAATACTTTGCCTTCGAGCTGCCAGGGAAAGGAAAGTCCACCCAGACAGAGTCCTATGTGTCTAAGTAAGCTTTGTTCAAATGAGGTGCAGCAGGTTCCACAGAGGTTGCCTGTTAATGACTGTTCCACATCAACAGCCAATCATCTCATCAGCACACAGCATATCTCAAGACTGAAGGGTTTGTTATAGAGATTTTTATCATCTCTTGATATGGGTAGCCAATCTGAGATCCCTGTTCCCTGTGACACACAACATTCCACTGCTGTGCCATACAGTGGTTGCTGAAGGATGCCCACAGCTTATGGTGACAGAGGACTGGTGGAACTTAGCAGTCCCTCAGCTCAGGAATCCCAGGGTCCACAAGCCCATATCCAGCAAAAGAATGCTGGCCCCAAAGGGTATTATGTAACTGATGTGGCATCTTAGGTAGCAACTAGAAAATATATGATCGGTAACAAATTAACAAAGATTGCACAGCATGTGCATGTACTGTAATGTCCTTCATTCTGGAATTCAGTCAGTCCTGCAGAATGGGAGCAATATAAATGCAGAATTCATCAACATAGAGAGCATGGGTGACCACTGGCATAACGAAAGTCATTATCCCATTGATGGTGATGGGGTGACACTCAGTGTGTAGCCCTGAGGGATGTCATTCTCTTGGAGCTGAGCAATGTACTTACTCTAAGCCAAAATAATCAGTGGGATAAAAAATTATGAATAAAACTCAGTAGGGAGCCTCAAAAGCCTCAGACACATAGGGTAAGTGAAATGTGACACCAAGAGGTGATTATGTGGATAAAAAGAAAAAAAAAGAAGAACTACTGGCTGATTTAACAATTGAGATGACACTACCTCTCCACCGTGAAGAGGAAGCACCTTCTAACCAAATCAGTTTGAAGACCTTGAGCAGATGGAGTCTCTGAGTAACATTCAGGTATCAAATAATCTGATTACGACTCTAATCAGAGCTATACTGTCTGATGAGACAAGAGCCTGAAGCAGTTCCAGTCAGTGGAAGGTTCAGTATATAATTCAGGGTTATGGGGTTCAGGATAGGGGATGTCCAACTTGTTTTTACGTGCTCGAAAGGCTGCCAGGTAAGAAGAGGATGCCATCACTGTCACGAAGTGTGTCACAAGGTGTTCAGCAGGGACCAATGCATCAATAGACCTAGAACAGGTGTTGGCCTCTGGTGGCCCAGAAGACTAAGCAGCTCAGCCCACACGTGAAATGAAGAAGCATATGTTCCCATAAAGGAGATGTGGAACTCCCAACATTTCTTCTTACTGTGTAATTATGTAGTGAGCCTTTGCATGGAGCTGTTAAACAGTGATGAGGGCATCTGTGAAGGATGCCACTTGAGATGGTGCTGGGCCCTTCGATGATCGTGAGCAGTTATTGTAATGTCTTTGGTCCACCAAGGTAGTGACTACAAGAATATGGGACCTAGAAAGGGGGAGGGGGAGAGCAGTCCCAGCAGTGTAGTTAATCACAGTGGAAATGTCTCCCACAACCTCACTAAAGCCATCTGACAAAGAAACGGGAAGGTGACAGCAGAGGCCCACAGCTGCCAATGTGCCACGTAGCCTGTGAAGCAGTGACAAGAAAGTGACAGCATTATTAGTAAGTGGTCACTGTCACAAAGATCACCATGTAGCATACACTGTAATGAAGCCATAAGATTGGAGGAAGAGACTGAAAGACTGATCGCTGAAGAGGTGCTATGTGTTGTTCTGAAGAGGGTAGGATTACAGTCACTGAAGAGAGAGAGGTTGAGTGTGGAAAGAAGCTGATCATTCAGAAGACCCCTGTCAAACAACATGGTACTGCCCCACAGAGGGTTGTACGCATTTAACTCCTCAATTAGAAGAAAAGGGAAGGTGGTGAGGTGTCAGTTTAAAATGGCTACCTCACAGTAAGTGCCGTGCCTGGAGGGCAAATAAATATTAGAAACAGTGATCATCGGGATCATTCACACTCACACTGCTAGAGCTTCCAGTGTAGTATAGAGGGGAATACACTTACTGATGACATCTGAGTGAACCAATTTATAGACACCTCCAGGTGCTCTCTTGGGCCAGAACAGTTCCTATAGAATGTATGGTAACCCTAAAGTGTTGGAAAATACACATAAATGAAATGATTTGTTGGAGAGCAAGGCAGGTGACAGAACAGGAAGATATTAGTATTTCCAGTTCTGGCTAGTGACAATAACAGCCACTGAAGTTCCATTGAATTATCACACTAAGGGGCCAAGAGAACAGGTCAGACCCAAAGATCACTGTGTCACCAGTGGAGGTGGTACAATATCAATAAATATAGGTTCAGAGTCTGATGGTGAGGAGGGATAAGGCACTTCTGTGGTCACAAGGGTAGTCTTCTCTGAACATTTCTTCTTTTCTCTTAGAATACTTTAGAAGGCCGAGATTCTTGTGAGGACTTGTCTGCTGTGAGGGTAGTAACTGAAAATGAGGGGGGCAACCTTGGGACCTCACACCAGTCAGAAGAGAACTTTGCTTTTCCAGCCAGGTGTGGGGAGTCGAGGTCCCTGAAGCTGGTGCTGCAGTACTCTAGGTACTGCCAAGCTGTACTACTGAGATAGAATAGAAGCAATTGTACTTTTTCCAAGTCTCACAATATGAGAGGTGATTGGAGACGTTACATTCCTGGATTTTCTATTCTTTTATTAAGGTAGCACATGTCTGGGATTTGGGACAGTGACCGTCTCCAAAACTGACACGTACAGTTGGTAGCTGACAAGGGGTGTTTCTACGAGGTCGCCAATCACAGACTCCACAAAATGAGCTGTTTGTACACTGGAAAGTCCTATATCCAAAACATAAGCATTTGAAGCACCACATCAGGGTTGGGATATACAGCTGCACATATGCAGGTGAATCATGATTTTTTACTTTCTCAGGAAGCAGATCCACCTCCCACGGAAGAATGCTCCAGTGCAAAGCTTGTCTGGCAGGCCTCGCCATGCACAATTATGAAGTGGATATTTGCTTCTCTAAGTGTTTGTGTAGTTCTTCATCCATCTGTAGCATTAAGTCCAGATGGAAAGTTAAACCCTGTACCATGTCCAAGCTCTTATTGCGTGTTATGGTAACAGGTACAGTACCAAGTTTTTTTTTACAAAATCATCATACTTGAAATTGGGGAGGATTTGCTGTTTTAATTAAAATGGAACCACTTTATGACTTGCGAAGGGAAGAAATTTCTCCAAATACATTTTAAATATTCTCCACAAAGGACAATAGCTCAATAAATAAAAAATACCCTCCATCTGCCAGGGATGCAAACCAGGAACTGTAGAGAATACGTTTCTGCAGTTCGATTGGTTTTCCTTTCCTCCCATGGTGTGGCCAAGAACCAGAATTGGTTGTAAAAATCTACACTGAAGAATTTCTGTCAAGCTAAATAGACTGCCAGGGTCTCATTGCCACTGGCTGAAAACTGTGGTCTTTTCACTGTGCAGGTATCAGCCTTATCACAGCCTACTCTGAAAAAGGGCTGTCCCCACAGGTGCCACCTAGCCACAGCACCTACCAGCTGACTAGATTGCCACTGCCTGGAGTTCCAGTGCCCACAAATGGATGGACACCTACTCTACAGCACGTGCAGGGAGGTAAGGTAACAGCTTAGGAATCAATACGGCACTCCCTGCACAGTCAGAAGGCCGCAACCAACCAGATACCTGGTGACCCACCCCACACAGTCTTGGTGTCATGCTGGGTATTTGGCAAACTTTCCCCAAGACCAGTACTTCCATAAAGAATTTTGAAAAGGCACAGATTAAACCCATAAGTGACAATTCAACACAAGTTAACTGAAATATGTGGCGTAAAATAATCCAAAATCAATGTTCTTTGAGCAAGTTATGTTGTCAGTAGGGAATGTGTCCTAGAGAGCAAGTCTGGACAAAAATGTAGTCAGCGAGTGAAACTACAACAGACAAGAGGAAGAAGTATTGTAATGGCTTAGGGTCCCATGCCCACTACACAATACTTCCAAAAGAGGTGTGTGTAAAGTTCCATAAACGTTTTGTTGCAAAACGTTATGTGCAAGTGACTGAATATCTATAGTTTACAAAATATGTATAATGGCAGTTACTAAGTCACTACATTAAAATGTCTTTGTGCTTTACCTGGTTTTGCTTCCTCTCCCTGACTAATGCTTCCACTGCTTGAAGTTGGTGAATGAGCACTTTCTGAATTGTACACTGACCTATTAACACAGAGCAATGGGAAACTTAACTGTACTTTAAAGATCAGAAGTATTTTAATTTAATTTAATTTTAAAGATCTAACTTACGGTGCAGCAAGCCTCGTCCTGGCAAGAAGCTCTGAGATTTTTTGCACAACAAAATCACGATCTTGAATTTGTGCGAAGAGGAAACTTGTGTGGTTTGCAGAAGTGATGAGAACTGAATTATTTACTGCTGGATTCGATGCCTGGTTTTCTGCTCGTTCCACTAAGCTGATATCCTTCAAAGGTAATACCAGACTGACCAAGCCTTTCACCTAGAAACAGCAATTTTTTGCTTTCTATCACATCGCTCAATTCTTCTAAAGTTTAGTTTGAAAAATGCTGACAACAATGTGTCCCAAGTTTTATTCAATTTTGAATGTCTGGAAAAACAAGAACATTTAAATACAGAAAGCTAAAAAAAAAGAATTTATATAAACTCCAAAACAATCAGTGTGCAATATATTTATTAACATGAATCCAGACAGTAGGACTGAACATATATTTTCAAATCTCTGTATTATGATTACTGCTTGGATAAGCAACTACAATGAGCAACTCATACATTTGAGTACGTCAACTGAATGTACACTTTCAGCCTTGCAGTCACCTTAAAAACATACTGTGCTAAAGTACATTGATAAAGTACAGGGTTATTACAAATGATTGAAGCGATTTCACAGCTATACAATAACTTTATTATTTGAGATATTTTCACACTGCTTTGCACACACATACAAAAACTCAAAAAGTTTTTTTAGGCATTCACAAATGTTCGATATGCGCCCCTTTAGTGATTCGGCAGACATCAAGCCGATAATCAAGTTCCTCCCACACTCGGCGCAGCATGTCCCCATCAATGAGTTCGAAAGCATCGTTGATGCGAGCTCGCAGTTCTGGCACGTTTCTTGGTAGAGGAGGTTTAAACACTGAATCTTTCACATAACCCCACAGAAAGAAATCGCATGGGGTTAAGTTGGGAGAGCGTGGAGGCCATGACATGAATTGCTGATCATGATCTCCAACACGACCAATCCATCGGTTTTCCAATCTCCTGTTTAAGAAATGCCAAACATCATGATGGAAGTGCGGTGGAGCACCATCCTGTTGAAAGATGAAGTCGGCGCTGTCGGTCTCCAGTTCTGGCATGAGCCAATTTTCCGCGGGCTACTCGTGAAACTTTCCCGCACGCGTTCAACCGTTTCTTCGCTCACTGCAGGCCGTCCCGTTGATTTCCCCTTACAGAGGCATCCAGAAGCTTTAAACTGCGCATACCATCACTGAATGGAGTTAGCAGTTGGTGGATCTTTGTTGAACTTCGTCCTGAAGTGTCGTTGCACTGTTATGACTGACTGATGTGAGTGCATTTCAAGCACGACATACGCTTTCTCGGTTCCTGTCACCATTTTGTTTCACTGTGCTCTTGAGCGCTCTGACGGCAGAAACCTGAAGTGCGGCTTCAGCCGAACAAAACTTTGAGTTTTTCTACGTATCTGTAGTGTGCCGTGACCATATGTCAATGAATGGAGCTACGGTGAATTTATGAAATCGCTTCAATCATTTGTAATAGCCCTGTATATACAAAAGGCAACTGATAGGCTGCATATATACATTTCATTCACTAATGCAACAGTGAAGGGAAATATTTATTTTGGCAGCAGAAGATGATCAATTTTCATGACAAAAACAAAGGGTAGAGCATTTCTGAAATGGCAAAGTGTATAAACTATTTGCATACCTCTTTGGTACATGGGTCAGGAGTGTGTCAGCACTATCATGGTGAACTGTCTTGGAAACTGTAGAGAAATTCATTTTCATACCTTACTTTGGTTAAAGTTCTATCAGTAACTAAGATTTCTCAAAAATGCAGCAACAGTTTTATGTTTAAAGGAATTTTTATATCTACTAAAACTACCAATAAACATTGTTGCAATTCTGATCACTTACATTTAATCAATAATAAATTTGTGGTTGTCTTATGTCGTACACTTCATACAGATTATGGTTTTTGGTCCATAAACAGTCCTAAGAAAGTTAAATCACAGTAACTGGCGACTGACTGAATATAATAAATGTGCATAAAAAAGAAAGAACTAGCGTAAGTTTTACAACAGTTCATAACTGATATCTGTAAACACCACAAAATAAAAATATGTCACTTTGGTGTACACTACACTGAAAATCCTACAGTGCAGTGAGTAAGAAGAGTTGGGATTAATAATAAGTTAGGCAACTACAATCAGTACTAGTCAGTAGAAAATATGTAAATTTCCAAACTGTGTGTGTTTTTAGCATCAAGCCAAGTTGACATTTTAAGTTTTGTTCATAATATTTTGAAGACTGACATAATTACTGTCATCAGGTGCCATGAGTAAGGGTCTCATGAGTGTATTCACTACGTGGACTCCAACCACAAAAGATCACCAGTCATGCACCTGATAAAGGTGATTTATTAGCTACCAAAACATTGCACACAAAAATAAAATCAGCAGCCTGGCTGGATGCACAAAACAATATCATCAATCGGTTACACCGACAAAATCTCTGATATGACTTGTAAATTGCTATAAATTTGATAATCAGTCTCTAAAAACACTCCCAAAGGTCCGAGTGCTAATCAGAGTAAACATACCAGGTTATGAAGATGGTGTCAAGATGGAAGATACTAAAACGTTCACCAAGCAGGACAGCAAGCAAGAGAGAGAAGCCATCCACTGGTAAAATACATTGTAACCACATAACATTGGTGACGAAATATAAAGTATCACCAATACAACAAAACTACACCACTGAAGTTCAAAGAACAATAGGCATAAAGCATGATTTTGACTAGAGCTTAGTGTGCATCTTGCAATGATAAGCACAGTAATGTGAAAATATAGATTTCAGATGATCGACTTGTGAAAACATCATCATTCTTCCAGCAATTACAAATTGTTACTAAACAGTATGGCTGATGTTAGAGCAGATATTCAAGGCATCCAAGATGTGTTCAAGATGTGCCTAAAAGAAAATGAGAAGTGTGCACATTGTGAACTGTAAAAAAGTTGACATAATTGAAGGAGTAAACAGTAACAAAAGATCCAAAAGAATGAAGAGAAGTTCATGAATGTCTAATAGGCCCTTTGCACTTGTTCACATTTATACTCACAAAATGATATTAAACCACTCATCCTTATTATTCTAAGTTGACTCACCCTGCTGCTAAAGCATATGAAGTTTTGAGAGAGGAACATGCGTCCCCAAACATGCCGCTTGTTATAAGGTGTCCATAGCGTAGCATCTATACTACCATCCAGTTTCTCACTAGCTGGTAACCGGAATGTCAAGCGATATGCTTCTGAGTGAGCTCTAGCATCAAGATCACGCTTCAGGAATGATGGCTTCTTTGGTACATTCTTACTGGAAGAACATTAACTGCATAATAGATTATAAAGTCACATGTACTGGAAATGTGTTTGCACATACATAAAATTTAACTTGTGCATGGTTTGGTTATATGAATTACATTACCAATAATGCATAGATGCAACACTGGACACATTACTGTACTGGCAATAGCTTTATGCCTCTTAGTCTCATTCATTTTTAGGTATATTTGTACTTCAAATTGTAGTATTAACAGATTAATGTAGAAGTTTATTGACAAGATATTACTAAAATTTCAATAGTATTATGTTCATCTTATTAGTGCCTAAAGGGTCTGAAATCAGTTTCTGCCATTATTAAAAGTGAAGAATACTACAATGCTTTTACTCTAGGTGTCTTATGGAACAAACTTTTCACTAGTGAGTTACTGAACCAATTATCAGCAGTCAAAACATTAAGAATTCTGTACCTTCCAAAGGAGTGGACATCTCATAACTACAAGCATGATAAGGTTGTGTAGAAAGTACCACTCTGTAAAGCGAATCTTTGTCATAAACGCATAAAAAGTGCATGAAAAATATTATTAATGATTAGTTTATAAATATCATTTTGTCTAGTATTGTACTGTAAGTTAAACAAAATACAACCATAACATATCCATTCTTATCTCTAATAGTGTTAAGCACCATTCAAACAAACATTCAGATTCAGAGCCATAGCTACTTTAAAGAAAGAGATTTTAAGTAGCCACATGACACTCATTTCAAAGAACTTTTACCTCGTAAACTTACTAAAGTTCTCAACCAAAAATTTTCTAGGAGTTATCAGACCCAACTGGCAGATGCTTGAACAATAGTTGTGTTGAAACTTAAGTAGCATTTAACTTCAACAATTGGTAGGTTTGCATAATGGTGGTGTTTTAATAGTTCTTATATGAAACTACATATTGAAAATCATTTGTAGTCCAACATTTCTGTCTGACACAACAGTCTGCCTATATAGCTGAATGGTCAGCATGTGACTGCCATGTAGAGGAGCAAATACATACATCCACAGGCTGACCATGTCTGCTGTCTACAACAAATCTAATATGCACTGGTACAACTGGCAAACCACACGAAGCTGAGGCAAGATGGAAAGAGAAAAGCCCTCCACTAAGGAAGGAAGGTGGTGCTGGGTGGGATGTGGGAACCAGAAAAACTGATGTCCCAAACACAAGCAAAAACAAATTAAACAGCATTCCTCTTATACACGTGCTCATGTAGATATAGTTCGCAGATCAGTGTTTACATTTCTGAGTGGCACTTTGACCATATGTTGCGCAAATCGTGGCATTATCAAAGTTGTGAGAGTTGGTGTTGCCATAATTCATGTGAAAAATGTACTTCAAAAGCTTTCAGCCATGATGTTTTCAAAGGTTTGCAATTTCTTAGGCATTATGCTAAATGAGGCATTGCAAAGCAGGGCTCATGAGACATTCCCCTTTGGTAAGAGCCCCCCCCCCCCCCCCAACTTAACTTGTGTGTTGCCATTATGGTCGAACACTGCCACACCAACCAACAGCAGGGACAATTGTAAGTCATCATAGGATCATGAGCTCTATCTAATCCCTATATGTAAGTCGCATAAGAAATTACTATAATTGCCATTTTTATTTATTTATCACAGACTTTTGAGCTTACATTAATGAGATATTTAAATATTTAGGTTAATTTTATTTAACTTTGTCTTGACAAGTTCTGTAATATAACTTTCAGTATGCACTGCAGTGAAATGAAGTTCACATCCAAACAACTTATCGGTCACTGCATTATGCTGAGCAGATTTAATGTATGTAATTGTAGAAAAGTTCTTTCTCAAACATATGCTGATCAGAAAAAAGATTTTTACTTTAATAGTGAAGCCTGTGAGTTTTGGATAGCGATCTTGGGGCATGACTTCAAACAGTGTGACATATCTTTCTGTTCTGAATAGCACGCATGGTCTGAATAGCATGCATGGATCATTTTGTAAACTACACACTTCTTATTGAAGATCACTTCAAAGACTAATGTTCACTGAGTATTAAACAAAATTATAACCAGGTCTAATGATTTAAAATCTTTAAAACAACTATGGAATTGAAACTTCCTGGCAGATTAAAGCTGTGTGCCTGACTGATACTCGAACTCGGTATCTTTGTCTTTTGCTGGCAAGTGCTCTACCTACTGAACTACCTATGCACGTGCTTGGTTATCTCAGTTGATAGAGCACTTGCCGGAGAAAGGCAAAGGTCCTGAGTTCGAGTCTGAGTCCAGCACACAGTTTTAATCTGCTAGGAAGTTTCATATCAATGCACATTCTGTGCATTCTGTAACTATGAAATTCTTTGGTGACTTCATCAATAATGGACTTAAACCTTGAAAATTTTACTTCCTTATATTCTTGTTTCCATTTGCAGCAACTTGGGAAATGACACTTATCCATAGACAAAGAATAATACTGACAGTTTGGAATTAAATGTCTAGTTTCTTTTTATGCTTATTCCACATCAATAATTCAAATTTTACAGCCACTACAGAACAAAGCAGGTGTTTTAAAGTGCTCAGCAGCTTTTACCATTTCTGTTGCACATTCTTTCATGAGTACACTGTTGCTGAAGGATATCTGAGCTTTTGCTAATTTCTTCAAAACTTGATGATCCAGGCAACTTTTGAATCTCTTTTCTTAACTTATCTGCACACAGTTCATCATGAGACTAATGTCTCTGAGCTGCTTCATGGAGAAAAGTGAAATGTCGAGCAAGATTACTACCTTTGTTTTGACTTATTTACTTATTGAAGCAAAATAATAGACATAGTATTAACCAGAATGACAACCTGACCAACAGAAAATTTTTATGGAGAGCAAATCTGAACAAACTACTGTGAGTAAATGGATTAGAGAAATTGTGATACCTCTTCGAAGTTGGACAGGAAGTGAAGGGGCAAAGAGACTAGGCTATGAGGAAACAGTTGGAGGGACATTATCCCACTGAAATGCTGATTTTTAAAATAAAACCGTACGCAGCATGACAGACACTGACAATACTGTGCAATTTCAGATGGAGGGGGAAGTGCTCTTTATAAGGGAATGGCTTGCGAGCACTGTGCTATTCACTGGTGTAAGCAATTTATTATTATTGCATTAAAATGTTTTATGATGACAAACTATTTATTATTAAAATATTTTACACATCTGTACCATGCTAGAAGTGAGGGGGTGTGGGGGAAGGTGGGGGGGGGCAAATTCAGTAAAACTGTGCCCCCCCCCACACACACACAAACACACACACACACAGAGAGAGAGAGAGAGAGAGAGAGAGAGAGAGAGAGAGAGAGAGAGAGAGAGAGAGAGAGAATCGAATCCTGGACTCACGCCTGAGTAAGACAATCCTTTTCAAAAAGAAGACTACTCTTATCCTTTGAGCCTTGCTGAACCCAGCAACAAGCGAAAATCTCACCAGTTTATGTTAGTGCGCATTGATGGTTTGCAGTGTAACATTCCATTGAAACAAGCTGCTGAACCACTTCCAGTGGTTTTTTTTTTTTTTGTTTTTTTTGGGGGGGGTGGAAGGGGGGAAGGGAGGGGGGAGGGAATAATTGAATCAATAACTCTAATGCATGTCCCATGACTGAAACAGCTGACTGCATGTGTGTGATATCTTAATCAAAAGAAACTCATTACTCAACTTTTCAGTAATCCAACTTCACCAAAGTTGTGTGGCACTATATATGGAAATTACAGATTTGTATATTCTTATATTGTACTTTCTACTGCATATGTAATTTTACATTTTTTACTAACCTCAACTTATTTAACAGCTCTCTGTCTTCGTTATATCCCCCTTTTTCATCAATTAGCCTGAAAGATTTTTAGACAGGAATTATCATTTAAGCTTAATAATACATTTCTCTTAATATTAATTAACATATGGACTGCATAGCACAATACTAACTGTTTCATTGCCAGATTTGTGAGCTGCTCCATAAGGGCAAATGTCTCCGATTTGTGCAGAAACATTGAGAAGTAATACTGAAAAATAACCAATTTTATTACTTGACTCTCAGTTTACAAAATATTATGACAACATCACATCTGCTATTTGATGAAGATAAAAACTAATGTATACTGATAAATTTGAGAGAAATTTCAGGAGAGGTTAAAGATAGAAGAAGAGTGGAAGGAGTAGAACAGCACTCATTAAATAAAATTTTTATACATATTCAGCATAATGTGGTAAATGATCCTTATTATATGGTATTGTAAACAGCAAAAATTTAAAGCTGTTGCATAAATACATTTAGTTATATAAGATATGGGAAACTTTATCGTATATTCCAAGCTGATGTTAAGTTAAAGACTTAAAGTTTAAGACAAATATATACCAAGGAAAAAAATGAATGCAGTGTTAATTTCATATCTGCCAATTTGATGTTTTATATTTTAATATGTATATTACATTTAGAGTACAACATGAAATTATTTTATGGAGGAGACTTAAAGTGGGAAAACTCACCTCCTTCTCCCTTGTTGCAATTCGAATTGAATCCGGGAAAAGCAGACTATTTGTTTTGTCAAGTTCCGTAATATCAGTCCACCTGATAACTAATCTGGTTTCACGACCAAGAATATAGGCATAGAAGCACAAGTGATGGATGGATAAATACATCCAGCCCTGACGTGGCATACGACCCTTCCAGTAGCTGCAATACAAGAAATGTTAAAAGCTTGTTTTATTTCCATGAGAATTTCAAGCCATGCCAACCAAGATATTTCTCAAGCTTTTGCCAGCTATCAGCTCCACTGAGTTAAAGAGTTACAACCACAAACTGCTGCAAATGATAAAGTTTTCTCCTTACATGTGCAAAGCAGCATATTACAGACAAATCCTGAAGTGTTCCGAATCTTTGAGAGCACTAGATGATGGGTCAACCAGCTGCTCATATAGCTGCAGCATAATAGCTTCAAGGCAGAGACTTGGATTGCATATGCACAGCGGATTTATGACTATTACTCTCATACATGGGCCAGCCTTAGTGTGTATTTTAAACAGTTTTGTATACTCCTTCAGGCAACTGTTGAGTTGGTCCACAGAATGTATGATGCACGAACAGTTAAAATGTAACAACACAAACAACAAAGTTTATACATTAACAGAGAGATGGAGCACATAACATCCCTCGCATAGGTTAACTGAAGATTTGGAATATGTCACACCTGTGAAATGCAACACAGGCATTAGTATTCACAGAGAATGTGGCAGTATTTACATGAAATGAACCATTTACACTGTTCCTAGTGCTATGCTGAACACATGGGCTGTTTAGAACAGAAGGACCAAGTTGGCATTTTGTAAAAGTTTCTGTACAGAAAATGCAATGATCTCACTAACTCAGTTCTGGTAAAACTAAGTAAGAAAATTATCCAATTTACATTTTCTTGTAATCGTTCTAAGGCTTCTACTTGTGTATATCATAATATTCTATGAGGGAACTAAAATGTCAGGAAATTCCCCAAATGTGTCACTGGAATAATGCCTCAAAAACACAAAACAGAAGGTTGCATTAAAAATGCTGAAACAATAATAAAATTAATATCAGAGGAGGGAAACATAAAATATGGTGTCCTGCAAGTTTCAGTACTTTGACTACATAAATGATTTACCTGGGACACTGAAGGACTACATATATTCTGATGAAGTGTCCATACAAACCATATACAGCCAGGAAAATAGTGTAACAGTCTTACAACTGGTCACAGCAAGAAAATTTTTAATCTTACTATAAACTCATATTAAGCAACACAAAACAACTAAATACTTTTGGGTACCAGAAGTAAAGACCAATGAGCACACACTAAATGGAACTCCACATGTAAAATTCCTAAGCATCCACAATAAATACTGAAATGGCATGTGCAATAGGATAAGATAACCAAAAAGTCAGTTCTAGCTGCTCTGCACTTAGAAATCTCTCTTACTGTGTTGCTAGCAGACTTGGCATAATTTTGCTCAATACAGTCCTATGGCATAATTATCTAGTACAATGTAGCTAAGGTCAAGAAAGTATTTAACCTAAAGGTATCTTAGTTACCTAGTAAAAATATTGGATAAAATTAATGAGCAAGTCCCTGGCATAGGCCTCTTCAGGAACCTCTGGATTCTTACACTTACATGCCAATACATTTTCTTTCCAATGGGATTTGTCATTAATAATAAGAATGAATTTATGATGAACAACGGAAATTTATAACTCTATAATGGCAGTAGAAATAATTTCCATATGGACCATGTCTACGGTTTATATAGGAGTTATATATGCTAGTACAGGAATTTACAAAAGGTGACATGCAGACATCAGGCAGGATACTAGAAATCTCTCAATATTAAAAAGCAAACCAGAAGGACATATCATTAGCCACTTCTCCTGAAAATTATCAACTTGTCAGAGATGAAAATTCCACTTAACAATGATGTTCACATTGGACAGGTTTCTAACTCTTTCGATGCGTACATAGCTAATATTGGTCTCTGACATAATTAAAGTTACATATATGCTTAGTATAAAATAGTTGATAAAAATACAGCTAGAGTTTTGAGTAAAAGCAATGGCTTTTATTCTCCTAAATAAATAGTGGTTCCTACAATTACCAGTGTGAGTGGATGAACACTACTCATAATCTGTATTTAGTATAATACATAGAATTTGCTTGCAGTAGCCACTTCTGTCTTATCTTTAACTTAATTCATTCAAAATTCTAGAAGGATCTACTTTGTTAAGGTATTGAACATGTGTGAATAAATTAATGACTATAAACAGTCTTGTATATCTCAAAACAGACTTCACCAATTTCTCTTAACAGTAAAAACTAATGCTAACTATTTTTTTAAGCTTTCTCCCAGTCTCTAAGACTTCCAAATAGGACTGGAAAATTACAGTGAATAATGACAGAGCATAAATAATGGCAAGTACAGTGAATGAAAGTATCACTCTCAATATGCCACTAACCCTCATAATGAAAGAAAAGTATTACTTTACATGACTGGCACCATGTACACAGATAAAATTAAAGCATACAAATGCACCAATTTTTCAGGAGGTACTGTAATTAACATTTGCTGTCCCTCTAGTGAAATTTCAGTGTTTTTCTGCTAGAAGAAGAGAGTGACACCCACTCATTTCATCATAACAACAGATGACTTCCTATGAATATTTTCAACACGAGTAAGTGCACTTTCTAATTATAAATGAACATACGCACCTGCATGAATAATAATTGACCAGTTTCTCTTCAGGAGGCATATTGAAAAGACGATGAAACTTGAAAGATACAGTTTTGAATGATTGTGTGTCCTCATCTGAAAGACAGACAAAATTAAATTTATCTCAGTGTAATTAAATGAAAAATCCACACAACTCAATTTTAATGAAATAAGTGATAAATCAAAGTGTGTCGTCATATTGTCTGTGAATGAGCCGGCTACAGAAAGAAAATTTTCCACCACCGATATTGTGTATGCGTAATGATCTCTCATTCAACCCCGCCATTCCACTGTGTGTGTGTGTGTGTGTGTGTGTGTGTGTGTGTGTGTGTGTCAGACAGGTTACTTGCTGAGTAGCAATCGGCCCCTTTTACCCTATGTCCTCATGTCGTCGAGATCCATGGGAGGGGGAGGGGGAGGGGGAGGGGGAGGGGGGGGGGGCTGCACCTTGATGCACTGCATGAACTACAGTGTTATGGGATAACATGAACACATGTAAGGCACACCTGTATGAGCCTGCTTAGTGCATCTGCAACATTTTGCATGGTCAGTGGTCTTCAGTAGAGGACTGAATGTTTTGTGGGCATTTGAGACACAGAATTTGATTTGAAGGGAAGTTTGATAACATACAAAATGGATCTTGATGGCACAATCCTTTGCAGGATCAATGGCAGATTAGAGGTAGATCACAAATAATACAGGTGAGCCAACAGTTTAGTACTGCCCATATTGTAATTTCACAGCTGTGGAGAATACTCACTGGCAAGGTCCAATCATATACTACAATCCAGCACCAGGTTCACTATCTCACCTTGAGTGCTCCAAGATGTCTTAACTGGCAAAGAGGCTTTGGTAGCCTTGGGTCATGTATCTCCTATCAAATTTGAAATTATCTGCTTCAATAGTTGATTCTGAATACACAGCAATCAGCCCACATATTCCTCATCTTGTAATGGCCTCAAATCCACCACAGTCCAGATTTATAATCGGGGCTTAGTCTCTGCCAACCACCACTGATGGAGACCTGTTGATGCTGTAAGTCCTCAGAGTTGGGCTACTTTCGCGTCGTTCACCTTCTGAGTGACGACACAAGCTCAGCTCGAGACATTTCAACTTAACCCAGAAACAAGATTCTTTCTGCAACATTCATCATCAAATGCTGGGAACTAATGAATAATCCATTATGTGTTGGTCAACACTATGCCAATTATGCTGCTGCCACTACCATCACCTACTTTTGAAATGCTGTCCACCACCTGTGCACGCAGGTGCTAGACAGCTCACTTCTGTTCTGTCTTCATGGAAGCATAATGTGGGAGTCCAGCAATCCCCACCTCTGCCGATGTACCAATCGAGGATTCCTTTGCCCTGGAACACTAGGGGGCAAGACAAATCCTGATGTGTTCACAACAGCAGACTTTTTCACCAGGCTAACCATGCTACAGACTGGTGATAATAACAGACTTGGTGACACAGCAACAGCCACCACTGAAGTGCATACTCAGCACTTCTTCCAGTAAGGTCAGACTTGAGGATGACAGCCTGGGCGACACTGAGATTGCATATTCACCTCACCTGTCATTGATGTTAGCAACTTCACAGCTCAATGATTGTACCCAAACAACAGTAAAGATGTTGTCGTATCTATCAGCTGCCTACTTCTGCAGAATTTCTATATTTGGTACAGAATCACCATCCACATCCAGCTATCCCAGCAACTCTGGTATAACTGGTGTTGGAAAAACTGTTGAAGGTGAAGATACACAGCCAGAAGACTTTAAAGTTTGTTTTTGGACCACTGTGGTTGTCTCCCTATCCCTATTCTTTCTTCTACATTATTTTTGGGATGAATTGTATCCTTATGATGGTAGTAAATAGGCAATATGGCTAAACAACTTTTGGCTCAAGATGTGTTAAGAATCTGATAGATCAAGTAACTCAGTTGCAGACAGAATTAGCACAGCTAAGAGAAAAGGAGGGAATGGTCATATCCTAGTGCAACTTTCTCCGATATTGACATCGCTTTGTTGTTTACTCCATTTTCCGGGAAATCTGGGGAATATATCTTCAATTTTATTGACAATTTGGATACAGCTGCCAGGTTGGGAAACTGGAATAATGAACAAAAACTGAGCGTAGTTAAACCAATGTTAACAGGAGATGCTAGGGCATATGCAATGTGCCACAAGAAATTAAGGTAAGCACAGCTGTTGGATGACTTGAGGCACGGGTTGGTAGAGGAATAATACCTTGAGATACTACCATGAGCAACTTAAAGGGATAATTCCAAAACACGGAGAATCGGCAGAGAATTTTTTTGATCACATTCACAAAATTAATACCAAAACATAAGAGCTCTCTGAAGATGATAAAGCTAGTAAGGTCATATTAAAGGATGCTGGACAGAGACTGCTTGATGTGCTTTGTGGAGTTTACTGCCAGAAATGTCAGATATGGTTTGTATGGAATTCTCAAAGACTCTGAATGAAGCAACAGAAAATGTGGCAGCACTAACAGAAATTGATGTGGTCACCAAACCATGGGAAAAGGGAATAAAATTTAATACAGATATCAAATTTTTAGGTGTTTAAGTGTAACTGAAGGGAACAACAGTATCACACATGTAAATGTTTCAGACATTCTGAACGGAATTGTACAAACAGAAGATTGCAGAGAGAGAGAAACTGGTCACAGGGCAAGACCTCACATCCCCTGGTAAAAGGGACAGTGGGCAGTCTCTCTTTTGTACCACACTCCCAGTGAGAATTAACACACATCACCTCTGTGTGGAAGCAGGTGCAGACTTTTTTCTGACTGATTATGTGAGAGGAAAATTTTGCAGATTTTTAATTAGATACTGGATCTCTCATATTGGTGGCAAGTAGGAATATACCTTCTAAAGTAGAATTGAATCCATCAAGCTGGAGATTAAATGGCATAGGTAGGGGTCATGTTGATTCACTAAGTTTGGCAGTGATAGGATTCTGAGTGGGGGAAAGTAACTTCCAGGTTAAGGTAGAAGTTCTCCTATGATTATAAATGGCTATGAAGTCATACTCTGTTTATACGTATTTCCTAGCTGCACATCATGCCAAAGTTGACTTAGAACAATGTAGTATACAACTGTTTTCATATTTGTATTATCGCTGGAAAATCGTTACTGTTGCAAGGATCTCATCAAGGCCACCTAAAATGTGTACAACATACTTTAAAGCCAACTCACAATATATCATACCGAACGGTACTGAAAGATTAATCTGGCCTGACGTAGGAGCTGATCTTCTGGTAAACTCTTTGTGTATATTTGATCCTTTGCCTGAGAATGAGGAATTAGATAAAGCACAATGTTTCCCATGATATAGTTTTTGTCTTAGGTAAGGGAAATTGGTGGAAGCAGAGTTGTGCCTGTCAGTATTGGTAACTTTAATTCCTAAGAGGTGATGCTTGCACAATTCTCTGATGCCTAGCTTCAAAGTACTGGATGAAGATGAACAAGATAGGAATTTCACATTGATCTGTACAATGCCTGGACAGTCTGTCATTTTAACTGCACTGACAAGGAAAGTACAACGTCTAAAGATACAAAGTAAGGGGAGCACGGAGAGACAATTAGAGGAATATTTTAAGTTATTCAATCCTCTTCAACTGCTGCCTGCCACACTATTAAAATATCATATTCCCTGGGAATAAGTCACTTGTCTGTAAAAAAACTGCACGAAGTCCCACAGCATTTGAAAACTGTCATGGAAGAGTTTACAGATCAACAGCTTCAAGATAGGATCATAGAAGAGAGTAATAACCCTTGGCCTGCACCCATTGTCATTGTACCAAAAAAATCATCAGATGGCAGTAAAGCATGTAGATTTTATTCCAACTACCATAATTTAAACCAAGAAACAATTGCAGGGACCTTAAGATAATCTAGGCCAATTAATTATTTTAAAACTATGATCCTAAAAAGTGGGTCTGAAAATAGTATTCTCAACTCCAGCTAGTCATTATCAATGTCCAGCTAGTCATATCAATACTGTTGTGTGCCTTTTGAATTGAGAAATACAACAGCAACTGTCAACTGCCTTAGTGTTTTGAGGAGATTAAAACCAAAGCAATATATGGTTTATTTAGAGGATATTGTGTTTTCTGAGGATATATAAGAGCTTGTGCTGTGTCTACATGAAGTATTTGGTCATTTACATGCAACATGATTAGCAGTCAGCCTGTAAAAAAATCTCTTGACACTCACTATACAAAAGGAACCGCTTTCATATTCAAGCCTAGCCAACTTTTATCTAAAATTTATTCTAAATTCTCTGAAATTGCAAGACCCCTCAACCAACTACTGGAAAAGGAGTAATGTTTCAATGGCCTCCAGATTACGAAACAGCTTCCCTAAAAGTAAAAAATTTATTCACCTCTAGCCCAGTTTTTACTTTTCCAGATTACTAAAAGCAAATTATGTTGTCGTGTCATGCTAATAATTTTTCCTAGGTGTGCATTTTATTCTAGGAGGTAAACAGACAAGAACATCCAATAGCACATGTATCAAAACAACTTAAGGCAGAGAAAAAGTATTCTACCACTGAGAAAGGAATGCAGGCACTAATATATGGAGCAACTTATTTTCACTGTTATTTGTATGGACAACAATTTGTAGTAATAACTGATCATGTGGCATCAAAATGGTTACTAGGACTTAAAGATCCAACTAGGTGTCTCTCTAGAAGGGCTTGGCGACTGAGTGAATTCGATTTTGAAATTGTACATCAATCAGGTAATTCACACGGAAACACTGACAGTCTAGTCACAAGATACACACTAAAAAATGTGCTGGGGTAGACACAGAAGAATGACGAGAAGCACAAAGTGCTGACTCATACTGCAGCAGTTTACTAAGCTTCCACAAGTCAGCACAGAAGATGGAGAGCTAAACAGGAAGACAAGATGTAGGTTGTGCATAGTAGTGTCAATGAAATTGTGTAACGAAGTGTTGACGAATGCTCATGATTTAATTCTAGCAGGGCACAGTGGCCGCTGGGCTATGGAACACAGAGTTGGGGAAAATTACTGGTTGGTGACACAAAAACAGATGTTGATCCTTACATAAAAAATTGTATCAAATGTGCTCAAAGAGCAAAACTCATTTGTCAAAAGATTACACTGCATAGATTACAGATGCAAAGGGTAGGCATGTGCACTCTACAGTTTGTTCAAATACCATCAGAAAACCATTTTGTGCTAATGATAACTGATCATTTATCATGTTTTCTGTCCAACAGGCAGATACAGTGGCCCATGTGATGATTACCCAATGGATATCAATGTTTGGAACACCCAAGGCAGTGATGGTGGACCAAGGGACAAATTTTGTCAGGTTTTAACAAAGCAGTTGTGAGGATTATTACGCATTAAAAAATTTATAAACAGTGCAATACACACACAGGGAAGCTGATGTGCTGAAAAAGTCCATCATATGGTTGGGAAACTGTTGAGTTACTACATTAACAGTCATCACAATGACTGGGATGCATTACTTCCTTATGTAGCAGTGCCATGTAACTTAAAATTATCCTCCAGTGAGGTGGTTTTTAATCAGCTTTTGAGCTATGTAAGACCCCTCCAGGAAAAGATAATATCATTGGCAAAGAATTTATTGAAAAGTTTAAAAAATATTTCATGCAATGTTAAAAAGATGAAAGCCTTGGAATGATAGGTAAGTAGCCATATTTAAAAATCAGTATTACCAAAGTATCATGATGGACAAAGGGTATGCTAACCGATCCATATTTGCCTGGGAAAGGGAAGGAAGGAAAAAATTAGACAAAAGAAGCAGGTCTCTCGTACACTTATTCCGACATCACTATACACTCAGGACATCAGCAGGACTAATAAAATACAAGAGAATTCCAAAATAACTGAGGATGCAATATGTTTGTGAATTTTATGTGTTTACTTGCTAATTACTAGGGTTGCATGTTTATATACATCATAGTTAAGTTTATGGTTTAGGAGGTACTGAACTAGAATGTGTGTCGTCTTTGTGAAATAGGCTCTTAAATGAACACAAGGAAAACATTTTGTTTAGGTGCTTATTTGAAGGAACTTTTGAGTGAAATCTTATTTGCAATATTGCCAATGGCAGTAAAACATTAGTGCTAAAAAACATCAAAGTTATGTAGTGCAATAGGTTAACTTTTTTGTGAATAACTGATGTGCAAGTAGTTGACCATTTTGTGCAGGCTTGAGCAGCAAGTAGGCTGTTTTAGTGCGCAAGAGTGTGTGTGTGTGTGTGTGTGTGTGTGTGTGTGTGTGTGTGTGTGTGTGTGTGCGTGCGCATTAGTTGTAGGCATTTCACTTTAAGGATAGAGATTTTATGCTTAGTCAGTTTATTCATCTAAGATGAATGGTAGTATTACATAGCACTGTTCTCCAGGCAGGAACTACTATGCAATCAGACCAGGCCAATCACCAGCTGTCCCACACAATGGGTAAACACTGTACCTAGGTCACGTGAATTAATCTGTCCCACTTCCGACCACAACAGAGCGTCCAAAAGAGATAATTACAGAAAAAATGGAATCTTTCCAAAGGAAACAACTGCATTCATTATAATCCATGGTAAACCCAGGGATCATTATTATCGCTTGTTATGAGCATTGAGGTTACTGTGGCATAAAGTATGTAGAGCTACACCATCAAGATTTATTGGTCAATGGCACCTAATACGATATTTCCAGACCAACTTTTCAATTACCAGCCACCGTCGTTGCAACCACAACCCTGAGTATCATCCACACATTAATTTACCTACCGAACATACCCTTTGATATCCCTTCTGATAAAAACTTAACCTACTTGAGTAACTCTTTAGACCCAACCCTGCTTGCTTCGCTTCCTTAGATCAGATATTAGCTGCACAAAATGGCCATGTATCAATGGGACACCTTCTAGTCCACATAAAAAAGTATTGTATAGCATATCATTACCAACTCTTTAACTATAGGAACTTCAATATCAGCTGGCTGCACAGTTCTGTTAACAATTAGTATCGTGTACTGTCACCTCAGACACAGAGTTGCCCAAATCCTACCCAATCCTTACGTTCTTTTAACCTGTGGGTCAATAACAGTCATGCTGGCATGAGTGAAGAAGTGACTCAACCTCAACAAATGAAATAAAAGTTATATAAAAAGGGAAGAACAACACACCAAAGGTAAAAGTGGTGCAAGAAGTGTTTACTCCGAATTTGTGAAGCAGAATGTGAATTGTAGAACTAGTGACAGATGGATCAGTTCCCAGTTGCAGTTGGGCTCTTTAACAGCAATCCAGAGGACCATATTAAACTAAGAAGGGAGGAGATGTAACAGCAAAAACTCCACCACAGATCAGAGCATTAACCAGGCTGCAGTCTTTGCCAACCACCATGGACAGAAATCTGTTGACGCTGCGCCTCCTCACCGTTGGCCACTTTTGCATCATCATCCTCCTCCTCCTCCTCCTCCTCCTCCTCCTCCTCAGCGACAACACCAGCTCCTTTTAATATGTTTCAATGTAACCGAGAAACAAACTTTTTTCCTCAACTGTTAGCACTGGAAGCTGCATTTAAAATGCTTCAGAACCACCCTATCATTGCTGAACAGCTAGGCAGTAATGTAATATGAAATCTGTGTTGGCCAACATCATCTTGACTGCTGCCACTACTGCTGCTGAGACTCAAATTGCTGTCCATCCAGGCACTAAGCAGCTTAGAAGGAAGACTATGACATGCGGTCCAGCCTCCTCACCTCTGCCAAGATACCAATGAAGGACTACTTCACCCTGTACTACTAAGGGTGAGAGAGAGAGAGAGTGATGTGTTCACAGTGCCAGATGTTCTTCACCAGGCTGACCATGCCTGGGCCAGAGTAATGCGAGACTTCTTTACAGCAGCAGCCACGGCAGAACTGCACACTCAGTGCTTCCTCCAAGAAGGTCTGATCAGAGGAAGATGCCCTGGGTAATGCCAAGATGGTGTATTCATCCTGTTGGTCATTAATTCTAGAAGCTTTTATAAACAAACAGCAATAAAGATGTTTTATCTACCAGCCACCTATTCCAGCTGCACTTCTATCCATCTTCAGTAGATAATTGTTACCAACATCCAGCCTTTGCAGCAACCCCGTCACAACACACAAAAGCAACAAATGGCTTGATGAGTGCCGTTTCTTACCCACAGTGGATTAATGTGTTGTTCTTGGATTAGTCACAGGTTGGACAAGAGAGTATTTTGCAATGTCCACAAACCTGTAGTAAAGGTACCCACAGTTTTGCAAAAGATCATCAATATAGCACAAAATAAATTCAGACTGCCTTTGCAGTTAATAAGAATGTTGTGAACAAATCCTAGCAGGCATCATGGGATATAGAGCAAGTGTATGGGCTCACATATTGAGTATAACAACTTTGATCCAGGTAATATGAAGAGTGGAGGGAAGTATACTGATAAGATTACTCGGGGAATATCAACAGGTGCTCTTTTTATTATTCTTGGGATTTGGCCAATGGATTCCATAATACACCACAAATGTGCATTGTACTGGCTAATAAATAAGGACAGAGGGAGTTAATGCCATTGTAGGAGAATATGCAGACAGCAAGTTGGAAATAATGAATAAGTTATTAATATAATGGCAAGGATCCTGGGAAAGCAGTACTACTGCGAGAAAAGTATATGAAATATTTCTTAATGTTAAGGAAAGGTTGTTGATTGGTGAAATTCACCTCTCAAGAGGTTTGGTTCACTCTATAAGTGGACATGGCCCATATCCCACTTACCTAAAGAGGATAAATAATGATAAAGTGATGTTTGTGGACTGACAGTGACTCTTGAGCATATTTTCTTCAAGTGTAATCTACATACAAATTACAAATATCAAAGATGGAGGAGGAGGACAAGGAGGGGAGAGAGAGAGAGAGAGAGAGAGAGAGAGAGAGAGAGAGAGAGAGAGAGAGAGAAAACAGTGCGTGTTATAAACTCACAGGGGCAGTGAATTCTACTAGGTACTGAACAAAAATTATTATCTGCAAAGATGTCAGGAAGTGGATTGGAATTTGATTTGGAAAGATAAGATCCAGCTACAAGAAGAGATTAGGCTTCACAGACAACACACGTGAGATGCCTCTAGGATAGGGAGGAAACAGCAACATGTGTCATGCAGAATGGGATCAGGAGACTGTGCTTTGGTAGAACATGCATATTGTGGACTAACACCCAGATCAAATTACAGTCTTAATTTAGAATTAGCCTAATTTAAGACTTTTTTAATACAAGCAGTTTTTATTTCTGGTATTTGTTATGTTATGTTATTAACAATTTTTTCTTCTCTTTTTCTCATTTATATGACTACTACTACCAGTAGTAGTAGTAGTAGTAGTAGTAGTAGTACAGTTTGCTTTTGTTTCAATGTAGCAAATACAAGTTATGCCAAAAAATAATACACCAATAATTAAATTAGTAAATAGAAGTGTCTGTTCATCTAGTAGCCCCTGGGACACACAACAATACTACTAAACTTAATAATATTATGGAAAAGGAGCTCTGGCTGTACCAATGTTTTTGTCTGTGTGGTTTTATGATACAAACATGTGCAGCACAATTTGTATTCATGAAGGTAATGGGACTGCTGCAATCTTTAGGGAAGGCATCCTGCAGTTGTATGTGCAGCTGTCTCATTGTTCGTATCAGTATGGTTTTCAATATGATGGAAGTACAACTGTCCTAGAGAATGAGTATCTGGAACAGGAGGAAATCACATCTAGAATGGCCATCTCAATTCCTGGAGTTAATATGATTTAATATTCAAGAGATATTCTAAACTGAAATAGTAGAGCCCTAATGCTGTCAACATATACTACTGTTTACCTCAAAAGTACCCTTGTCCAACGGGAGACGTTACTGCAAGCCACATTGGACAGCCTGATCCATTGTGGGCAGAGGTATTGTGCATGGGGTACTGCCCTGTACAAGCACTACACCCCATATTGATGTGTATGTCACTGCAGAGGGGCATCGAACATAGTGTCACTCATAGCCAGTTTTCTGGTAACTCTGTATGTATATCACTGTGTTACATACTATAATATGGTCAGGATATCTCTCAGTGCACACATTAACACCAATCCACATGGGTTATTGTGAATCACAAAGATTCCTACATTTATGGACACAGATGTACATATTATAGATACAATTTTATTATTTCACCAAAAACATTTAGTTTTTGGTAGTTTTTATCATACAAATAACCTAGTAAATGATTCTATATGTCTTTTTTTTTTTAAGCCTGTGACATGATACTTTGAGAAATATAATAGGGGAATTATTTTCAGCCATAATGGCTCTCTTTGTGCACCATGACTGTGTGGGATAATTATTTATTTCAAGTTTCTACTACCAGTCACTTTTTATTTTATGCTTAATCTAACATAATGCAACACGTTTCGAACATTTTCTGTTCATCTTCAGGCGTTTATACATACATACATACATACATACATATAGAGAAATGTTACTTAAAAATAAGCAGTCTTAAACTAGATTAATCTAGAGCTCTTTGTCCACTTTTTTTTTACTGTAGCTGCTGGTGTGGCATTTGGGGGAAGAAAGGGGGGCAGTGTATGGCTAGACATCACTGATTTCGAATTCTAGCCATACACTACCGCCTCCTTCCCCCCAAATGCCACACCAGCAGCTACAGTAAAAAACAATGGACAAAGCATTCTAGATTAATCTAGTTTAAGACTGTTTATTTCTAAGTAACATTTCTCTATATGTAAGTATGTATGTATGTATGTATGTATATCTTATATCTTTCTCCTGTCTCCCTCTCACCATCCCCTCCTCTATCCATGTTAACCCATCCCCATCTATGCTCATCAGCACATGTAGCCCCTGGAATACAGTTTCTATTCCCACAACATGCCTGTCATTCAAGGCAAGCCACTCACCAAGGGCTTGAAAATCATTTATTTGCCCTTAATCTACGGGCCACCATGCAAAGCAAGTCAGTGAAGCAGGCTGATATAAGTCCAACTCAACAAGTGCCTGTCATGCAGGGCAGCCTACAAGTTGGGCCTGGAAAACTTTCTTGTCCTTCACATGTAGGCTGCCCTGCTTCGATTTTGCAGGTCAATACAGTCCCCACACAATATGCCTGTCATGCAGGGTGGCCTATATGCCAGGGGTTTAGAAAAAAACACAGTATACATACATAAAGCTGAGTATGTACTTGAATTAATGAAAGACTAAGGTTTCACGTCCAGTCAATGACATGGTCATTACAGGTGGAGCACAAACTCAAACAGTGGAAAAGTGGGGAAGGAAGTCAGCTATGCCCTATCAAAGGATACATCTTGGCCTTTGCCCTAAGCGATTTAAGGAAATCATGGTAAATCTATCTAGAAGGCTTGGCGGGGATTTGAAATACCACCATCCCAAATAAGGTTGCAGTGTCTTACAACTTTGGCACCTCACAATTCATACATGAATTCATTACACATATTAAACTGTTACTAACATTCCATACACAATATAGGTGCAAAGTATTAACTGGTTTGGAAAAAAGATCAGTTTATACATAACTATAAGCAAACAATTTATATGAATGCCTTATTTTGTTCACATTCAACTTAATTCTAGGTTTAATTTTTACCACAAAATTGAGAGAGAGAAATGGTCTACAAAATTTCTCTGAATTATAAAAGTTTTCAAACAAAATTAATTTCAGCTTCTTTATTACAACTCAAAAATTCTTTACTGTGTATCAGTACATAGCTTCGAGTATTGAAATATAGTTACTCAAACAGAACTCACCATCAATGCCTTGATTATCTGGTACATTGTTTGCTATGACCGACTGAATTTTGCAGCAGACGAATTCAGTAACATCATCTTCATTATCAAATGAACTCAGTGTGCTAGACAGGTTACGCTGCAGCCACTCCCAATCCTTCTCAATTTCCACATGTGTCAGAGAGCATGCAATCACTTTAAAAATAATTTTCATTTAATTAATATTCGCCAAATTTCACTTTTCTGAGGTTATAAAATTAAGACAAAGAGACTCTTGGGCATATATCATGCACTAAGGTTGCTGTATACACTGAAAATTAGCAGTATTCTTTCAACATTCCAACATTAAATATTAAGGTATTTATTTTCAGGCATCTACTTTATTACAGTGGGACATTCAGTATTAAACAGGAGTCTGGAAAGGAGATTCCATGGCACCAATGCTATTCTCTGCAGCTCTATGCTAAGTCTTCAGCCCTCTCAACTATGAAAAAAGAGAATAAACATGTTCGTGGAAGACAACAACTGGATGAACAACAAAAGAAATAAACAGGTGATACAATATGGCTCATAGTAGTTTTAGATTAATTAAAGCGAGTTTTAAAAACCAACCCCCTATTGTTTCTCAAATGGAAACATAGTATCTACTGCCCATTTTGACTTACTGTTGTGGGATATGGATTTTTAATCTGAAAATTACTAAAAAAACTGTGGGTCATCAGCACTTAATAGTGGGAAACATGTTCATAATTACCAATACAAATGCAAAAACGAACAAATGGATCAGGAAACAGAATAATGAAATATTTACTATTAAAAACATTCTTGATCACGATTTATTTATTTATTAAGGTGACCGGTTTCGACCACTACTGTGGTCATCTTCAGACCATTGAGTAGGAACCTCTTTCTACTGGAGAATCACTACTGAGTGATTCTCCAGCAGAAAGAGGTTCCTACTCAATGGTCTGAAGATGACCACAGTAGTGGTCGAAACCTTAATAAATAAATTGTGATCAAGACTGTTTTTAATAGTAAATATTTGTAACTCATTGATCACTGCTACTCCCATAATGTATTCAAAAGTAAAGAATAATGAAAGACACAATTAGTAGCATGAGAGAGAAATACTTCTCATCCCATCTGGTACGTCTCTTCTGACCTGGTGTTCTGAGTGACTTTTCAGTAACTCTTCCCATTTCCTATACCTCAAATCAGTTCTTTTCCTTCATCCCTTCAGCCAGAAGGAGCACTTGATTTCAAAAGCTTAACTCTTATGTGTGTTTTCTCGTGACACCACTTGCTGAGTAAATTTTTTATCTATCCAATTTTATTATATCATTCTAAAATGCATCACTGGTAATTCCCCTACTTTCTACTTTTTGTTTCAACCAGCTTTCAGTTCCTAATATGATTTGGAAGTGACTGCTTTCCACAAGAGGTGCAACTTCTAGGTTTAAGACATTTCATCATTTACCTCTCACATTAAACAACAATATCAGAATTGTGAGTCCCCTTTGATGCAAAACACCTTATTATTTGTTTACATGCAATAAATAAGATTTATAGAAGCTTCTGACAACAGTGATATTTGTCCCCGAAACTAGTTTGGGGAATAAATAAGTAAACAAATAACAAGGCGTTTTGCTTCAAAGTGGACTCACAATTCCGATATTATTGATTATCTATGCAAACATGGACCAAATGGAAGAGTCCCAAGAAAAAGTTATCGACTTTCAGGTTTTCTTTTACACATGCTCACTGCCCCCATCAGTAGAACAAATATGAATCCCATACACTTGAGTATCATTTCTAATACAGGCTCCCACACTGTACAGTTTATTGCTTAATATTTAAAGGAGTAGCCTACACTGGTAATTGTCAAAGCTAACTACTTTCTATGTGCTGGAAGTAGAATTAAAGTATCCACCAATCCTACAGCGACACTGTACCACACAAGCGGCTTTTAGTGAAATTGCATACCTAAGGAATATCGTCTCAGTTATGTGACTAGATTCATTATTTCCTGTCAGAGGTCACAGTTCATAGTAACTGATGGAAAATCGAGTGAAACGGAAGTGAGTTCTTGTATTCCTCAAAGTAGTGTATAGGCCCTTTGCTGTTCCTTATCTATATAAACAATTCAGGGGACAATCAGAGCAGCTGTCTTACGTTCTTTGCAGATGACACTGTCATTTATCGATTAGTGAAGTCATCATAAGATCACAACAAATTGAAATAGAATTTAAAAAATATATTATGTATGGTGCAAAAACTGGCAATTGATCCTAAATAACAAAAAGTGTGAGGTCATCCATGTGAGTGCTAAAAGGAATCCACTAAACTTCGGTTACATGCTAAATCAGTTAAATCTAAAGGCCGTAAATTCAACTAAATACCTAAGAATTACAATTATGAACAACTTAAATTGGAAGGAACACACAAAAAATGTTGTGGGGCAGGCTAACTGAAGACTACATTTAATTGGCAGGACACTTAGGAAATGTAACAGATCTATTAAGGAGACTGCCTACACTATGCTTGTCCATCCTCTTTTAGAATACTGCTGCACGTTGTGGGATGCTTACCAGATAGGACTGACGGATTATATTGAAAAAGTTCAAAGAACGGCAGCAGATTTTGTATTATTGCGAAATGGGGGGGGGGGGGGGGGGGGGGGGGAAGGAGTGCCACTGAAATGATACAGGATGTGGGATGAACAACATTAAAACAAAGGCATTTTTCATTGTGGAGGAATTTCTCACGAAATTTCAATCGTCAACTTTCTCCTTCGAATGCAAAAATATTTTGTTGACACCGATCTACATAGGGAGAAACACACATACAAGGAGTTTTTCACTAAGTATGATCCTGCTGGTACACCACTGCAGTATGCCACTGCCTTCTTCTTACTTAGGTACTGGCACTGCAGCCAGTTGTGAGGCGACGAAGTGCATCATGGAATCTATCCTTGATAACATTTGATTTATTCACATACACAAAGAACTGTTAAATGTGAAAATGGTTTAGTTTAAAAAGTTGTGATAGTAACATACTTAACTTGTGTACCAGACTATGTATTGAACTTTAAATGTTGATTTTGCAAGCTGTGAATAAGAAAATTTCCCACAAAAAGCAAGGATCCAGGATTATGCTCTTGCCTGGCACATTGTTTTAACCTCTAAGTAAGTTTTAGATCATCATACACACTGTTGAAGAGTGAAAGATTCATTACAATGTTAAATGGTTTATCAGACCATGGCAGTAAATTAACATAAAACATTTTGACTGATTTAGATCATAAAACAAAAATTCTACACAACAGAGCCATTACTAGTGATGGTTGGTTGGTTTGGGGGGGGGGGGGGGGGGGAGGCAAACTGCAAGGTCATTGGTCCCTCATTCCAATTAAAATAATTCCACAAGGGTCGAAGTAAAACAATCAATACACACAAAACACAGCTGGACGAAAGGAAAAGGAACAACAGAATGGCAACAAACTCTAAAATGGACAAAATTGGAGAAGAAAACTACAGACAGATGCAAGAAACAGGTAGAAGAGAGATTAAAACAAGAAAGCAAGTTACCATGGCTGGCTGACCATGAGAATAAAAAGGAGAAGCAACACACAAAAACCTCCAACCTGAAAGCACTAGGGTGGAGGACACACAGGAACAAAGGAAATGTGCTAAAACTTAAATGATAAAACCCATCCTCACAAATAAAACATAAAACTAAATCAGCAAATGAAGCATTGTCAGATAAAACTAGCAGCAACTTGTCCGGTAACCTAAGATTTTGTCGCAAGAAAGTCAAAGTAGGACAGTACACCAGAATAAGGGCCACTATCAACCAGGCACCGTACCCACGCTGAGGTGGGTCTTCATGGCGAAGGAGGTAGCCATGCGTTGCCCAAGCATGGCCAATGTGGAGACGGCAGAGAACCACAGAATCCCTGCAAGATGCCTGCATGGAGGACTTGCGCACATTAGAAGTCTCCTTAATGGCACGCAGTTTCTTGTGCGTACTGAGATTATGCCATTCCGTCTTCCAAAGCCAAAAAACCTTATGGCGTAATAATGATCGCAGGTCAGAAACAGGGATGCCGATCTCCAGCAGTTTCCATGTAGCCTGTTTCATCAGCCTATTTCATTTCCTGGGATTCCAACGTGGGCTGAGTCCACACAAACACCACAGAATGACTGGACCATTCCAGGGCATACAGGGACTCCTGGCAAGGGTAGCACTGGTCAATAGCTTGTAGGTTGCTCAAGGGGTCAGTACACATGAGAAATGACTCGGCAGGGCATAAGCAGATGTGCTCAAGTGCACAAGATATGGCTGCCAGCTCTGCAGTGAAAACACTGTAGCCATCTGGCAAGGAGTGCTGTTCAATATGTCCTCCATGGACATACGCAAAGTCAACGTGACCATCAGCTATCGAGCCGTCAGTGTAAACCACTTCATGGCCCCGGTGCATTTCAAGAATCGAGAGGAAGTGACACCGGAGAGCCGCAGGCTTAACGGTGTCCTTAGGGCCATGTGAAAGTTTCAGGCAAAGCTTTGGCTGATGTTTACACTATGGAGGTGTACGTGAATGGACATCAAATTTAGATGGTAAAGGTAAGGACTCTAGTTTGGACAGGAGGGAACTGTCGTGAACTGTAATTGTAAGCCCTGGCCTGGGCTGCCGATGTGGGAGATGAACTGCCGTGGGTGGGAAAAGGAGATGGTAATTCGGATGTACAGAACTACAAATGTGTGCAATGTAACTGGCGAGCAGTTGAGCACACCTAACCTCCAATGGAGGGACTCCAGCCTCCACCAGGAAACTGGTCACCAACTCATCCTAAAACCTCCCGTCACTAGGTGAACACCACAGTGGTGCAATGGGTCAAGTAAACGCAACACTGAGGGTGCTGCCAAACCATAAACCAGACTCTCATAATCAAGGTGGGATTGAACAAGGGCTCTGTAGAGCTGCAGCAGCATAGAGCGATCTGCATCCCAGTTGGTGTTGCTCAGGCTTCGGAGGGCGTTGAGGTACTGAAAGCACTTCTGCTTAAGCTGGCCAAGGTGAGGAAGCCAAGTCAATCGCATGTCAAAAACCAGTCCTAAAAATTGATTTGTCTCCACTATAGTGAGTGGATTGTCGAAGGTAAAGTTCTGGGTCCGGATGAAAAGTACGACGCTGACAGAAGTGCACGACACACAACTTTGCGGCTGAAAACTGGAAGCTGTAGGCTACAGCCCATGACTGCCCCTTGTGGATGGCTCCATGTAAATGCCACTCAGCAACACCAGTACTGGTGAAGCAGTACGAAATGCAGAAGTCGTCTGCATACAGAGAAGGTGAGACGAACAGCCCTACAGCTGCTGCTAGACTGTTAATGGCCACTAAAGGTAGAGATAACTCAATAAAGAGCCCTGCAGAACCCCATTCTCCTGGATATGGGGGGACTATGGGAGGCACCAACTTGGACATGGAAAGTACAATGCAACAGGAAATTTTGGATAAAAATTGGGAGCGGGCCTCTGAGACCCCACTCGTATAATGTGGTAAGGATATGTCGCAAGGTGGTGTCATACACTTTTCGTAAATCAAAAAAGATGGCAACAAGGTGTTGTCTGGAAAAGGCTGTTTGGATGGCAGACTTGAGGGGTACAAGATTATCAGTGTTAGAGCGACCCAGACAAAAACTGGCCTGGCACGGAGCCAGTATGCCACGTAACTCCATGACCAAACCTAACCGCCGACATACCATACTTTCCAGCAGCTTGCAAAGAACATCGAGTTTGATGGGCTGATAGCTATCCACATCAAGCAGGTTTTTACTGGGTTTGATCACCAGAATGATGGTGCTCTCCTGCCATTGTGATGGAAAGACGCCATCACACCAGATCCAGTTGAAGATCACGAGGAGATGTCACTTGTAGTCGGACGAGAGATGTTTAATCATCTGACTGTGGATATGAATGGCCACGGATCTGTGTCAGGGCAATGTGCAAGGGCACTGAGGAGCTCATACTCTGTAAATGGGGTGTTATATGGTTTACTGTGGCGTGCAGTGAACGAAAGGACTTTCCTATCCATCTGCCATTCGAGGGTGCATAAGGTTTGGGGGGGAGGGGGAGGGGTAATTCTCTGACCCCGAGGTGTGAGCATAGTGCTCAGTAAAGTGCTTGGCAATGGCGTTTGCATCAGTAGATCACATGCCATTGATGCTAATGCCAGGGACACCTGTTGGGATCCAGTACCCATAAACATGTCTGATCTTCATCCAGACTTGGGGAGGTGATGTATGGCACCCAATGGTTGAGACGTGTCTCTCCCAACACTCCTGTTTGAGTCTTTTTATAGGCTGGCACATGTGGACACGGAGCCATTTAAAAGTTATTAGGTGCTCTAGGGAAGGGTACCTCTTATGTCGCTGTAAAGCCCGCCTACACTCTTTAATGGCCTCAGCAATTTCCAGCGACCACCTAAGGTACTGTCTTTTGCCAGAGGCACGCTAAGGAACAAGGGATCGTGTTTCCCTCCACAGAAAACGATTGTTGTACTGACCTGTTCAACCACCGCATCGATGGCACCCTGTGAGGGAGACTCAACAGTTACAGCAGCAGTGAAGGCTTCCCAATCTACCTTGGCTGAAGCCCGTCTGGGTAGGCAGCCATAGGCATGATGCCAGGGGAGTGACAGGAAGATGGGGAAGTGTTCATTACTACACAAGTCGTCATGTACTCTCCAGCGGATAGATGGGAGAAGGTCAGGACTGTAAACAGAGAGATCAATGGCCGAATATGTGCCATGTGCCACACTGAAACGTGTGGGGGCACCTGTTTTAAGCAGGCAAAGGTCGAGGCAAGTGAGTAGGTCCTCAACATCTCTGCCATGGCTACTAACCTTGGCTCCACCCCACAAAGGGTTATGGACCTTAAAATCACCCAGAAGGAAAAAAAGTGGGGGGAGTTGTAAAAATAAGTGCAGCTAAAATCTGGGGTGTCGCTTCACCATCTGGAGTGAGGTAGATGTTACAGATGGTAATTTCCTGTGTTGTCTTCACCCTGACAACCACAGCTCCTGAAGGTGTTTGAAGGGGCACAGGTTCGCTACAGACAGAGGTAAGGATGAAAATACATACTCCACCTCACAGTCTGCCATAGACAGAACGGTTTTTGAAGTACCCTGATAGATACGAAGGGCGGGGGTTCACATTATGGGAAACCAGGTCTCTTGAAGGACAACGCAAAAAGCTGTGATACTGCTTAAAAGTTGATGTAACTCAGCCAGGTGGGAGAAAAAACTGCCGCAGTTCCACTGGAGAATGATGCTTTCTGTCATCTGCAGTGGCATGGAGTGACCAATGAGGCAAATTAGGCCTCAGCATCACCTATAGCCACAGGGTGAGTGTTCGCATCCACCATGACATCCGAGGTGTTGGCGAGGCCAAGGTCCTCAGGAGACGCCAGAATCTCCACCTTGTCCTCGGACGCAGAGCCGTGTTGGGAGTGCTGGTGTAGGGGGCACTGAAGGCTCCCGTTTGTTAGTGGACTACTACTTTGAAATTTTGCCCACTTGCTGGGAGGGCTTCTTGGAAGTAGCTTCAGGGACAGAGGAAGACCTTGAAGCCCTTCAACCAGCAGCCAGTGGTTCTTTCAACCACTGGCTGGTGTCCACTGGACCATGAAAGGTAGGGTCCCAAGGGACCCCTTCTGCATGAGAGGGGACCAATGTCCCCGGCATTTTGGGGAGGCGATGCTCCCAAAGTGGAAGCTTTGGGAGCAACAGTAGAAGACGTGCCCTCAGCCAACTCGAGAGGGGAGGAAGAAGGGTGACCCTGGAGTAACTTGAGATGATGGGCATAATGGCATCATCGATGGCAATGCTGTTGAGGCGGCAGCATAAGAAGATCGCATGGGAACAGTGTTAAGTCTTTCATATTTGAGCTTAGCCTCATGGTAAGACAGCATGTCCAGGGTCTTTTACTTCATAATTTTGTGTTCCTTTTGGAGTACTGGGCAGTCTGGTGAGCAGGGGGGAGTGATGCTGTCCACAGTTCACACAGGCAGGAGGCGGCACACACAGAGTATTCTGATGTAGCAAACGTCCAGTCTCTACATGTGGCACTGGAAGGGCACTGGGAGGACATGTGCCCGAATTTCCAACATTTAAAGCACCGCATACGGGGAGGGACATAGGGATTGGCATCACATCAGTACACCATCACCTTGACCTTCTCAAGCAATGTATCACCCTCAAACGCCAAACATGAAGGCACTGGTGGCAACACTATTATCTTAGGGTCCCCTGTAAATGCACTGGACAAAATGAACACCCCGCCATTCTAAATTGGCAGGTAGCTCGTCATAGGACTGTTACAGGAAGTCACGATGAAAAATAATTCCCTGGACCATATTGAGGCTTTTGTGGGCAGTGACCGAAACAGGAATATCACCCAGTCTGAATCAAAACTGACCCATTGTGCATTTTGGACAGCACTGTCACTTCCCGAAACTTATCCTCATGGTGCTAAACAAAAAGCAGAGGCTTCGTTTCCAGAAAGGAGTATGCATCAGTTCTACTGCACACTAAGTAACATGGCGAATACGGATCCTGTCTCTCTGAAGCCCTACATTCCTCCCAAGGTGTTGCTAGGGAGGGGAACGATTTAGGGTCATACCTGGTAGCTTGGAAACCAACCTTTCCTTTCTTAGAGACTGCTGAGGACATTCTGACCCCAGCAAAAAGTGACTTACTCCGTTTCATTGAGGGTCATCCGCCCTGATGCCACCCACTCCAATCAGGGGCTCTCCCCACAGCCACCACCAAGCCATGGCAAAGGCCACCTGGCATGATGGCCATTGGCAGGGGTCCTGATGCCCCAGGAAGACAGGCATCTACTCCTTGGCATACATGGGGAGTTTACAGCTTAGGCATCAACAGTGTGATCCCTGTATTGTCAGGGGGCTACCACCAAATGGGTACATGATGGCCCCACCACAACGGACTGGCTACCGTGCTGGATATTGAGCACAAAGAAATCCAATATTGTCGTGAGGGCAAAAGAGAACAGGAGACAATGGAAGAAGATGACGTACTTCGGTAAGCGTCCTTGGCCCAATAGTTGAATTGCAGGTGGATATGCAAACCCATGACGAGAAGAGGTTCAGGAGTTATTTGGATAACTTGTGCACCAAGTAAGGCATCCTTCCCCATATGGCCCGCACTTCTGTAGAATTTGGAAAGTGGCAGGTCAAACCAGAAAATGGGACCTGAACTTATAGGACCAAAACTTGCGAGACTCCTTTTAGTCGCCTCTTATGACAGCTATGAATGCCTCAGGTATATTATAACCCCCATATCTGCAGGGGACCCACTACTAGTGACTCAGTCGCAATGTTAGAAAGAACTCTGAATAGATATTTACAAAGCAGGCAGTGTAGACAAAAATTTTCACTATTGTTTTTAAAAAACAATGTAATTCTGTTTCTCCCCACACAAAATGGTAATAAAATTAAGCATAGCCACAGAGAAAGGATGAATAACATCTAGGATCAAAGCTTATTGCACCAAGCACATTGGTATTTGTTTTGAAGAACAAGGATAATTCAATGTTGAAACTCTTATTAATACAAGTATTGTTTAATATTACAGTAATAATAACACTGTCAATGAAAAAATTTGAGAGTGAATTTAATTAGTTATATGAGGACATATCACTACATTCCAGATAAAAGAAATAATGAGCAGAATACAGGCATTTGGATAAAGACAGTTAATATTCACTTTCAAAGTGATTGTCTATTACTCACTAAATAGGAACTGTACTGAGTGGCAATCTATCCTTATAACAGGCTGCTTGTTTAAAAAGAGGGGGGAAGGAACCAAACTACGAGGTCATCAGTGCCTTGTTCCTAATAAAAAACAATGCCACAAGTGTGAGAATAAAATGGACGAGACATATAACACAAAACAGAATGAAGAGAGTAAAACAAAAAAGCAGATTACAGTGGCTGGCCAACCACGAGAATAAAAAGGGAAAGCCTGCCACTCTGCAACACATTAAAACTTCACCCTAAAAGCACTAGGGTGGAGGACACAGAGGGACAAGGGACATGCACTAAAACCTACATAGCAGTATAAAACTCACTCTCATGGATAAAACTTTAAACTGAAGGTGTTGCTCAGGCATTGTCATCCAACACTGAAGGTAGGGAGCTGGGAAAGTTAAAATTCCACCGAAGAGCGGCTTAAATAGGCAGTCCAGCAAGAGGTGGACGACTGTCATTTTGGAGTCACAGCGACACAGAGGTGGGTCCTCATGACGGAGTAAGTAACCATGCGTGGCCAATGAGGAGCCAGCAGAGGACAACTGATTCCCTGCAAGTGGACCACATTGAAGACTTCTACACATTCGTCATCTCCTTAACGATATGAAGCTTGCTGTGCATATTGTTATGCCATTCTGTCTCCCAAAGGCTGAAAATCCTGGGGCTAAGACAGAATGCAAGTCAGTTCGGGGATGCCTATCTCCAGAAGCAGTTACCACGATGCCTGTTTGGCCAGTCTGTCAGCAAGTTCGACGTGTCCAGGGGTCCAGACAAACACCACGGAATGATCGGACTGTTCCAGGACATAGATGAACTCCTGGATGGATGCTACCAGAGGATGGAGATGGTAGCACTGTTCAATAGCTTACAGACTACTCCAGGGGTCAGTACATAGCAGAAATGACGCACCAGGGCATGAGCGGATTTGCTCAAGAGCACGAGATATGGCCACCAGCTCTGCAGTGAAAACATGGCAGCCATCTGGCAAGGAGTGCTGTTCAATATGTCCTCCGTGAACATACGCACAGCCTACATGACCATCAGCCATCGAGCCATCGGTGTAAACCACTTCAGAGCCCCGGAACACATCAAGAATCAAGAGGAAGTGACAGTGGAGAGCCGCAGGGGTAACGGAGTCCAAAGGGCCACGTGAAAGATCCAGACGAAGCTGCAGCTAAGGCATACACCATGGAGGCATATGGGATCGGACAACAAGTAGCGGTGGTAAAGGGAATGACTTCAGTTCGGAGAGAAAGGACCGCATGCGAACTGTAATCTTCAGTCCCAACGTGGGTCCAGATGAATGGTACGACGCCGACAGAAGTGCATGACACACAACTTTGCAGCTGAAAACTGGAAGCTGTGCGCTACAGCCCATGACTGCCCCTGGTGGATAGCTCCGTGTAGGTGACGCTCAGAAACACCAGTACTGGAGCAGCAGTATGAAATGCAGAAGTCGTCTGCATACAGAGAAGAAGAGACAGAAGCACCGACAGCTGCTGCTAGACCGTTAATGGCCACTAAAAATAGAGAAACACTCAATACAGAGCCCTGCGGGACTCCAATCGTCTGGATACTATGCGAGGCACCAACTTGTACATGGATAGTACAGAGCAACAGGAAGTTTCAGATAAAAATCGCGAGTGGGCCACGGAGACCCCACCCATACAATGTGGCAAGGATATGATGTCGCCAGGTCATGTCGTATGCTTTACGTAAAACAAAAAAGACGGCAACTAGGTGATGCCGGCTGTTCAGATTTCAGACTCAAGGGACACAAGATTATCAGTGGTAGAGCGACCCTGGTGGAAGCCATCCTGACATGGAGCCAGTAGACCACGTGAGTTCAGGACCCAAGCCAACCACCAACATACCATACATTCTAGCAGCTTACAAATAACGTCGGTGAGACTGATGGGCCGATAGCTATCCACATCAAGCAAGTTTTTACCAGGTTTAAGCATTGGAATGATGGTGCTTTCCCACTACTGCAATGGAAAGACGCCATCGCACCAGATCCGGTTGAAGACGATGAGGATATGACACTTGTAGTCAGATGAGAGATGTTTAATCATCTGACTGTGGATCCGGTGAGGCCAAGGAGATGTCGGGGCAATGTGCAGGGGCAGTGAGGAGCTCCCACTCTGTAAATGGGGCGTTATAGGATTCACTGTGGTGTGTAGTGAATGAGAGGACGTTCCCTTCCAGCCGCCATTTGAGAGTGTGAAAGACTGGGGGGTAAGTCTCCGATGCAGAGGCTCCAGCAAAGTGCTCGGCAATTGCATTTGCATCGGTAGATAACATGACATTTATGGCAACACAAGGAACACCTGTAGTGGTCTGTTACCCGAAAAGTAGTTTGATCTTTGCCCACACTTGGGAAGGTCATGTACGGCACACAACGGTTGAGACGTATCTCTCCCTACACTCCTGCTTCTGTCGTCTGATAAGTTGACGAACGTGGGCACGGAGCCGTTTAAAGGCTATGAGGTGCTCCAGGGAAGGGTGCCGCTTATGCTGCTGTAGAGTTTGCCGACATTCCTTAACTGCTTCAGTGGCTTCGGGCGACCACCATACGACTGCATTATGCCTCTGGCATCCTAAAGAGCGGGGCATCGCATTTTCTGCCCTAGAAACAATTGTTGTAGTCACCTGCTCAACCATCACATCGTTGTTACTGTGTGGGGGAGATTCAACGGCGACAGCAGAGGTGAAGTTTCCCAGTCCACCTTGCTTACAGCCCATCTGGGTAGGCATCCATGGGCCTTACGCTGGGGCAATGACAGGAAGATGGGGATGTGGTCACTACCACACAGTTCATCATGTGCTCTCCAGTCGATAATTGGGAGAAGTCCTGGGCTGAAATTTGATAAATCAATGGCTGAGTGAGTATCATGAGCCACACTGAAATGCACGGCGGACCCAGTACTTAAGAGGCAGAGGTCGAACGGAGACCGGAAAGTTTCGAAATCTCTGCCTCAGACAGTAAGCACAGTGCCACCCCACAATGGGTTACGGGCATTAAAATCTCCCAAAAGTAGGAAAGGTTTGGGGAATTGATGAATCAGTGCAGCTAACACATTCAGGGGTACTGCACCATCTGGAGGAAGATATACATTGCAGACAGTTATCTCCTGTGTCATCTTTATTCTGACAGCCACAGTTTCAAGAGGAGTTTGAAGGGGCACAGTGTCACTACAGACTGAGCTTACAACATAAACTCCACCTGACCCTCGATTATAGTCACTATGGTTCCTGTAATATCCATTATAGCTGCAGAGGGCAGGGGTCCGCATTGCCAGGAACCAGGTTTCCTGGAGCCCAACACAGATAGCAGGTGTAAAGGTTAACAGTTGCTGTAGCTCAGCCAGGCGGTGGAAAAGACCGCCACAATTCCACTGGAGGATGACGTCATCGTGAGACTGGGAAGGCATGGAGCATTCAATGAGGTAGTTTATGTCTCAGAGTCACCTGCTGCCACCGACTTATTGCCTGAGCAGTCTATATCCATTGTGTCTGAGAGTCCGGTGAGATCTAGGCCCTCAGTGGACACCAAAATCTCCACCCCATCCTTAGATACAGAGCTGGGAGGACTTCACTGGCTCAGTCTCTGGTTGGTTGGTTTAAAGGCGGGAGAAGGGACCAAACTACGAGGTCATCGCTCCTTGTTCCTAATAAAACAATGCCACAAGTGTGAGAATAAAACAGATAAAACATATAACACAAAACAGAAAGAAAGGAAATGCCACAAGAACGAAGGGAAGGCAATGAACACTAAAAGGAACAAAAGGGGACAAGAAAGCAACAGAGACGCTACAAACAGAAGAGTGTAAAACAAGAAATCAGATTACAGTGGCTGGCCAACCACGAAATAAAAAGGGAAAGCGAGCCACTCTGCAACACATTAAAACTTTGACCCTAAAAGCACTAGGGTGGAGGACACAGGACAAAGGACATGTTCTAAAATCTACATAGAAGTACAAAACCCACTTTCACAGATAAAATGTAACTCTAAAGCTGCTGTGGAGGTATTGTCACCCAACACCGAAGGCAGGGTGCTGGGAAAGTTAAAAATATGCCGCAGAGCAGCTAAAAGTGGGCAGTCCAGCAAGAGGTGGACGACTGTCATTTGGGAACCATAGTGACACTGAGGTGGATCCTCGCGACAGAGTAGGTAACCATACGTTAGCCACGTATGGCCGATGCGGAGGCGGCAGAGGACAACCGATTCCCTGCGAGAGGCGTGCATGGAAGACCACCACACATTCATAATCTCTTTAATGACATGCAGTTTGTTGTGCGTGCTGTTATGCCCTTCCATCACCAAAAGCTGGAAAACCCTGCGGTGTAAGACAGAACACAGGACAATTCCAGAGATGCCTATCTCCAGATGCAGTTTCCGTGTCGCCTGTTTGGCCAGCCTGTCGGCAAGTTTGTTGCTGGGGATTCCGACGTGTCCTGTGGTCCACACAAACACCACGGAACAGCGGGACTGTTCCAGGGCATAGATGGACTCCTGAATGGATGCTACAAGAGGGTGGCGAGGGTAGCACTGGTCAACAGCTTGTAGGCTGCTCAGTAAGTCAGTATATAGGAGAAATGACTCCCCAGGGCATGAGCGGATGTGCTCAAGAGCACGAGATATGACCGCCAGCTCTGGAGTGAAAACACTTCAGGCAATTGGCAAGGAGTGGTGCTCAATATGTCCTCCATGAACATAGGCGAAGCCTACATGACCATCAGCCATTGATCTGTCTGTATAAACCATTTCAGAGGCCCGGAACATGTCAAGAATCGAGAGGAAGTGACAGCAGAGAGCGGTGGGGTTAATGGAGCCTTAGGGCCATGCAAAAGGTCCAGACGAAGCTGCGCCAATGCGAACACCATGGAGGCGTACGTGAACGGACCGCAAGTAGAGGTGGTAAAGGGAAGGACTCCAGTTCGGAGAGAAGGGACTGCACGCGAACCGCAATCGTCAGCCCCAATCTGGGCCACCGATGCGGAGATGGACTGCTGTGGACAGGAAAAGGAGACGGTAATTCTAATGCTCAGGGGAACTATGAATGTGTGATGCATAACTGGTGAGCAGTTGCCCACGTCTGATCTACAGTGGAGGGCCACCAGCCTCCATCAGGAGTGGTGCACAGGATCGAGTAAATGCAATGGTGAAGGAGCAGCCGAATCATAGACCAAACTCCCATAGTCAATTCAGGATTGGACAAGGGCTCTGTAGAGCTGCAGCAGCGTAGAGTGATCTGCACCCCAACTGGTGTTGCTCAGGCAATGGAGGGCATTGAGCTGCTGCCAGCACTTCTGCTTAACCTGATGAAGACGAGGAAGCCAAGTCAATCGAGTGTCGAAAACCAGTCCTAAGAATCAATATGTCTCCACTACAGTGAGTGGATCATCATTAACGTAAAGTTCTGGGTCCGGATGAATGGTACGACGCCGACAGAAGTGCATGACACACAACTTTACGGCTGAAAACTGGAAGCTGTGGGCTACAGCCCATGACTGCCCCTTGTGGATGGCTCCCTGTACGCGACGCTCAGCAACAACAGTACTGGAGTGGCAGTACGAAATGCAGAAATCGTCTGCATACAGAAAAGAAGAGACAGAAGCACCGACAGCTGCTGCTAGACCGTTAATGGCCACTAAAAATAGAGGAACACTCAATACAGAGCCCTGCGGGACTCCATTCGCCTGGATATGGATGGAACTATGGGGAGGCACCAACTTGTACATGGATAGTACAGAGCAACAAAAAGTTTCAGATAAAAATCTGGAATGGGCCCCGGAGAACCCACTCATATAATGTGGCAAGGGTACGATGTCACTAGGTCGTGTCATATGCTTTATGTATATCAATAAGACGGCAAACAGGTGATGCCATCTGGAAAAGGCAAGGAGCTGTTTAAAAGCTATGAGTTGCTCCAGGGAAGGGTGCCGCTTATGCCACTGTAGAGCTCGCCGACATTCCTTAATTGCTTCAGCGACTTCTGGTGACCACCAAGGCACTGCCTTATGCCTCAGGCCACCTAAAGAGAGAGGGATCATGTTTTCTGTCGCAGAAACAATTCTGCTAGTCGCCTACTCAACCATCACATCAATGTTACCATGTGGGAGAGACTCAGCAGTGACAGCAGAGATGAAAGTTCCCCAGTCCGCCTTGTTTAAGGCCCATCTGGGCAGGCATCCATGTGCCTGACGTTGGGGCAGTGACAGGAAGATGGGGATGTGGTCACTACCACACAGGTCATCATGTGCTCTCCAGTGGATGGAAGGATGGGAGAAGTCCTGGGCTGAAAACTGATAAATCAATGGCTGAGTAACTACCATGAGCCACACTGCAATGTGTGTCAGCCCCAGTAGTCAAGAGGCAGAGGTCGAATTGCGACAGTGAAGTTTCGACATCTCTGCCTCGGCCATTAAGCATTGTACCACCCCACAAGGGGTTATGGGCATTAAAGTCTCCCAGAAGTGGGAAAGATTTAGGGAGTTGATGAATCAGTGCAACTAATACATTCAGGGGTACTGCACGATTTGGAGGAAGATATACATTGCAGACAGTTATCTCCTGTGTCATCTTTATTCTGACAGCCACAGTTTCAAGAGGAGTTTAAAGGGGCACAGTGTCACTACAGATGAGTTTACAACATAAACGCAAACTCCACCTGACCCTCGATTATAGTCACTACGGTTCCTCTAATATCCCTTGTAGCCACAGAGGGCAGGGGTCCGCATTGCTGGGAACCAGGTTTCCTGGAGGGCAATGAAGATAGCAGATATATTAACAGTTAGATAGTTAGTTAGCAGATAGCTTAACAGTTGCTGTAGCTCAGCCAGGTGGTGGAAAAAACCACCGCATTTCCACTGGAGGATGACATCGTGAGACTAGGAAGGCATGAAACATTCAATGAGGCAGTTTACGCCTCAGAGTCACCTGCACCCACTGATTTATTGCCTGAGCACTCTATGTCCATTGTGTCTGAGGGTCTGGCGAGATCTAGGTCCTCAGTGGACGCCAAAATCTCCACCCCCATTCTCAGCCGCAGATCTTGTAGGTAGCAGTGGTGTGGGTGCCAATGCAATTTCCTTGGTCTTAGATCTGTTCTTTTTTGATTTCTCTCCCTGCAACTTGGGTTTCCCTGGCTGGGAGGACTTCACTGGCCCAGTCTCCGGGACTGAGGACGAGCGTGAAGCCCTACACCCAGCTGCTTTTGGGCTCTTCAGCCACTGGCGGGTGTTATCTTTCCCACAAGAAGAAACCTGGGAAGGGAGTGACCCAATGGTCCCCTTCCTAGCGAGAGAAGCCGAAGGAGACTTACGCTTATCCAGCTTAGAAGTGGGGACGGACGTCCCTGATGGTTGGGGGGGGGGGGGAGGAGGGGGGTGTTGCTCCCGAAGTAGGTGGTGCAGGAGCTGTTGTTCCTGCAACAGGAAGGGAAATGCCCCCCACCACCAAAGGGGCAGGTGTAGTCTTCCGGCTCTGAGAGGTGACCTGGGTTGGCAGAGCTGACGGTGCCAGAACTGTTGTAGCGGCAGCGTAAGACAATGTCATACGCACAGGATGCAGGCGTTCAAATTATCTCTTAGCCTCAGTGTAGGTCAGTCTGTCCAGGGTCTTGTACTCCATGATTTTCCTGCAGTCAGGTGAGCAAGGCGAATGGTGCTATCTGCAGTTGACACAGATGGGAGTATTGGGATGTGATGGGCATCCGCAATCTCAGCATGTGACGCTGGAAGTGCAGCAGGAAGACATATGAACTTCCAGCGCTTAAAGCACTGCACCGGGGGAGGGGTATAGGGCTTTACATCACACCGGTAGACATCACCTTGACCTTCTCGGGCAATATATATATATATATATCTATCTCTCTCTCTCTCTCTCTCTCTCTCTCTCTCTCTCTCTCTCTCTCTCTCTCTCTCTCTCTCTCTCTCTCTCTCACACACACACACACACACACACACACACACACACAGACAGAGAGAGAGAGAGAGAGAGAGAGAGAGAGAGAGAGAGAGAGAGAGAGAGAGAGAGAGAGAGAGAGAGACTGACTGCAGAGACCACACCACTACACTAACAAATACACACATTTTTGTTTCTCTTGGTTAATTTTTTTCTAGTATTTTTCCCTTGATATCTTACAAGAATCTGTGGATACACACATCCTGCTGAAAGAAGATAAGAAGGGGGCATGAAAATCGGTGTCATCATGAATATAGGGTTCGAGGGGAAAATACTGTTTTTGTGCCGTATATTAGTGTGTATCCTTCGAGGAAATAGTGCTTCAGTTTGCAGAAAATTAATTTTAGTATTTATGTATCAAAGCAAATGAGTGAAATTGATTTTAGATATTTTTACTTCTGTTTGTATGATGGTTATTAATGTGCAAAAACATTAACTGTTAGGAATATTTCTGTTTCACATTGCAGTATCATGACTTTTCAGATTCTGATTAAATGTGTGTTATTGTGACACAACTTTTATCACTGTCAAATAAGATTTGAGGAATAATAAAATTACTACTACTGTCAATGCGCTCACTGTATTTATCTAGTTACCTCTCTATACACAAAAGGTTTCATTTAGTGCTTAACTATTAACTTTCTTTTTGGTCGTATGTAAGCCATCTGTATTTGTATACAGTATAATAGATTCAGTTTTTACGAGATTGATATTTTATTTTTTTATTTTACACGTCTAGTTCCACAGAGCCAAATTTAGGAGCAAATGTCCATGGTCACGAACATCAGTAAATGAAGTTACAACAGAAAAGTAATAACACATCAAATAAAAATGTTTATGAATCCTAAAAAGACAACAAGCTATAAGTTTATATAAACACAGTCAACTATGTAACACAGGAATTAACTTAATTTTTCAAGAAGCTCCTCAGCAGAATAGAACAAGTGACCCACGAGGAAACTCTTCAGTTTGCATTTTAAAGCATGTGGATTAATGCTCAGGTTTTTTAATTCTTGTGGTAGGTTACTGAAAATGGATACAGCAGAATACTGAACACCTTTCTGCACTAAAGTCAAGGTGGTGCAATTCAAATGTTGATTGGGTTTCTACCTATTATTAACTGAGTGAAAGACACTAATTCTTGGAAATAGGGCGATATTGTTACCAAGGAACAACATTGAAGAATACATATATATTGAGAAAGCAATGTCAGAATACCCAGAGTAATGAACAGGGATCAGAAGAGTGCTTATTGCCCGGACCATCCATTCCTGAGCCAAAAGTACCTTTCAATAATGGGAAGAGTAAAGTATAATACTGTATGTCAAAAATGAATGAAAATAAGCAAAGTACACTGCTTTTCGTGTCAAACTAACACTTACTTCAGATAGTCTTTGAACAAGATCCTGAGCATGGGCTTTCCACAGCAGTCTACTGTCCACCTGGACAACTAGAAACCTAAGTTGTTCTATCTCACTAATCATTTGATCTGTTCGGCCTCACTAATCATATGCCCATTCTGTGTACTTAGAATGTCATGTTCTGTTGAAGTGTGTGGTAGAAACTGCAACAAACGAGTCTTACTGTGATTTAGCATTAGTTTATTTTCTACAAGCCATGAACTTATGTCTTGAACTGCACTACTTAAAACAGTGCCAACACTGCGCACTACATCTTTTACTACTAAACAAATATTTCAAAATCACTTGCAATACCAGAATGCATATCAATTATATAAATAAGGCATAGGCATGGTCCCAGCACTGACCCTTGGGGTACTCCCCATTTCATCTGTGCACCACTCAGATCCCACAACATAGTCATGCTCTGTAGCATGGAGAACAACCTTTCGCTGTGTGTTCTTAAAGTAAAAGGATAACCAACTGTGAGCTACTTCCCGTATTCCGTAATGATCCAAATCTTGCAGCAATATTTTGTCATCAAAACAATCAACACCTTAGTTAAATCAAAAAATATGTCTAGTGTTCGGAACCTTTTGTTTACTCACAGAGAAAAGAGAATATATCATTTTCAACTGTTAAACCACTTATAAAACCAAACTGTACATTTGGCAGTAAATTATGTGAAATGAAATGACCAATTATTAAAGAAATAGGTCAAAATTATCCAAACTATCCCTTTCTCCCTTTTTATAAACTAGCTTTACTACTGATTACATTACCACTCAGGAAACTGATCACTCCTAAAAGAAAAATTACAAATATGGTGAAGTACAAGGCTGACATGTGCAGCACAGTACGTTAGTATTCTGCTAGATAGTCCATCATATCCAGCAGACTGCTTAGTCTTCAGTGATTTAATTATCAGCTCAGTCTCCCCCTTGTCCATATTACAGAGTATTATTTCAAATATCAGTCTCCGAAAGCCATTTTCCAAGAAGCTTTATGATTCCCTGTAGAAACTAAGTTTTTATTTAATTCACCAGGTATGTTCAAAAATTGTTAAATACTGAACTGAACATATATCTGACTTACCAGTAACAGAAACATTTTCATTACATACTGATTTTATATCCTCGACCCTGTGCTGCTGCCCCGACATTTCTTTCACAACTGACCATAGAATTTTAATTATATCTTGTGAATTAGCTACTATATTTACATACCACACAATCTTTGCCTTCCTAATAACATTTTAAGCACCTTACAGTTGTGTTTGTAATGGGCTGTTGAAGCTCAATTGTGAGAACTTCTAACATTTTGATATAATTCCCACTTTGTTCTCCATGAGATCTTTATCCCACTAGTCAGTGGCCCAGCTGCCTTTTATTGCTAGTACACTGTTTCTGTCATCCACAATCACCACATGAAAGTCCAAAAAACTGCAATAACTTCAAAACCAGAACCAAATTTAGGATCAAGCATAATGAAACACCATATTTTACGATCCTGCTCCTACATTTAGTTTATCCCTTTGTTACTACTACTTTTACTTGCACCTTTGCCTTCCGTTGGCACAGGGTCAATATGGTTATTAATGGATTTGGCATGGTTAATTTAAGAGGTGGCCTGATGCCCTTCCTGTTGCCACCTTGCTAACCCCTCCCCCCCAAGGACAGGACATGTGTACCTAAACTGTCTGTGCCTGGTGTTATTTATGTGAAAGCCAGCCAAAATTTTAAAAATTTTAGCAAATCATGTCACTGAGGCAGGACTTTGGTACTAACCTGGTATTTGCCTAGTGCAGTGTGGGGAAACACCTAAAAACCACATCTAGGATGGCTGACATACCAACCCTCTTCATTATCTATGAGACAGTTTCTATGCAAGACTGGTGCACCTCCCCATCTCAGAAGTGGCACTTAACAAGCAAGGCTATCCAGGTGGGTAGCTTATTCCTTTGGTACTGTCTTAACATCATCAAGACTCCAGCCAGGCCAGATGAATTCAGTCAATAATTTAACAATTTAGAACCGAAAGTACAGTCTTGTGGTCTACATTACCAAAACCCTTGATTAAGTTGCATACACTGGCAACTGAATAATTTCATTAGTTTTCTAGAAGTTTTTTTTTACATTGTCCACCTTTTTCTGTAAAGCACCCTTTACAGAATGCAAAGACCATTAACACAGTTTTATCAGTGAAACACTGCTTTCCCCAAAATTGTTAGAAAAGATAAAGTGACTAGGTATGTGATTGAATATTATTTGCCTGTTTTAGTTTTTATATAAATGAGAGGTAATAATGCACATCAGCCAGAAAAAATGCTGTAAGTCATTGATTTTATAAAAAATTGGCTCAATTAGGATCCTATGATGTCATCAAAATCCTCTACAAGGCACAATGGTGGAGTATGAAAATTACTTCTCTGTAGTTACCTAGTGATTTTTTGTAATGACTATGTGCTAATGCCTAGACAACGTCTACAATAGTGAATCTAATACATAGTCACTTAGGTGTTTTGTGACAAATGCAATGTTTGCTTTGAGTGCAAAGAACAAATCACAAACTAATGATCTATGATTTAATTCTGTCATTTCTGTTGCCATGATACTTAAGAAACCAATTTTGATTGTGCTACTGAATTTGCATCTTGTTTAATAATGCTCAAAATTATTATTATTATTATTATTATTATTATTATTATTATTAGAATAATGACTTACATTAATAACAATCTGGAAGACTTTACATTTGCAGTGATTATATCATTTTTCCTTTTATCTGCAATATTTTCTTTGGATGATGCAGTTTCTCTTTCTAGAACACGATTGTTATTACAGCATGTTTCAGAAGGAGGTAAGTTCTTCATGTACACCATCTGCTTCACGATCTCTTCACCATGTCTCTCTAAACATTGTGACTAATTTATTACTTATATTTCTGCAAGACCTATATTCCCAAATCTAGCTACTTTAATGTTTTATAGTTAAAATTTCATTTTAATGATGAGGTAATTAATTTGTTACAGCTTTTACAGCAAAATGTTAAAGCTAGCCAGGCCTAAAACAGTCGTGAATGGCCCTCTTTGGGAACCAAGGTAGCAAGTGCTTAGTGAAATAATCCTGTGAATATAGTCAAATCTGTGAAAATAAACAAGAGAAGAATCAAGCCTACAAGTGTAATTTTTGCCATTGCAAAAGAGTTTGTTACAATATCAAGCTAGTGAAATTTGTATAAAGTGTGGATGCAGCGTAAATATAAATCAGTGCATGTACTAGCGAAAACCTTTCAAATAAGTTTGTAATACAATTCTGAACTATATGTTTAAAGTGCAGAGACAAGATGGAAATGAGGACAACAGCACCAGTACTCCAAGTATGCTTACTCTAACATGTTTTATTTATTTATTTATTTATTTTCTTTTGTGAAGCATGGAACAGAAAAGTAAACAACTATCGTCATGATGCACATTATGTAAATTGGTCACAGCAAGGCACATAATGAAATCAATGCCTCGAAACTAAACAAATAGACACTAAAATGGTTCAAGGGAATACTCAGGACGTAATTTACCGACAATAAATGAAAGACAAAATTTTGCAAGTGGATGCTCCAATTGCACATCTTACTGATAGTCTGAAGGCTCTAAAAGAACAATTAAACTGTATGAGTGTGAAAAACTGTGTCAGTTCATTCAGATGTCCAAAAATGTAGGCCAAATTTGCAAAAAGGAAAAACACAACAGCGACGATGCTTAATGTTCCAATAATTGTGTACATCAAACGTCCCAGTAAATGTAAATATCGCACAAACAGAAATGGAATTAGCAGCGAAAGGAACCAGGAATCAATGCAATACAGCTATGCCAGAAACCGAAGTTCTTATGTTGACTGACGAAAACGGCAGAAACTGTGCAAGCTTGTTGAATGAATTATCACAAGAAATGCTCTCTGTAACGTCCTTTTTTAAACAAGGAGCGTTATTTAACAAAGTTACCAGAGGCATTAATAGCAAAATCAAACACCTAGGGTAAGAAGACACATTAATACTCTGTGCTGGATCAAATGACAGGGTGGTACTGTGTACAATTCCATACCAGCAAGACAAAGTACAAACAAATTATGTCATATCAGCTGAAAAAGTGCATTGTAAAAGCAGGTGAACAATACAATCATGCCACAGCACTTGATATAAACAAATTCCTAAGAAGACAAGATTTCACACGGCAAGAATTGCACAAAAACAAAAGAGGAAAAAAGAAACTATGCAGAGAATTATATTGAATAACAACCAAAAAGCAGACCATAATCATGGGAAAAACATAGCAGTAACCATTATGCCAGAAGTAAAAAAATCTTCTATAGGATCAAAAAGCCAGGAAATGGAAGAACTGGAGCATCACATTTCAACAATGAGATAGACCATACAAAAACAGAAGCAGATGCAGCATTAATAACAGTATTGGAACAAACACACTGTAAAGAACTGGAAGATCACAATGTGTCAACAGAAACAACTGATAGCCGATTAAACATAATAAATAAACCATCACACACAGCACCACAAAAAGATTGTGCAATGCATCAAAACATACAACCAACAACTTCTAAAGTTGAAGAAACAGAAAGGACACCAATGTGGACTTCGTGGAGAGTACCCCACTATTTAGCGAAAGATTTTTTATTCCACAGCTAGTGAAAGAGAAGATGGGCAAGATAAATAATTAAGAATAAATAACTACAGACCAATGTATTTAATCTCTGGTTTCTCAAAAATACTAGAGATGCTTATGCATAGTAGGCCGACCACATTCCGAAACACAGAATTCTGATTACAGCATAACGTGGCTTTCAAAAAGGGAAATCTAAAGAAACCGCTATCTCAAGCCTCACAAAATCTGTTACAGATACATTAGATGAAAGAAACTCTGTCTCTGCCATGTTTCTGGATATGTCTAAAGCATTTGACACAATCACCCCATACTACACTTACTGAAAAATTTGAAAGCTATGGTATTTGTGTACATGCAGCCAACTGAATAAAATCATACATCAGCAACAGAAAGCTGTGGGCGGAAACAGAAACTGGATGCAGATCTGAAATCAGAAATAGTAAGTATGGAATGCCTCAAGGATCTGTACTTCTGTTGAACCTATTTGTAAACAATATTGATGTCAGTGAGAAAGATAAAAAAAATACTATATGCAGATGACATGACACTAATGAATGTAAAAAAATCTGGAAACACTAGAAAGAAGTGCATTTATGACAAATAAAACAGTACAGTGGCTTATACAAAATGACAATTTCAAATCTAAGAAAGACAATGTTTATAGTGTTCACAAACAACTGGAAAAACACACACATATTCATAGGCGACTTCCAAAGAGTTTACAGGACAATGTGAGCTAAAAGACATTCCAAAAACTTTGTGAGTATTATTTAATGGAAAATAATTCTATAGCGTAGAAGAGTATATGTATCAATGAATGAAAAATGCTGCTATTACTGTTATAGAACTTCTGTTAGTAAGTGAACATATTATGATACGTAAATAACTTGAGAACATGAACACACAGAGAAAAATGTAAATGTGAGTATAATGTAGTACGTAAAAAAGTAATTTTTAGGACCTAAAAAATAGACGAAAATGTACTCAACATTATTGTATGTATTGCCACTTTGGTTTATTAAATTTTAATAAACAGGTTTAAGTCGACTTGTCCTATATTACAAGTAGACACTTTGTACAAAATGTAATCAAATGGGACCAAATAAAAATCAATCAATGTGAACTGTAAGTTGTTTCACTTGTTTGTTACACCCACTACTATGATTTACATGATTTTTTCTTTCACATACATTCTGACTGCAAATATTAACGAAGCATTTCGGTTAGCACATGATCTGATAAACCATTTACTCCTCCTTTGTTTTGATGTCAAGAAAATCTTGTGTTGCAAGAAAAGTTTCTCAGTATACCCCGAAGTCCCCTGCAAAATTATATGAAATTTCACTGAACAAGACCATTATGATTTGCAGTACCTTAACTGATTGATTTACTGGGCCTATTTGTCTGTTGAGAAATCAATTAATTAAGTGTCCACACACTCAAACCCCTGCCACTAATAAGCATCACCTCCCATGCCTTCTCACTAAACCCACACCTCCCTTCAAAATTGTTTAACAGATTTGGTTATTTTCTGTCTATGGCCCAGATGCTGTGAGAATTCAGTATATACTATGTGTAATACAGTACAGTGGCATCTTTTGAAAAGCTGTTCAGGCATTATAAACCTGATTTCAATAAGTGTTTCCGTATTTTGTATAAGTGGCTGTTCCTTTTTTCATTTATTGGTGATAAAATAGTAAGACTGATTCTATATTGGTGATACAGTAGTAAGCCTGATTCTATAAGTTTATCCACTGTCCAAGTTTTACTATTACCTCCAGTAACTATTCAAAAAGTAACTAGCAGTATAATTATCTATCACAAACTTAAAACATATGAGGTGCTAGATGTTAAACAACTGTCGGAATGATCAAATCACATGAATATACAATTAGCTACACAAGACAGAATATTTGAGTACGCTGGTGATCACTGGTGATTATTTTCATTAGGGTTAAAGATTTTACTTCTCTACTAACAAAGTAATACCACTACATTATGTTTTTGCAGTAAAGCAGTACCCGATGGGTTACTCACGGTAGTATACTTCGGAAGTTGGTGTCTGGTGCAGAATCCTGTATGGTGGTGGCTTAGTGTCGAAGACACTATCCAATGTACCAACAAGTATTGACGACAATCCTTTCGATTTTCCATGCCCTTTTCTCCTTTGAAGAAGGAAATATAGATTTGCCTGTTCGGTTACCCTACGAAAACAACGCACTTTCAAATGGTTGTAATTAACAGTAACAGTTAAAACATCAATAACTAATGTCGCATTTTCACTGTCAGCTAACTATACAGGTTAATTTAGCGCTACTGTCACTACGTATTTGTGATTTGGGGGAACACACAGTCGTGATGGACTAAAGGTTTTGTTGAATATTTCATCATGTGTTAGTTTGTGCTATTGACGTGGAGAAAAGTTTGCTAACTGTTATCAGCTATGACAATCAGCTGTTAACTTTCCTAATGTAAACAAAACTTACCATAACGCATTTGCAAGAAGAACTTCTTGTGGTTTTACCCACATTATTCCGAGGCTGACTTAGCGAAATGGAACCAGAACCTGCTTATCAGCCTATAATAATAAGGCATTTACAATCCCAAAATGTTTTCCTCACATTGGTAATGTCTACTTCGCTCGCCACTTGCATCGCACGCACAACACTTCTGACGTCTAAGTTGGTAAGATAAATCGATAAGTCAAGCAATACAAAAGATCGATACATCGACAAGTTTCAAATGAATCCCAACAGAATGCGCCCTTGCTGTCCTTCCGCAAGATTAAACATTCGTGATCTTCCGTGAAGCAAACGAGAAACTTAATTCCGTATAAGGAAATTCTCGTTACAACTAAAAATGGCTGAAATGAGCGATAGTTTAGTGATCAGTGCAACAACCAATCAACATCACAGAAGCAATTCCATTCCTACACCAACATCTGAAACAAACCATGACAGTGGTAAGTGTGATAGAACAGATATTTCATCGCCAGTCAGCTTCTTAAATTACGGAGGCGTGCTCTTTGATGCGTACATTTTTGTGTGTTGACAAACATAAATGATACTACCGTACGGTGTCTCTGACTTATCGAAGACTCGACTGTACATGCTAAATATCGGGTGGCTTACGTATGATTGTTAGTTCATAAAATTTACTCCAGAGTTGTGACTAATTCGTCTACGCGCCAAGATGTTGAAATCTACTGTTTGACAAGCAGCTTCATTGGTACATAACAGATGGCACACCCACCACCTGTGACTTTATTTTGTTGAATGGTGTCATGAGTTTCTTTGTGTACTATTAGTAAGGATTACTGTTTTTGCTCTTGTATTTCACGCGGAAGCAAAAAATCTACTGCTGAGTAAGGAAAAAAACATTAAACATGTATTTAGTGTCATTCATTGGCAGAAAACATCAACGTTATTATAATACAAGCAGGAGGATATAATTTGCCATAAATGAAAGTAATAGTAGACGTTTCATTAGGCCGTATGCTTTTATTTCGTGGCATAGAGGGAGTAAATTGTAATAGAGGAAGTAATGTACCGCAACTGCCAATTAAAAATTTGTTGGAGAGGTCATGGAGAACAGTGTCATAAGGCAAATCAAATACTCGATGACCATCATTAAGCCTTTGAGTCCGTATATATATAAAATGTAAAGCACATGCTCAATTTTCAAGAAACGAAACGACTCGTCTTCCTCAATAACTCCGGCCAGGGATGCGGATGAAGCACAGACGCTGGCGAAATCGAAGCTGAACTTGTTGTTCTTAGTTTTAAGCTCAAGACGACGACCGAAAAAACCACTTATCAGATAGATAACTGATGGTTCTTGTCACAGCTTTTACCATCTGTCAAATGTTTGCTAAGTACACATTTCACATGTAAGCAAATATTCTTTTGTTCCTCAGTGGTGCAGCAGGAAAGATCTGCTGAAGGACAAGTAAGCATTTCGTTCGAGTTGATTTATTATAGCCGTTTCCGTAAGAAACCTAGAATTCTGCGCTGTTTCGTTTTGAAATGTCGGTACGACGCAGGTAGCTCATCAGATTCAATTTCCTGTATTATTGTGATGGTAGTGCATCTGGAGCTTGCAGGGATGACCGTGGATGCAAATATGAGGCGTGTTTTTTAAGTAAGTACCGTTTTGAAATTTAAAAAAAGACGTGCTAAGGTATCTCAATAATTTTATTTTTACATGAAAGCCTGTACCTTAGTCTACTTTTCTATATAATTTCCGTCAATATTGAGGCACTTGTCATAAAGTACCAGTTTTTGAATACCCTCCTCATTGAAGTCTGCCGCCTGACTTCTTAACCACTGCATCACCACTGTTTTGACTTCGACCACCCAGGTGTTTCTTCAAGTGCAGGAACAGATGGTAGTCACTGGGCGCAAGGTCGGGGCTGTACGGAGGATGATCAAGAGTTTCCCATCGCAAAGATGTGATGAGATCTTTGGTCTGATTGACCACATGCGGACGGGCATTGTCTTGCAGCAAAACGATACCCTTGCTCACCTTCCATGGACTGTTGCTTTGATTCTGGTGTGACGTAGGCCACCCATGTTTCATCGCCCGTAACAATTTGGCTTGAGAAATCATCACCGACGTTGTGGTACCACACAAGGAAAGTCAATGCACTGTCTAAACGTTTGGTTTTGCGCACATCCGTCAACATTTTCGATACCCAACGTGCGGACAATTTTCGGTAATTCAAGTGCTCGATCACAATGCCATACAAAACACTACGAGAAACATTAGGAAAGTCATACCGCTAGGAGGTAATCGTAAAGCGTCTGTTTGCTCTCACCTTATTGTTCGCTTCCTGCACCAAACTTTCATTAACGACCGAAGGACGCCCACTCCGTTTTTCATCATGGACATTTGTGCAGCCATCTTTAAACGCTCACACCCACGTTCTTACAATTCCATCACTCATAATGTTTTCTCCGTAAACTGCACAGATCTCACGATGAATATCGATCGCTTTTAGGCCTTCAGCACTAAGAAATCTTATAACAGCCCGTACTTCACAGTCGGCGGGACTCACGATTATAGGAGGCATCTAAAACACTCAGTACACAACGTAAGCAAGGAAGAATCAGACTGTAATGGCGTCAGTGCGTAGATTAAGGTACTGAGATATCTTAGCACGTCTTTTTTAATTTCAAAACGGTACTTACTAAAAAAACACGCCTCGTACTACACAGGAGAGAATTTTCAATTGCGAACCATGGAGTTTTTGATGACACATGCCCGTGACAGCACATACAGTTCACCATATCATCATTCTGTAAGTGTAAGAGACTTGTAGCGGTGAGCTAGTGCTGAAAAGTTTTGATTTATCTGTACTTATGACGTCAGGATAATGGGTTAATAGACTGGGCCATCGAACTGTATAGTTTTACCAGAAACCCTAAGCATAACATCCAAAGGGAAAGTGTAGTTTGAAGGGCTCAACCAAATAAAGATGATAGGCATAATGCACAAACGATACCACATACCCTTATCAGATAAACATCTTCACTAAACTCTTGACAGAACTGTGATGTAGGTCTCTGTACACAACAGTGTGTCTCAAATCCTCAGGCCCGAAATTATACAGACGGTAGAGGAGCGTGGACGGAGGCCTCGAGATAAGGTCCTGATGGTCGCAAACTAATAATTATGTTCGCAGTGACAACGGCTTGTCTGTGTACATGCAACACAGCTGGAGCATTACTCTTTCCGACTCCCATCTCTTCAAATTCTGCTAGTCGAACTGCTATTTCGCCACTATTACTATCTAGATAGATTCTTTTTCATTTATGACATCAGGTTGCATGGAACTAATAAAATACAGTACTCGATGTAGACAGTATTATTCGAAAACGTTCATAATGTTTGCGGACATGGCAACTTTATTGAGAATTTGTTAAGATCTTTGAACAGCCCTTAAGTTGGATGACCCAGTTTCTCGTAAGTTTCTAGTCACAGCGGTAAATTTCTTCAAGTTAACGATGACATCTGTTGCGAAACGTTGCTCTGTTAGTGCAGAGAGGGTGATCATTAATAAAACGGACAAACTGCAGGGACGGATACCTGACTGAAAATGTATGAAAAAAGGTCCTACGAACATGTGTCCGAAAATGCATCGTTACCATGGTAGATGGCACTGACGAATGAAAGTCCCTCTGATCACGTGCAGTGTTTTCCTTGTGTGTTGCAAGCTGTGAGATTGACGAGTACAGTAAGCAACAGAAGGGTCCGGTATTCCTGTCGGGAACAACCCAGCTTGTGTACAGCCAAGCAGACGGAAACGTTGGAGAGTCAGTACGGCTATGCCCTCGCAGACACCAACCCCATCACACAATGTTCGTCTGTCTGAAGGGACCCATGATCACACAAACGCCCAAAAAGAGCTTGAAGTGTTGTATAATGTGGTTGGTGTCTGTGAGGGTACTTGTTTTGGTATAGCCGTGATGCCTCTCCAGCATTTCCATCTGTTTGGCCGTATACAGACACCATCTCGACTTGTTACCGACATGAATCACGAATACCGGACCATTCTCCCGCTTACAGTACTCTGGGTCAATCATACAGCCTGCAACACACAAGGAACACACGGCACGTGATAGAGGAACTTCCACTCGTCAGTGACATCTATCGTGGCAAAGATGCATTTCCGGACAAATATTCATAGGATCTCTTTTTCTCCACTTCCAGTCAGGAATCCGTCCCTGCAGTTTGTCGGTTTGATTACTGTTCACCCTGTATATTCGATCACTCAGCTTTCCGAGCACTAGATTCTGCTGCGCCATATGTTAAATACATGTCTACAAGTTCCTATAAGGAGTAATGCTCCACTGTCGACAGCTACACAGAACAGTAAACAATGGTAAAATTCCGCCATCGACACATCGGAGACGATTGTATGATGATTTCGAGGTAAAGCCACGAAAGTCGATGCTGCAGACCGACCTGCTGTGCACGTGGAGCGTACTCCTCTACTTGCCCAGCGCGAAATGACGACGCCGATTAACAATTACTGTCCACCACTTGCATTATACCTTTCTTCTTCTTTCCACCGTTCTTGGAGGAACAGCGCGACGTGCTTGTCCTCCATCCACACCTGGAATCGAAGTTCAGTTAGCCAGTAGATGTTGCAGGAAGTTGTTTGTTATGGAACAAGCAGCTTAAAAACAGGTGCCTCGCACACATCTCTTGTTCAAGATCTCGATTACGGCGTTAAATATTCGTTTTTCGCAATTGACTCTTTATCTCAGAATGTTCAGTTCAGGATCCTCTATCAGTCACTTCTTCGCTCCTGACTGTTTATTAATGTGGTTCAAGCTCCATTTCAAACTATAGATCCCCATAGAACTAGCTGGATCAGTCTGTTCAGAGGTGTTCAGAGGGCACAGGAAGACAAGGACATACCACCTCCAATAGTATCATCCCTAATAAAGCTCTATGGTGTTGAAACCAACCTTCGGGTTGATGACAGCTGTACCTAATACCCTCTGTGTAAGTCTGATCGTGAAGTTTTGGAAGCACTTTTACTTCTCTTACAAAACTTAATTTGGTTTCTAAAGCAACTCTATTTTGAAAACGTTTGTGCCCTTTCTAAACTGTGGAGGGGAGAGAAACGACAATGATCTGCAACAGAGAAGTGAAGGGACAAAACGCATATGAGAGCATCGATGTAGATACCCAAAGAGGGTTGAATGGGAGTGATATGACCATCAGATATCATCACATATACGCGCTTCGTCCACTGAAAGACTGCAATGCGCAATCCTGTTAGCAAAAAGAAGATAGTGTTTCCTTACCGCGTAGTTTCCTGTAATGTCTCGAACGTTTATCGTTTCTTTGAGTGCGTATGAAAATACTCTTCCAGGGTAATGACCCAGGCGGTTTACTGGACCTTTCTTATATTAAGTGAAAGGCTTTTAATAATGAAAGCTTTTTTTTTTTACGCTAGCATTCATGAATAAACCTTTCCCAGTGCGTCTGAGTTGTCTTCATTCTAAGCGTCTCAGAAACTTATTTTTTTTTAAAGCAGTGCAGTGTCCCATATTTACGTAAACATCCATTTACGTTTCCTCAAAGCACTACGTCATCTCATATTAATCGGCGTGTCCTCATACTACAACCAATCTTGGGAAAACTGCTCAGAAATGTTTCGCCGGATGACACGGCTACTTAGGGGGCTCAAAAGATTAATTCAGCAGGTGTTTTTTTAAGAACAAAAAGAAATGGGGCCAAATTTTGCTTTTAAGTGAATGTCGAATTCTAGATTCCTCAAGTATATCCTACTTGCGTTTTTGGTTCCCGTATGCAGGCGCGGATTAGACGTGACGCAAGCACATTCTTACGCCCGCCTTCGGCGTCTTTTCCACCGTACTTAAAGGGAGTGTTTGGAAGCCTTTCACCAGCAGCCTTCGGTGTGTGACTTTGCGCAAGTGTGATTGTGAAGACGTTTCCATTTGGAGCGACGTAAATGCGCACAGACGTGAGAAACACACCTTCCTCTCTTTAGATCTGTTGAACCAGTGTGAAAGATCCAGATTCAAGACATGTAATTCGTCTCCGGATAAAATTAGTAAACGCATTTTTCTTCACCAGTAGCGATGTGTAAGAGCTCAACTCTGATTAGCTGGAAGGGAACTACGAAACATTTGTAGACAAAAGTCACGGTTTCCTGTTTTTGGTTTACGCAGTGTGTGCCATTCAGTTATTGCAGACCTTGCCGACACAGTATTGTTTGCAACATCTTAGTAACATCCGCCGATCCAAGCCAAAGATATTGTCTCACACTCGTCAGTCACTCCCTGAACACGAAACGCCATCTGCCGGGCTTCATTTCCCACTTTCATCTGCTGCGCAATTATTTTAGTGTACGAGTGCATAGAATCAATCTAATAAATGTGGCCTCGAAAGGAGGAGAGACTCTAAATGCCTGATGATGCAAACTCTGAAAACACTTATTCGCACTTAAACCAGTTAGAAATGGTAACAAAAATCATCGTACTGAAATGCTGTTCGTCTCTACATGTGACAGCAACCGAAAATTGTAGCAAACGTGACAAGAGAACCCCCTCCTCCGCCTCTGAGAGTCACTCTAAACCAGTGGCATCCAAGTAATGTTGGAAGTGGGACAATAAAGTACATTGGTGTGCAAAACCTAGGGACGAAAGTAACTTTCGCATGATGTGTCTCTGCCAAGTAACGGACCTCGATGAAACTTGTACCATACAGAGAAAGCAGTACTGCAGTAACCGAAAGAATTACGCAAGGAGGCGAAGAGAAATGACACTTTCAGAGGCAGTAATTACACTGAAGTCACAACGATTATGATGATCCCCTGAACATTACAAAAGGTGGGACATGGTTCTTAATAGAGTGTGCGATCACCACAGACAGAAATTCAAGCTCTGCAGCGTGTTCCCAAGCTGGCAGCAATGTTGGTAAGGAGTTCTCTTGTGGTAGTGCGTTCCATTCCTCCACCAGCGTGGTTGGTAGCTGCTGGTTTGTCGTTGGTGCTGTGGAAGTGCTGCAGTACGTGTCCCCCCATCGTATCCCATACGTGCTCGATGGGATTTAAGCCGAGGAAACGGGCGAGCCAGTTCATTCGCAGAAAATCCTCGAAGCAGTCGCGCACTGCCATCCATAGAAATAAAGTCAGAGCCGAATGCATCCCTCAAAAGACGCGCATGGGAAAGGAGTACAGTGTCATAATAACGTTAACCGGTGAGTGTACCGCGTTTTCAAAGATCTGGGAATCAGTATGCCCATGTAACGCTATGCTACCTCACACCATAACACCTGGACCACCAAAACGAACACGTTCAACAAAGTTCATGGGTACATTGTGTGTTCCCATTTGCAGCCATATGAGAATACGTCCGGTATCACTACTCTAGGGTTGAACCTGCTCTCATCCGAGAAGAGCATGCGACCACTCTTCTTGTTGGTCCAGTGCCTGTGCTCTTGCCACCATCACAAACAGTGCCGCCGACGTGCGCATGTTAACGGAACGCAACGTACTGGCCGTCGAACTGAGAGATCACCACCATGCAGTCGCCGTGCCACTGTGGGGCGTGATATTGCGTGCAATGTAGTCCTGTTGAATGTGGTTGCAATTGCACCCGCTGATTGACGAGGGTCCTTTCTTGCCTGTTGCACAATGCAGCAGTCATGTGCTGCTATGGTTGACAGTGATCGACCAACTCCTCTCCTTAGGGCAGCGGTTGGGAACGTTTCCCATGCACGTGAATTCTGTGAGCAATACCAAAATCCTGCGTTACATTAGTAACACTTGTCCTCCTTCCGGTTTCCCGGTGATTCTTCCCCATGTGAATTCATCCAAACGTTGTCTCCGGGCCACGTAATGAAGAACGCCACCACAGTGCACCGTAACTGCTAGGTGATTGACGCACACTGCCTTTCCCAGTTCCTTCAACTGCCTCGTGTTGCGAGGCCAGCCCAATTGGCGTTCTATTCACGCTGACCTCACGCCATGTGAAATCTAACATTCTGTGCGTGACTGGGAGACCTCTAGTAACATGCTTCCGCATATTCATGTTTTTTCACCAGGTAGTTATTATGTTAAACACACATCAAAAGGCCGGCCGCGGTGGCCGAGCGGTTCTAGGCGCTTCAGTCCGGAACCGCGCGACTGCTACGGTCGCAGGTTCGAATCCTGCCTTGGGCATGGATGTGTGTGATGTCCTTATGTTAGTTAGATTTAAGTAGTTCTAAGTTCTAGGGGACTGATGACCTCAGATGTTAAGTCCCATAGTGCTCAGAGCCATTTGAGCCATTTCAAACACGTCAAAACCACCTCGGTTCCGAGAGTTCCGGAACCTGTACAGAAAATTGGAATAGAGATCAACATAAACATTATTTCCGCCCTTTTTATTGCTCATGAAAACACACATTGCATGTTGTACCACCATACAGCGAGACCTTCAGAGGTGGTGTTCCAGATTGCTGTACACACCTGTACCTCTAATACCCAGTAGCACGTCCTCTTGCATTGATGGATGTGTATATTCGTCGTGGCATACTATCTACAAGTTCATCAAGGCACTGTTGGTCCAGATTGTCCCACTCCTCAACGTCGATTGGGCATAGATCCCTCAGAGTGGTTGGTGGGTCACGTCGTCCATAAACAGCCCTTTTCAATCTATCCCAGGCATGTTCGATAAAGTTCATGTCTGGAGAATATGCTGGCCACTCTAGTCGAGCGATGTCGTTATCCTGACGGAAGTCATTCACAAGATGTGCACGATGGGGACGCGAATTGTCGTCTAGGAAGACGAATACCTCGCCAGTATGCTGCTGATATGGTTGCACTATCGGTCGGAGTATGGCATTCACGTATCGTACAGCTGTTACGGCTCCTTCCATGACCCCCAGCGGCGTACGGCGGCCCCATATAATATTACCCCAAAACAGCAGGGTACCTTACTGCGCTAGCTGGACAGTGTGTCTAAGGCGGTCAGCCTGACCGGTATGCCTCCAAACACGTCTCCGACGGTTATCTGGTTGAAGGCATATGCGACACTCGTCGGTGAAGAGAACGTTATGCCAGTCCTGAGGGATCCATTCGGCATGTTGTTGGTCTCATGTGTACCGCGCTGCATGGTGTCGTGGTTGCAAAGATGGACGTTGGGAGTGAAGTTGCGCATCATGCAGCCTATTGTGCACAGTTTGAGTCGTAACACGACGTCCTGAGACTGCACGAAAAGCTTTATTCAACATGCTGGCGTTGCTGTCAGGGTTCCTCCAAGCCATGATCTGTAGGTAGCGGTCATCCACTGCAGTAGTAGGCCTTGAGCGGCCTGAGCGACGCATGCTAGCGACAGTTTCTGTCTCTCTGTATCACCTCCATGTCTGAACGACAACGCTTTGGTCCACTCCGAGTCGCCTGTACACTTCCCTTGTTGAGAGCCCTTCCTGGCACAAAGTAACAGTGCAGACGCGATCGAACCGCGCTATTAACAGTCTATGCACGGTTGAACTACAGACAACACGAGCCGTGTACCTCCTTCCTGGTGGAATGACTGGAAGTGATCGGCTGTCGGACCTCCTCCGTCTAATAGGCGCTGCTCATGCATGGTTGTTTACATCTTTGAGCGGGTTTAGTGACATCTCTGAACAGCCAAAGGGACTGTGTCTGTGATGCAATAACCACAGTCAATGTCCATTTTCAGGAGTTCTGGCAACCGGGGTGATGCAAAACTTTTTGTGATGTGTGTATTACGTTGTCTTGCTAGTCCTTCAGTTTTACGGGCGTTATTGAATCCAGCCATACTCAGATGTTTCAGTGAAACCTAACCACAGTGAAAAATCTAACCATTTCCATTTACGTGGAGCACCGAGTCAGGTGGCATAGTTGTTAGCACACTGAACTCGCATTTGGGAGGACGATGGTGCAATTTGAAGTTTCTCATGTAGAGTTCTGGGAATAGGCCGAGCTGTTTCCCACATGGGCGCTGTCTTGTACATTCTAAGACAAAAAAGGAGTAAAAAAGCGACGCATCACGAAGGAAGTATCCGAATGGGACGGAAATCAGCAGATGTAATTCTCGTGTACAGACAAACACCCCTGGCCCTTATGCAAGTAGTTATTCGATTTCGCATTGACAGTGTTGCATGCCCACCTGAGAGATATCGTGCAAAATTTTGTCCAAATGGCACTTTAGATCGTCAAAATGCCGAGTTGTTCTGAGGGCGCTGCCGTAATGCTCCAAATGTTCTCAATTGGGGAGAGTTCGACAGTAGAAACTCTCGCCGTGTGCAGCCAGGCTCTATCTAGCTGAAATGTAAGCCCAGGATTGCTTGCCATGATGGGCAACAAAATGGGGCGTAGAATGTAGTCGACGTAAGGCTGTGCTGTAAGAGTGCCACGGACGACAACCCAAGGAGCCTTGCAATTAAATAAAATGTCACCCCAGACCATCACTCCTGGACTGCCGGGCCATATGGCTGGCGACAGTCTGGTTGGGATTCCAACGCTGTCTGGGACGTCTCGAGACATGTCTTCCCTGATGATCTGGTCTCAGTTAGAAGTGGGACTCATCATTGAAGACAATGGTACTTCAGTCAGATTCCAGGCCGAAGACTTGTCTAGAGACGGCGGCCAGGAATGATGGCCCAGAGTGACTTTTCTTTTCATAACAGCACCCCTTTGGTTGTCATCTGTGGCGCTCTTACAGCACGGCGGTAAGTCGTCGATATTCTACACTCCTTTTTATTGCCGTTCATGGCATTGCCTTACATTTCATCAAGATAATGCCTGCTCACCCATGACGAGAGTTTCTACTGCTTATCTTCGTGCTTGCCAAACCTTACTTTGGCCAACAAGGTTGCCGAATCTCTGGAGGAGGAAGTGTTTAGTGTTTAACGTCCCGTCGGCAGCGAGTTCATTAGAGACGTAGCAAAAGCTCGGATTAGGTAAGGATGGGGTAGGGAATCTGGCGTACCCTTTCAAAGGAACCATCCCGGAATTTGTCTTAAGCGATTTAGGAAAAATCACGGAAAACCTAAGTCAGAATGGCCGGACGCGAATCTGAACCGTCGTCCTCCCAAATGAAAGTCCAGCGTGCTAACCTCTGCGCCCGCCGGATCTCTCCCCAATTGAAAACGTGTGGATCATTATGGACAGGGTCCTCCAACCAGATCGGGATTTTAACGATCTAAAGAGCCAATTGGACAGAATTTGGCACGATATCTCTCAGGAGGGCATACAACAACTTCATCAATGAAAAAGTCGAATAACTGCTTGCATAAGTGTCAGAGGTGGACCAACGCGTTATTGAATTTTCTCTTGAATAAATCATCCAATTTTTCTGAAATTGTAATCTTTTGTTTGTCTGTGCATGTACCTCACATACACTGATTTTCGTTCCATTCAGATATTTCCTTCGTGGCGCATTGTTTTTATTTTTTTAATTTTTTATTTTTAGAGTGCATATCCATGTTGTTTGCGTCTCCTACGGACGACAGTATTTCAAATGCGCTTTTTTGTTTCACAATTACGTGGGTGGGAGCATGAAAAATATTTCGATCAATTTTGGTGTCGTGCGGAAGGCTCAAGAACCTTGTCAGATAATGTTTCATTGGCCATCTGCTTTATCGTCCCATAACTACTGGGTCGGGTTATCACTTCTGGTCACGTTAACAATGACAGATGAACAATTATATCTATGTAGTCGTTAGTTCGAATCTGGTATATCTGCAATATACTGAATTACTGAGGTTAGACCCCTCAGTTCTTGCTGCGTGTAACGTGCCAGTGTCGTGTGACAGAGTACTTGTATAGAGTTTCCTTGTGCTGTTATCGCTGGTGCTGGAGTTAAAGGATGGAGGAGACGAACATGGTGTCATTGTGGAGGGGTGTGGACGTAAATAAAAAAAATGTTGTTCAGTCAAGTAAAGGAGTATTCTGCCCCCTCTCATTCCCTTGTTGGTTAAAGAAAGGTTATAAAATATGTTTTGCTTACTGTGCTCGAAGTAGTTAGCTCCCGACCGAATGCTCTCGCCGAACTGGGCGCTTGCGAACTTAGCTAAAGAGGTGAATTGTGCATAATTATAGAATCGCATAAATGTTCTGCCGCTATACGTACTAAAAGCAGCAGCTGATAAATTTATGTGATTGTGTTCGTTGCAGAGGTTGTATTATCTTCTAGTAGCTGATTAGAATCCTATTGTTGAAAAAATGTGCTGATTATGAAGAGTAGGCTACTAGGTTATGTCTGATAGTTTTCCTTTTGTTCGAGCTTTTGTGCCCATCACGATGAAAATACGGTTGTGTTATGCACAAGACACCATTTCAGTCTGGCACAATATATGATTTTGCACCTTACACAAGAGAACCAACACACATATGTAGTATGCAGACCTACTGCTACTTAGCTCCGGTACATGATTTGAAGGAAAACTCCCAGGTGATTGTAAGTTATACGGGCTATTGTCATGCAGACATCGTTGGAGTTAGTCGTTCAGTTAAGGCCAGATTTTGGTTCTATTTGCCGACTCTGAAGTGCCTTAAGTCGAAATTTTTTTTTATTCGAAACTGTCACTGAAACTTAAAATTGCAGAATATCATGATCAACTGTACAGAGATTGGTCAGTGCCTCAAGACATCAGAGGATGCTACGCTGCAAAACATTATAAAACAGCGACGAAATCAGAACCTCATTATGATTATGAAGAAGATAATTGTTATGTTTTGTGGGATGGTGTTCGTGGGGGGTTCCTGGTAACAGCAGGTAATATATTTGGACGAGGGAAGTATTGGAGGAGATGTTGCATGGAAATGAATGTGAACTGTATATGAGAGAATGATCTGATAGTTAGGGGTGTAGAAATTAGTAGTGCACAAGTATTTCACATAGGTATAAATTAGGCTGTAGGCGTGAATCCGGATGAGTAGAGATCAGGAATTATACTGTCGTCCGTCACAGGGCGGTGGTAAAAAATGTCCTGAAAGAATTATGTGGAACCTTTGAAGATAAAAGGGAAGGTGGGATATGCCGAAGGAAGCGGGGATGCAAAAAAAGTGTTCTCAACGATGAGGCTATCATTGGGGTGTTGGGATTCAAGTATATGGATGTTGTCGAAATAGCGAAGGCATTCTAAATGTCTGAGGAGATGTGGGAACTTTATGCCCTGGTACGACATACAAGTGGGAGAAGGTAGTCGGATATGGAAGTGAGATTGAGTCCCTTTCATTAATGGATTTGGAGAGAGTGACAGCATTTGGATGGAGATACATTTGTGCATGTCAGGATGGGCCAAATGCGGGTCTTGTGTGTTTGGATGATGGCCATGGGATCTGTGAGGTTAGCCAGTTATAAGTTTTCATCTTTGTGGTCTTTATTTAGATGATTACTAGATGGGAATTCCAATTTAGTTTCTGAGCGAGTGTTAGTTTTAGTACTTTAGTATTTTAATTGGTGGATAGACAGTTTTGACAACTAGGTAAGGGTGTCGATGTGGATGGTCGTTTTCCCTACGATTATTGACGGTGGTTTGAAAGGGTTAGGCTCTAGCATTTGTCACATCAATAGGTGAAATAGCTGGGTTGTCTGAAAAATTGTTGGGATGAAAGGAGCGTGGAATGAACGACAAGTAAGGCTGCCTCGTTACCGCATAATGTAGACACAACGAAGGAGAGAGTTTCAGGACACAGCTGTATGTAGCAGATGAAGGACTTGTACCACCAAGAAGACAATACACCATCTCACTGCTTTTGGATTGTGTCAGATTGGGGGAACACTTGTATAATAGAGGATGTGTATGACACCTCCCCCCCCCCCCCCCCCCTCTGCAACATCACGTCTACCTTTATTGAGGACAGCTGAGCTCCGTCGAATGAGATACACCACACTTTGTACAGAGCCCTTAAAAGCTCCGTTAGTTGCGGGCGGTGGTTCAGCCGTTATGCATCAGGATAGCTCCCCAACATTCTCTTTGCTCTGCGGAGTCCATACCATGGAGCACTGCTGCAGACATCGGGGCGAACGAACGGAGGTCTTCCATTGCACCTGAGTATACTATCTCTTACACAGACACTGCCTGTTTTGTAAGCTTCCGTGATACGTTTGATGGATGATAATGCGTTTTGACTTACCGCCAAATTGAAACATGCCTGCCGTCCCTGGTTCTCATCTGTGAAGAGAACAGCCTCCACATGATCTGCAGTTCGTTGCGCATGGTGGACTCTTTGTAAATTACCCATGTCGTGACGATCTAACTTGTGAGCGATAAAATCTAGCAATTCATCTCTGAAACAAAACCAAATCAATTGCGTCATTCGCATTCAGTGCTCGATGATACTGCCTTTCTAGTGGCTAAAGCAAGGGCAGACCACAGTTGGGCCTTTTTTTTTGTAGCATAATGGTAAATGTCTGCCTTAACTGGACATTCACGATGCCGAACCCCTGATAACTGTCATTGTTGCCGCCGTGTCTGCACATTGGGATCACTTAACCGTCTGTCCATGTGTGTCGGAGTCTTATCTTCCACCAGTCTGCCAATATAGTTCTCCTCGGCACTAAGTCCGGTAAATGCCGCCTTGACCCCACCTGCTCTTCTCGTGCCCAGCTTGGCTCCACCGTTAGTGGATGTCGATGAGATATTTAACTCTACCTACCTACCTTCTTTCTTTCCTTCCTTCCTACCTTCCTTCTTTCCTTCCTTCCCTTCCTCCAGACCTTCCTGCGATGGAACACGTCTTTGATGTATAACGATCGTGGAACAGTTACTGACCGAATGTGAATCAATGTACCAAGAGAAATACAGTAATTAGACGTTGCCATGCTAGCGTTGGTTCTAATTGCACATCGTGAAATGCAGTTTGTCCCTAGCATTTTTGATATGTTACGTTCCTGTTAGGAAAAAGAAAGTGTAGCTTCAGACGCTGTTCTGGTGATACGTCAAATATGACGCGCCTAACAGGCCTGCAACAGGATCATTCCGTCCTCCTGAAAGAGGTTTGCGGTTGGCTTCGTGGTTCAGCAGGTGGAATCATGAGAAACTGAGACGAACTTATTCGATGAAAGGCGTTATTCGTCTCAATTGCATCTTCTGGTTAGAAATGCTGTGGTAGAGGCGTGGCAGTTTTGATTTCAGTGATCACTTTTATCAGCACCTAACGGCAGTAGGAGAGGAAGCCAGACGGAACGCGAAGGTACGTGATAGACGTCCGCAGAAAATTTACCCGGTTTTGGTTGGTTTAAGAGGGTGGAAGGGACCAAACTGCTAGGTCATCGATCCCTTTACCAGGAGGGGGGGGGGGGGGGGGGAGGCAAGCGGCTTCGAGACGCCTCATGCCACAAGAACTAAATTTTATACGCGACACAAAAAACTTATTATACGGCAGGAAATTGATGGTTGTCCTTGATGTATGACAATTAGGTACTGAATATAAACTCTGTACTCCACATTACAAGGACGGCGAGAAGGAAGATAAGAATTCTCCGTCCCGTCGACATCGAGGTCATTAGAGACGGAGCCCAAACTCGGAATGTTTCAAGGATTGGGAAGGAAATCGTCCATGACCTTTCAAAGAAACCATCCTGGTCTTTGCGAGGAGCACTTTAGAGAAATGGGGGAAAATCAAAATCTGGGTGGCCGGACGCGGGTTTCAACCATCGTCCTCCCGAATGCGAAACCTGTGTGCAACGACTGCTCCAACTCGCTCGGTCGCAGATTCCAGGGAGAGGCAAATGCTCCCTCATGCCGTCTCCCACCCCTTGCGGACGCCATTGGGACATGATCATTAGGTTGCGGAGAACTTTTAACCATTCCCGTAGCCGCGATTCGTCGCGGAATGGATGTGGACAGGGTCATGCAGTTGGTTTTCAGAGCATATTTGCAGCATTGTTGACACTTTACAGCACCTGCTTTACCACTTAAGATTGGAGAGGAAACCCATACTCGATTCTCTATTCTGAAATTATAAAATGAACAATAATGATCAGTTACTGATATTGGGCTTCTATGGACGGCTTTAAAACTCATGTGTTTAGGGTCTGAACGGAGCCATCAACGTGAATTCCCGGCGTTAGCAGGGCTCTGCATCACGTGATGTATGTAGTCACCTGAAATGTCTGTATGGTGTTTAGATGTAATTTATTCGTTGGAGAGTTGGAAACAATAGGACTGGCGGAGTGACATGGAATGGCAGCGTAAACAATCACTGCGGCGGACAGTTTATTGACGGGAAGTGACCAATTCGGCACATATGCTGCTTTTAGCTCCAACAGAAGCAGTCCTGAGTAAAATTAATTACACCCAGGAGACATCGTGCTACGCGGTCCACTTAGTCCGACTACCTAAGCTTTTTAGCTGTTCTATCCTTTCAGATGATCTCTGCATTGCCGCACGTGGGACCACTGTGTCACTCTCCAGAAAATTAAACACGTCCCAACGGCTTCGACGACTTCCTCTCGCCCCTCTCGTCGCGAGGAGATACTTTTAGGTAGGCTGCGTATTGGGCGCTGTTGTTTCAGTAACCGTCATTTGTTAAGTGGAGACCACGCACCACTCTATGCTTACTGCAACCAACCACTGACAGTGTGCCATTTTATGACCCAATGTCGATTTTATAACCGTTTACGTTTTAATGTATGTTTGCCATCTGAATTATCAGGTATTATAGCAGATGCAGCACGAGCCGTAGATCGCGTTTTACTTTTTATTCGTCGTAGTAATATGGCGAAAGAAATTTAATTTTCAACCCTTTTTTGCAACCTCCTCAAAGTGGAAGTGTTCATTTTTAGCTATCCCTCTACTCCAGTTGATTAAACGCTTGAGTATTATCGACTTCAAATTCAATCGGTAATTGACCGTTTTAAGTTATGACACGGGCGCTTAAGAAGTCAGCTGTCTTGCGCCGCCGGCCGGTGTGGCCGAGCGGTTCTAGGCGCTTCAATCTGGAACCGCGCGACCGCTCCGGTCACAGGTTCGAATCCTGCCTCGGGCATGGATGTGTGTGATGTCCTTAGGTTAGTTAGGTTCAAGTAGTTCTAAGTTCTAGGGGACTGATGACCTCAGATGTTAAGTCCCATAGTACTCAGAGCCATTTGAACCATTTTTTTTTTGTCTTGCGCCCTAAGGCAACAACAAAAAAACAAATACCCAGTCCGGTCACATTAGTGGGACCACCGCCTATGTCCGACGTAAACATGCAATAACCAATCACAGATCACAGATGGCAGGTGGCTGCACTAGCAGTGGAAGTCATATGTAGCTTGTTTTGGGGGGGGGGGGGGGGGGACGTGGGAAACAGCGCAGTCGTTGTCGTAATTCGGAAACGGGGTGGTTTATCTGACTCCAAAAGGGCATGATCATTGGCTTTCGGGTCAAGGGTGGAAGCATTGTCAAAACAGTAAATCTGTAAACAGTTTGCATGCCGCCGGGATTAAGGTATACCGTGCATGACGCTGTGAACGACGGTTACGTGGATGTTTACCGATTAACAAACGCACAAAGGTTGAGAAACGGACCGCCCAAATGAACCAAAGGGCTATCAACAGGGTCTCCTCAACTGCCGTTCAGTGAACGTTGCTGCGTGTGGACCCTTAGATGACACCTGGTTCATGCACTGACGCCGACTTCTGTTCCTCGGTGTCAACGGCTGCAATTTGCTCTCCAGTAACACAACTGGTTTGGAAATTTGTGGTAACTTCCTACGGGACCAGACAGCTGAGGTCATAGGTCCCTCGCCTTACACACTACTTAATCTAAATTACGTTAAAGACAACACACACACTCATGCCCGAGGGAGGACTGAAACCTCCGACGGGGGGAGCCGCGCGAATCGTGGCAAGGCGGCCGAGACCGCGCGGCTACCCCGCGCAGTACCACAAATGGACGTCCACTGAGTGGCGACAAGTGGTCTTTACAAATAATCATGTCTTATGCTAATTTTGACTGATGGTCGTTGGCATGTAATGCGTGAAACATCTGAGAGAAAACACCCTGCAACAATCGTCGGAAGGGTCGAAGTCGGAGGAGAGAGCGATACGGTCTGGGAATTGTTTCCGTGGCTCTCCCTGCGCGACTTCGTCTTTCTGGAAGGCGCAACAGTTCAAAACAAACACGCATCTATCCTTGGGGACTATGTCCACCCGTACATCCAGTTAATTTTTCCTCGACAGAATGGCATCTACCAGCAGTACAATGCAGCCTGTCATACAGCTCGCGGTGTACGTGAGTGGTTTCAGGAGCACCAGAATGAGGTTACTGTACTCTTCTGGCCACCAGAGTTCCCTGATTTAGCCCCCTGCGGGTCCGGGGGTTAGAACCAGCCCGAGGTATCTCTGCCTGTCGTAAGAGGCGACTAAAAGGAACCTCACACTTTTCGGCCCTATAAGTTCAGGTACCATTTTATGGTTTGACCTGCCACTTTCCAAATTCTACAGAAGTGCAGGCTGTATGGGGAAGGACGCCTTATGTGGTGCACGAGTTTTCCATAAGTGCCATTGATCTCCTGAATCTCTTGCCATGGCTTTGCATCTCCACCTGCAATTCAACTATTTGGGCAAGGACACTTTCCAGGGTATGTCATCTTCCTCCATTGTCTCCTGTCCTCTTTCGGCCCCATGACAATATTGGATTTCTCTGCGCAAAATATCCAGAACGGTAGCCAGTCTGTTGTGGTGGGGCTGTCATGTACCCATTTGGTGGTAGCCCCTGACAACACAGAAGTCGCACTGGTGATGCCTGAACTGTAAACTCCCCATGTATGCCGAGGTGTAGATGCCTGTCTTCCTGGGGCGTCAGGACTCCCGGCAACAGCCATCATGCCAGCTGGCCTTTGCTGTGGCTGAGTGATGCCCGTGGGGAGAGACCCTGATTGGAGTGGGTGGCATCAGGGCAGATGACCCGCAATGAAGCGGACTAAATCATCATTCCCTGGTGTCCATACAGCACCAGCAGTCTCTAAGAAAGACAAGATCGAACACAATGCCAACAGGTATGACCCTCCTTCCTACACCATAGGAGGCACGTAGGGCTACAGAATAGAGAGAGCCATATTCGCCTCGGTCTCTAGTCTGTAGCTAAACTGATAGGGACTCCTTTCTACCTATGAAGCTTCAATTTTTCGTTGAACACCTTGAGGATAAGTTTGGAGAAGTGACAGCTCTGTCCAAGATGCGAAACGGCGCAGTCTTGATTGAGACAACATCCTCAGCCCAATCCCGTGCGTTACTCACCTGTGACTATCTGGGTGATATTCCTGTTTCCGTCACTTTCCCATTGCGATCTCCTCTTGCAATCTAACGACGAGCTCCGCGCCAATTTAGAATGTCGCGGTTTCATTTCACCTGGCGCGTTTACAGGGGACCCAGAGACAACTGGGTTGTACTGGTGCCTTCATCTTGGCCTCTGAGGGTGATTCATTGCCTGAAAAGTTCAAGGTGATGGTTTACTGATGTGACGTTAAACCATACGTCCCTCTCCTTATGCGGTGCTTTAAGTGCTGGAAATTCGGGCATATGTCTTCCCGCTGCACTTCCAGCGCCACATATCGAGACTGCAGACATCCACTGCACCCAGATACTCCAATGTGCGCCTCCTCCCACTGTGGAGAGCACCACTGTGGAGAGCACCACTCTCACTGCTCGCCAGACTGCCCAGTACTCCAAAAGGAGTGAAAAATCATGGAGTACAAGACCCTGAACTGGTTGACTTACACAGAAGCTAAACGTAAATTTGAAAGATTACACCCCATTCAGTTGACGTCGACGTATACTGCAGCTGTGTCACCATCGCCGTCCCAAGTGCAATTGGTTCCTCACTCTGTGCCACGAACGGTGGGCCCTCTGGGCCACCAGAATACATCCGTCCGCTTGGTGGTAGGGGGCAAATCTTCCTCCATCGCTCCCAAAGCACCTACTACGGGAGCAAGGCCCCCCAAACACGTGGGGCGTGATTCCCCCCCCCCCCTGCCGGAGAAGCAACAGCCTCCTCTGGCTCCTCTCGTGTGGAAGGGGTCCCTATCTCCCAAGGTCTCCACTAATGCCACAGTGAACACTCGCCAGTGGCTCAAGGAGCCAAACGCTGCTAGATGAAGAGCTTCACGGTCTTCCTCCATGCCTGAAGCTGCTTCAGAGAAATATTCACAGTAAGCCCCTAAAGAGAAGCGAGAGAGCAAGCCAACAAAGAAGAAGTCTGCTAAGAAACAGGACCCTTTGGTGGCCCCAACACCACCACTCCCTATCAATTCTACATCTGAGGATGCGATGGAGATCTTAGCATCCCCTGTGGACCTGCATCTCAATGATGCCTCATCCACCATAGAAATGGCTACAAATACTCAGTTGGTGGCAGCAGGTGACCCTGAGATATAACCTGCCTCCTTGTGCGCTTCATGCCTTCCCAGCCTCACAATAATGTCATCCTCCAGTAGAATTGTGGCGGTTTTTTCCACCACCTGGCTGAGCCATGGCAATTCTTAAGATTTACATCTCCTTTCTGCAGCGCCCTTCAGGAAACCTGGTTCTTGCAAATTCGGACCCTTTTCCTCCATGGCTATAGGGAATATTAGAAGAACCATACTGACTATAATAGAATGTCGAGTGGAGTTTGTGTCTATATCCTGAACTCAGTATGCAATGAACCTGTGCCCCTTCAAACCCCTCTTGAAGCTGTGGCTGTGCTACCCTCGTCATCCTTTGGTAGCGACCATCCAGAGTCCATATATGCCATGTAACGGTCCGGTCGTTCAGTGGTGTTTGTGTGGACCCTAGGACACGTCGGAATCCCAGGCAACGAACTTGCTGACAGGCTGGCGAAACAGGCTACACGGAAACCGCTTATGGATAACGGCTTCTGTGAATCTGACCTGCGTTCTGTCTCATGCCACAGGGTTTATCGGCTTTGGGAGACGGAATGGCGTAACAGTACGCACAACAAACTACGTGTCATTAAGGAGACTGCGAATGTGTGGAAGTCTTCCATACGGACCTCTCGCAGGGAATCAGTTGCCCTCTGCCGGCTCCTCATTGACCATACGTGGCTAACACATGGTTACCTCCTCCGCCGCGAGGACCCAACTCGGTGTCGCTGTGGCTCACAAATGACGGTTGTCCATCTCTTGCTGGACTCCCCACTTTCCTAGCACCCTACCTTTGGTGTTAGGCGACAATGCCTCAACAGCTTTAGTTATACGTTTTATTCATGAGGGAGGGTTTTATCATTTGATCTAAGTTTTCGCGCATGTCCTTTGTCCCTCTGTGTTCTCCACGCTAACGCTTTTAGGGAGGAGGTTTTAATGTGTTGCAGAGTGGCTGGCTTCTCCTTTTTATTCTCGTGGTCGGCCAGCCACTGTAATCTGCTTTCTTGTTTTAGTCTCTTCTGACTGTTTCTTCCGTCTCTCTGTTGTTTTCTTGTCCTCTTTTGTTCCTTTTAGTGTTCGTTACCTTTCCTTCGTTCTTGTGGCTTTTTCTTTCTTTCCATTTTGTGTTGTACGTCTCCTTTGGTTTACTCTCTACGTTGTGGCATTGTTCTATTCGGAACAAGGGACCAATGACCAAGCAGTTTGATGCCTCCCCCCTCCCCCCCTTTTAAACCAACCAACGAACCAACTCCCCTGATTTAAACCCAGTCGAGAATCTGTGGAACCATCTTGATTGCGCTGTATGCAGCATGGATCCTCTACGGAAAAACAACTTATTATCTGAAGATGCATTTACACTAATGCGAATCTTGTCGCTAATTTTTAATACAAGTATTTTGTCAGGCATTGCGGAAGATTTTGTTCACCTATCGCAGCTGGCCTCGGCACTGGAGTCGATATGGCTCCACAACCCTGTCGGTACCTTCCAGAACCTCATGGACATTCTTCCTGTACGTCTCGCCCTACGAAAGGAGGTTATTCTGACTGAAGAGCGTAATATAGTGTAACACCGCCCCTAGCAGTGATAATGGCCTCAATTTGCCTAGGAAGAGAGTCCACAAGTTTGTTTCAGGTATGCCATATCCAGTTTAAGCCACTTATCGGTGATTAGATCCAGGAGAGCTACCAAATTGTGGGATGGTAATTGCTAGGTTTCAACCACTGTTTAAAATAGAGCCGGACATTCTCTATAGGATTAAGGTCGTATGATTTAGCGGGCCAGTGGAGGTGCGACAGAGTGGCTGAATGTTTATCTAGACGGGAACGTATATATGCAGCCCGCAGAACACGGCTGTTGTCCTCTTGGAAGGCGTAAGTGCTCACAAGATACTCATCACGAGGGTGTAGAAGTAAGAGCGGGACTTGGTCACCCAGGATGTTGATGCAAACTTCCCGCTTCATGTTCACGGGACGAATGGGTCGCAAATCTTGGTACAGAAGCACCCCCGAATCACATCTCCGGCGTGAACTACAGCCTCCACACTCTGTGGGTTAAACTCCTCATTTTGTCGCCGGTGGACTCGACGCCTCATCTGCATTACTAAACAGCTCATTTGTCATGGTTCCCGGTCTATGTCCCAGTTGATGTTTGCCTATGTAACAGCTTTCTGGGGCAACAAAAATTTCTAGTTCGGTGTATCATATAATTAAAGCCCGAATTTAAAAAATTAAAAATGCCGTCACAATGTACACATTAATACGTATTATTTTGTGTTAAAGGTTTAACACAGTAAGACAGGTCGAAACTGTGTATATGTTGTGGGCAGTGTAACTTACGGCGCGCAAATTATCCACACTACGGAGTGCGGCACTTAAATCCGGACAATGAAACTTTTTTCAAAAAAGCAAATTTATTAAAACAAAAAACAAATTAAAATTAAAAATCCTTTTACATATAAGTATTGGTATCTTTAAAGAGTATCATTACTCGATGTAACCCCCTTTAGCGACAATGACCGCCTCCAAGCTTGTCCGGAAGCAATCCTACGTCCTCTGTAGAACAGCTCTGTCCACATTCGCGAACGCTGCTCTGATAACGATGCGTAGGGATGCGACATGAGGGTGCCTGGTCTTATTGGTAACTACTTCGTCTATATTCCAAACATACTAGTCGAGGGGTTCAAATCCGGGCTGTTCGGGGGCCAGAACTCCTTTGACCACAACATGTCAACGTTATCCGAGAGCCAGTTTTGATTATGACTCGCACGAGCCGATGCACCGTCCTGTTGAAAGACATATTGTCTCCCCGAGGCCCTAGTTACTATCCACGGTTTCACGACATTCATCAAAACATGCAGACAAACTTCTTTTGTGACAATTTGTCCCTTTTCCACGAAATGTGGCGGCATGATATTATCCTCACTGGACAAAACACCTACGACGTGAACTCCAGACTTCTCAGAAGAATTATACATGACCACAACGTAAATAGTTGATCTCGGGTACCCGAAGAACCGAGTTGTTTCAGTGGGGGAACGCTCAGCGCGAAGACTCTGGATAATGTTGTCTCTTCGCTCGTACTCCGCACTTGTCCGTAAAATCTCGGACATTTTGAGCTTGTGACTGTTTACTGGATGCCCATGGCTTTCAAGAACGCCAGTCGCGACCTCCGGCGGAACTACGATGTGGCGGGAAATTCAAGTTGAAAATTGTCCGGATTTCAGCGCCGCACCCTGTATATTCGTCTAGTGTTTCAGAATGGGAGCACTCAGCGGCTTCCTACAAACTTTGCACGGAAATTCAAACCTTTGCCTTTGTGGCGTGGCAACTCTCTGACGCCTCCCACAAAATAATGAAAGGAAAAAAATTACCGCTTACTATATTTTTGCTGTTCGCGTAGTAAAGCTTCAACATCAGGCACGATGTTTCAGTTTGTTACTTCTTTACTACTACCTTTATTCGCAAATTAGTCTACTAACAGTATTCACAAATACCACTGTACTAGGTGAAAAATTGCATCATTGTACTACACATAGCGCAGGAGATATAGCATCATAAATATTAAGATGCGTGAAAACCTAGCTTTTGCTTAAAATGGAGCGCAAATTACTTAGACTATACTTATCCATTGTTTGATAATGAGAGCACTTACGAACTTCCAACAAACTTTAAACAGAATTTCAAACTTTTTCTCGGATGTATGCCTAACGTCAAATATTTAACACATTAACTCATATGTAAAGCAATCAGACATTTGAAGATGTTTTATGTGACGGAACTCGATTCTTTAAGGATTCGGATGTTGACTGTTATGGTTCAAAAATAGTCAATTTCGAAACTTGTCTAGCCACGCTACACGCCTCCATCCAAATCCCCGTTGCACGCAGTTCACTTCGCAGTGTTCGCTCGGAAAGCTGTTGACACTGTTGGCGACAGAAGAAATTCGTGTCAGGTTTGAAACCAACATAAGGCGTGACACTCGTCTCCAGTTCGTGCAGAGTAGAAATCTTTTACGACGACTGTTCTCACGCCGCGCTACATGCCTGGAGTTGTGCGCCATTCCGCACAGACACTAGGGCAGTCGTTGATACGCCAGCAAGCGGGCAGCTTCACTCGCGGTGTGGCCACGGGCACGCCTGTCGCGTCGAGCCGTCTTACTGCGCTGCTTCCCTACAACCGACTGGCACATATACACCGTGTCACTGTCATGACTACGTCAGCAGTGGAGAACACATGACAGGCTGGCAGCAGTTCAGCCCCACCTACAGTGCTCTCAAGGCAACCTACGTGCTATTTTAATGGGGTGATTCGTATGTAGTCCGGCGAACTTACACACTTCGTTGAAAAAGATGTGGAATATCAAGCGTCGGATGAAATTGACTTCCTTTCAATACTAGTAGCACAAATTTGATGCGACGTAGAGAAATACCGATATACATACCAGTACGAAGTAAACTGTACTAACGATATTCACAAATTTCATGCGACGGCATAGGTTTGCGTTTCTTGCGCTTAGTCCCGCACCTTCGGAGGGCCGGCAGGGTTATATTTGCATTTCGCAAGGTTAATTTAAGGCATGGCCGGATGCCCTTCCTGTCGCTACCCAGGTGGATGAGATGAAGAAGAAGAAAACACAGCACAGTGACGAGGACAACACAACACCCAGTCCCTGAGCGGAGAAAAATCCCCGACCCAGTCAGGAATTGAACCCAGGCCCCTTTGCGCGGCATTCCGTTGCACTGACTTTTTTTAATCTCATTTTGTTCTATATTGTTCGCTGAATTTGTTCGTGGCGGACGTCCGATGACACTCGTTCAGGTTGTTCGTTGATCCGTGCACTCAGTCTTTTTTTTTTTTTTATTCCAGAGGGTAGCTAAACCCTCTGACCGAACACGCTGGGCTACCGTGCCGGCCATCATTCAGCTATCGGGGCAGACATGTGGAAAATACCACTAACCAACACTAACTACCTGCAGAGTACTTACTTTGCATAACAGTATAAAAAAACTTCATTTATCTCGGACACACACACACACACACATACAGAGAGAGAGAGAGAGAGAGAGAGAGAGAGAGAGAGAGAGAGAGAGAGAGAGAGAGAGAGGGAGGGAGGGAGGGAGAGAAATGGCTCAAATGGCTCTGAGCACTATGGGACTTAACATCTGTGGTCATCAGTCCCCTAGAACTTAGAACTACTTAAACCTAACTAACCTAAAGACATCACACACATCCATGCTCAAGGCAGGATTCGAACCTGCGACCGTAGCAGTGGCGCGGTTCCGGACTGAGCGCCTAGAACCACGAGACCACCGCGGCCGGCGGAGGGAGAGAGCCTAAGGGCACACACAAGGCAAAGCAGTGCCAAAAATGTGTGTCATGTAAGATAAAGTACAATTAAGAAATGCGACAAAATATATTCTTAAAAAAGTAAAACAAAATTACCTAAAAAACATACCGCTGTACAAACAAAAACCCTCGGCAGAACATTACCGCAAAGCAATAGCAGTCAACTAGTTAAACGTCGCATAAATCAGAAAACCTCTTAAAACCATCTCTACGTTTTTGCTCTGGGCATAACAAAAATCTTTATTGGAAGGCCATACAGTGTTTACACTACAAAGAGCTTGTATGATACTCTTTTAAACTATACCTATCATATATAAAAAAAATAAATCAGGAAGATCCATGTGAAGTTAAACATCCTGAAGAGTCGTAAATATGGCCAAAAAGAATGTTCATAACGTAAACAAATGGAAACACGTCACTTTACTGGATGACCCGTTTGGATTATGCAGTGCACTCATAAACCTTTTAAATCACTTGAATTTAAGGCCGCATGTTGAACAACTGAAGCAGATATCATGTTATCAAGTTAACATATCATGTCAATATATCAAGTTAAAATATCATGACATCAAGTTAATTTAGTCCTTGAAAATGGAACTGTTCTTTCGAAACGCCTTGCAGTTAATAGAAAAATAACATATTGTCATTGAAGCCGATGTACGAGGTGCATTCAAGTTCTAAGGCCTCCAATTTTTTTCTCCGGAGTGGAAAGAGATAGAAACATGCGCATTGTTTTAATATGAGGCCGCGTTCATTGTCAATACGTCCCAGAGATGACAGCACCGTACGGCAGATGGAATTTTACCGCCAGCGGCGAGAATGAGAACTGTTTTAAATACTTAAAATTGCGACGTTTTCCTTACTTGAACAGCGTGCAATCATTCGTTTTCTGAATTTGCGTGGTGTGAAACCAATTGAAATTCATCGACAGTTGAAGGAGACATGTGGTGATGGCGTTATGGATGTGTCGAAAGTGCGTTCGTGGGTGCGACAGTTTAATGAAGGCAGAACATCATGTGACAACAAACCGAAACAACCTCGGGCTCGCACAAGCCGGTCTGATGACATGATCGAGAAAGTGGAGAGAATTGTTTTGGGGGATCGCCGACTGACTGTTCAACAGATCGCCTCCAGAGTTGGCATTTCTGTGTGTTCTGTGCACACAATCCTGCATGACGACCTGAAAATGCGAAAAGTGTCATCCAGGTGGGTGCCACGAATGCTGACGGACGACCACATGGCTGCCCGTGTGGCATGTTGCCAAGCAATGTTGACGCGCAACGACAGCATGACTGGGACTTTCTTTTCGTCGTTTGTGACAATGGATGAGACGTGGATGCCATTTTTCAATCCAGAAACAAAGCGCCAGTCAGCTCAATGGAAGCACACAGATTCACTGCCACCAAAAAAATTTCGGGTAACCGCCAGTGCTGAAAAAATGATGGTGTCCATGCTCTGGGACAGCGAGGGCGTAATCCTTACCCATTGCGTTCCAAAGGGCACTACAGTAACAGGTGCATCCTACGAAAATGTTTTGAAGAACAAATTCCTTCCTGCACTGCAACAAAAACGTCCGGGAAGGGCTGCGCGTGTGCTGTTTCACCAAGACAACGCACCCGCACATCGAGCTAACGCTACGCAACAGTTTCTTCGTGATAACAACTTTGAAGTGATTCCTCATGCTCCCTACTCACGTGACCTGGCTCTTAGTGAACTTTGGCTTTTTCCAACAATGAAAGACACTCTCCGTGGCCGCACATTCACCAGCCGTGCTGCTATTGCCTCAGCGTTTTTGCAGTGGTCAAAACAGACCCCTAAAGAAGCCTTCGCCGCTGCCATGGAATCATGGCGTCAGCGTTGTGAAAAATGTGTACGTCTGCAGGGCGATTACGTCGAGAAGTAACGCCAGTTTCATCGATTTCGGGTGAGTAGTTAATTAGAAAAAAAATCGGAGACCTTAGAACTTGAATGCACCTCGTATTACCTAGGAACTTGAGAAAGTAAGCTACACATGTCGTCCGACACTAAGGCCATTGCGCTACAAGAGTGTTGCATTGCCAGAAGAAAGTACGTATTCCTGGCTTGCTGCAGACACAGTTCTGCTGCAGTACGGATAACAGGTGTTTCACAGGCTGTAACAGAAATGGCGCGACAACTACACGGTCCAGTCTCATTAATGTGACCACCTATCAAATGCCTGAAAAACCACCTTTTGAAGCAAAGGCGATCAGGAAGAGGTTCAGTGAGTTCCTGGAAGATACTGGCAGGGATTTGGGATAATGCCCACTCCATTGCCCTGGCCAGCTGCACTAGGTTTTCCGGACGAGGATCCATGGCGCGTGCAGCTCTATCGAGGTGGTCTCATACATTCTCTGTTGGGTTTACATCAGGGGAATTTGGTGGTTAGCCGGAACGGTTGCTCAGCGTGTTCGGTCAGAGAGCTGATTGGCCTCTGTAGTAAAAAACTGAGTGGTAGGATCAACAAACGAACTTTAACGGATGTCATGTATCGTTCGCAACGACCAAACACAACGATCAACAACGAACAAAATGAAAAAAAAATAAAAAAAAAGATGGTCAGGGGAGTAGAGTAAAGCCATCCTGCAAGCTGCGTGACACGTTGCACTGTCCAGCTGGTAGCTACCATGGTGCTGAGGAAACACAAAGAAAACTGCGTGTATGGGTGGACATGGTTCCCAAGGAAAGATCCGTACTTGTGTTGAACACTGTGCCGTACAGAATGACGAGATCACCCAGGGAATGACGCGAAAACATTCCCAGACTGTAACGCTCCCTCCTCCGGCCTGGATCCTTCCGACGATTGTTGCAGGGTGTTTGCTCTCAGACGTTTCATGCCATAAATGCCGGTCATCTGTCCGATGAAGCATAAAACGTGATTCAGCTGAAAAGGCCACCAGCCGCTGATGTCCAGTTGCGGTATTGGCGTGCAGATGCCAGCCGTCGTCGGTGACGGACAGTAAGCATGGCTGCATAAACCAAGCGCCTGCTACGGAGGCTCACATGCAGCAACGTCCGCTGACGCTTATGGTAGCCTTCTGGTTCATCTGGGCTGTCAGTTGCTCAACAGTTGCACGTCTATTCGCCCGTACACATCTCCGCAGTCGTCGTTCACCCTTGCCATCTACTGCCTGTGGTGTACCACAGTTGCCTCGGTGCTGGTTTTGGATAGCGCCATTTTGCCGTGCGTTGTGTACTTTAACCATGGCACTACGCGAATAGTTTACAAATTAAGCCGTTTCGGAAATGGTTCCATCCTTGGCCCGAAAGCCAATGACGTCAGATAAATCGCTCCGTTTCCGCATTACGACAATGACTGCACCGTTTCCCGCGTCCCCCAGACTGTTAGTACTGCCACATGCCATTTGTGAGTGGTTACAGCGCGTTGACGTGTAACGCTGGATACAGTCACCTTAACCTGGCTGGATTGTGTAGCCGGCCGGTGTGGCCAAGCGGTTCTAGACGCTTCGGTCTGGAACCGCGCGACCGCTACGGTCGCAGGTTCGAATCCTGCTTTGGGCATGGACGTGTGTGATGTCCTTAGGTTACTTAGATTTAAGTAGTTCTAAGTTCAGATGTTAAGTCCCATAGTGCTCAGAGCCATTTGAACCTTTTTTTGGATTGTGTGGAAACGTACTCCAGAGTTGAAATACGCGCGGCGTACGATTCTTGTGAGTAAAAGGTCTATAATTGCACCAGATTCACCACGAAATGCTGCCAGTATATGGACCAAATACAATGGCAGTCCAGCCGCAGTGAGATACTGTTGTGCCAACAATTTGCCCGAGCGTGCATAGCCGATGCTGATCTGCCATACAGTCCGGACAGAACTCGCAACATGCGGCTTCCGTCTTTTGGGCAAACTCAAAGAACCAAAGGGGGAAACAGATTTTCCAGCGTTGAGGACGTACACGGAGCGATTATCGAATGGCTTTGTGATGAACGGATTTCTATCGTCGAGGAATTGAACGATTGGTAGAAACGATCCGACTGTTGCTCACAGATATTTGGTGACTATGTTGCAAAATAGTGACACGTATCTGTGCCACATGGACGCGCAGTGCAGCATTTAGTGAAAGTTACTCGGCCTTTCATAATAACTGCAACATAATTTTTGAGATCCCATTCTAACTTACTTTTCGAAGACGGACATCCCCAGGCGAGAAGTTGATAAATAACCTGTTGTTAGACAAAAAAATCCCTCTCATCTCTGTTTCAATGGAGCTATCTCATTGCAAATCCCTCTCATATCTGTTTCAACGGAGCTGTCTCACTGCAATGCAGGTAATGGTCCATCGGCACGTAAAATAGGCAACAATATAGATACCTGAGTTACCATGATGCTCCGACGTGAGTTACTATTATGCTACGACGTCTGTTAGATTTGAAAGTGCATGACGCTAAGTTAGGATTTGGCTCCACTGCACGCACTAAATAGGCGTGCTCATCGTATAGTATTAACAGCTGTCGCCATATCCAGATGGTGCTGTATTATCTGGAGCCTTAACCGATTTAAAAAGTCCCGACAAAAATTTTAGGTCACCACTTAAAAGTATTGTTATTCCAAACAAAGCGCTCTCTGTTCTTATAACTTATATAGAATTTTTTCACTCTGATGGGATGACGTAATGATTTGTTTTATTATGAGTCCTTTTGAACATATGAGTCATGTCTTGGATTGATTCTTTATGTGGCAAAAGCTTAGCGCCAGCTGTTTCGCTCAGGTAGACCCTATGGTCTGCATAGATTTTTTGTTTTATTTAATCGAATTTTTATGTTGCTCACAAACTGCAACACCTTCTAAACTTTCCATGCTGAAAAAGGCCATAGACGCGTGGCCTCTTCCGAATATACTTGTGACCAAAAAGTGATTCTGGCACCTCCGAGTCCAGTCTTGCCTTCTGCGTTTTTTGTGGTGATATTTCCATACCAATTTTCATCCCCTAACACATATTTCTTTATATCTAACCGAGAAGTCAAATACCAATTTTCACATATTTAGCTTTAAATTTTTAACATAACGAAATATTTTCTTGAAATTCTCATCTCCTATGTCGCTCCCTTCGGAGCTGAATTTCCAAAAACATGAAACACATATTTTTTATTTCTAATCGCGAAGTCAAACACCAATTTTCATAAATGTAGAATTAAAAAAGCTTTAATAGTTATTTAGTAATGATTTATTTTCAAAAAAACTTTCACCCACCATTTTACCTCCTTGTTGATTAAATTTTACAAAAATGCTGATACACGTATTTTTCTGTTCTTGACTGAGAAAGCAAATATCAGTTAGCGTAGTTCCTTCTTCAAACTGCCTTAGTAGCAACATATTTTCAAAAAGCCTTTCATCCCCTATTTCATACTCTCAGGAGCGGAATTGCGAACAGTATTTTCTTAAATGATGCCTGCAGTATAAGACCCAAGCCCTCTCCAAATTTCAAGTTCCTATTCTTAGCGTTGTGAACTGGGCGATGATGAGTCTATGAATCAGTATGGCCCTATTTCACCTCTTTAGGGGTTCAATTCCCAAAACAAGTGAAACACGTATTTTTTTAAATCTCTAACTGGGAAGCCAAATATAAATTTTCATCGATTTAACTTTAAAAATGCTTTCACAATAAAAGATTTTCATGAAACATTTCACCCACTATTTCACCCCCTTAGAGGTTGAATTTCCAAAAACAGCGAAGCGTGTATTTTTTTATTTCTAACCGAGAAGACTAATTAGACTTAGCTTTAAAAATTCTTTCACAATGACAGATTTTCATGAAACATTTCATCCTCCATTTCATTCCCTTAGGGGTTGAATTTCCAAAAACACTGAGACATGTATTTTTTATTTGTAACTGAGAAGTCAAATATCAATTTTGATAGATCCAACTCTAAGAATAATTTGGTAGTTCTGCAATAATAATTTATCTAAAAAAAAGCTTTCACCCAATATTTTACACTCATAAGGGTTAAATTTCCAAAAATGCTGAAAAACGTATTTCTTTATTTCTGTCTGAGAAACCAAATACCAATTTTGGTATGTCTAGCTTCAAAATTGACTTAATAGCGTCAGATTTTCAAAAATCCTTTCATCCCCTATTTCATCTCTTTAGGAGTGGAATTTCGAAAAATCCCTTCTTAAACGACACCTTCGATTTAAGATCAACACCCTCTCGAAATTCTAAGTTTCTGTCCTTAGCGGTTTGGGCCGTCAGGCAGTCAGGACATTGCCTTTTATATACAGAGATTATCAGTTGTGTGGTTCGAAGGTCTCTCAGATGAGACTCCATGCCCAAAGAAACCGAGTAATATCCCTTAGGCATCCTATAATTTTTTCTGGCACTTATTGTGGATATAATTTCTGGCAATGCTTCGTTTATGCAAGAAATAGCAAGTGGGATTGTTATCCCGATTCCACAATGAACTGTGTGATCCCCTAATAGCTGACTGGTTGATGCGGTTCTCTGTAAAACCACCTCCAATAGTTGTTAAACACTGTAATGCTCCAACCAACCTTCGGCTTAGTGACTTCTTTACTAATGATATAATAGTACTTCAGCAAACTTTCCTGAGCCCTTTGTGCCACAGTTTCTACGTGTTACGGCCTGCGAATACTTTCATTTGGACTCACAAAACTTTGTATTTATTGAAGATGGCTTTCACAGCTTTACTTTTTTACTCTTTAGTCATTGCATACCCAGAATGATTCTACATCTACAGTGAAATTCTGCAAACTAATGTGAAGTGCATGGAAGAAGCTACTTTGACGAATGATTAGGTTAGTTAGGTTTAAGTAGTTCTAAGTTCTAGGAGGCTGATGACCATAGATGTTAACTCCCATAGTGCTCAGAGCCATTTGAACCAAACCTGTGACCATTCGTGCTGACCTTCTCTGTGTACATTCAATGTTGCTTGTTAGTCTTATTTGGTACAAGTCCACACACTTGGAAAATAATTCTAGGATGGGTCACAACAATGTTTTGTAAGCAGTCTCCTTTGAAAGTAATAGCATTTCTTAAGTATTCTACCAGTGAGCCGAGATCTGCCCCCTGCTTTACCTTACGACTGAGCTCATGGTATCGTTCCAGCAAACTGTTACGCCTACAGTATGAATTTATATGAGTTGACAGAATCCACTTGTGACTGATCGAAATTGTTGTCATGGGATTGTGTAGTCTGGTAGTGCTAACATCCATACAGTTAGCGTCACAAAGCTGAATGTACGAAACAGTTTACATCATTCCTTACACTATACATTGCTTTGACACGAATTGAGCATTCTTGAGATCTGATGTGATAATATCTTTCCCAACGTCCAATACGCTTATAAACACTTCTTGTGTATATGTAGAAATACATGAAATGCGATCTAGGACAGTATTCGGAGCACCAGCAATAAGATACCAAACCCTATTTTTTGTTCTGTGCCCGATAAAGTATTGTGTGTCTCGAAATAGCAAAACCATTTTCTGTTGTATACCCCCTAAAGCATGGCGTACCTCTTACTGATTCGTATACTCGTATGATTAAATTTATGGTTTAAACTAAAATCTATATTGGTTCGTTATGTATTGTATGAACCACAAATGATTTAAATAATTATCAAATACCGAGATATATAAGACAGGCGAAATACACTCGGGCATCAAGAAGTACACAATAATTCCAGTTCCAAAGAAGCCAGGTGCTGGCAGGTGTGAATACTACTGAGCCATCAGTTTAGTCAGTCAAACTGCAACATTCAGACACAAATTGCGTAGAGAAGAATAGAAAAACTGGAAGAACCCGGCCTCGTGGTAGATCAGTTGCCATTCCGCAAAAATGTAGGAATACGCGCTGCAACACTGATTGTGCGACTTATCTTAGGAGACAGATTGAATAAAGGGAAACCTGAAACTTCCTGGCAGATTAAAACTGTGTGCCCGACCGAGACTCGAACTCGGGACCTTTGCCTTTCGCGGGCAAGTGCTCTACCATCTGAGCTACCGAAGCACGACTCACGCCCGGTACTCACAGCTTTACTTCTGCCAGTACCTCGTCTCCTACCTTCCAAACTTTACAGAAGCTCTCCTGCGAACCTTGCAGAACTAGCACTCCTGAAAGAAAGGATATTGCGGAGACATGGCTTAGCCACAGCCTGGGGGATGTTTCCAGAATGAGATTTTCACTCTGCAGCGGAGTGTGCGCTGATATGAAACTTCCTGGCAGATTAAAACTGTGTGCCCGACCGAGACTCGAACTCGGGACCTTTGCCTTTCGCGGGCAAGTGCTCTACCATCTGGGCTACCGAAGCACGACTCACGCCCGGTACTCACAGCTTTACTTCTGCCAGTACCTCGTCTCCTACCTTCCAAACTTTACAGAAGCTCTCCTGCGAACCTTGCAGAACTAGCACTCCTGAAAGAAAGGATATTGCGGAGACATGGCTTAGCCACAGCCTGGGGGATGTTTCCAGAATGAGATTTTCACTCTGCAGCGGAGTGTGCGCTGATATGAAACTTCCTGGCAGATTAAAACTGTGTGCCCGACCGAGACTCGAACTCGGGACCTTTGCCTTTCGCGGGCAAGTGCTCTACCATCTGAGCTACCGAAGCACGACTCACGCCCGGTACTCACAGCTTTACTTCTGCCAGTACCTCGTCTCCTACCTTCCAAACTTTACAGAAGCTCTCCTGCGAACCTTGCAGAAAGGGAAACCTACTTTTGTAGATTTAGAGAAAGCTTTCTACAATGGTGACTGGACTACACTCTGAAATTTTGAAGGTAACAGAGATAAAATACAGGGAGCGAAAATGTATTTATAACTTATGCAGAAAATCAGCTGCAGGTATGAGAGTGATCCGTCATGAAAGGGAAGCAATGGTGGAGATGGGAGTGAGACAGGGTATAGTCTATCTCCGATGTTATTCAATTCGTAAGCTAGGAAGATGTGCAAAATACCAATAAGAAACTCGAAAAGGAAATTAAAGTTCAGGGAGAAGGAATAAAAAGTTCGAGACTTGCCTATGACATTGTAGTTCTACCAGAGACTGCAAAGGACTTGGAAGAGCAGTTCAGCAGAACGGCTATTGTCTTGAAAAGATATTATAAGATGAACATTTATGGCTTCACGCGACTAAAAGAAGTGATTCGTTGACATCACGCCTCCTGAGGGTCAAGGAATTTTCAGTCCGGTATAGGAGAGAAGTGTGAGGAGGTAAGAATAATGGAGGGAGACCTAAGATTGAATATAACAAGCGGATCCAAATAAATGTAGGTTTGGTTTGTGGGACGCTCAACTGCGCTGTCTTCAACGCCCATACAAAGTCCCAATTTTTATACAGTCCAATTTTTTCACAATCCAATCTAGCCACTGTCATAAATGATGATGATGAGGAGGAGGAGGTGGAGGACAACACAAACACCCAGTCCCCGGGCAGAAAAAATCCCCAACCCCGGGACCCCGTGATCCAGAGGCAGCAACGCTAGCCACTAGACCGCGAGTTGCGAACACATAAATGTAGGTTGCAACAGTTATTCAGAGTCTTAAGAGGCTTGTTCAAGATGATTAGCGCCATGAGCTGCGTCAAACAAGTCTTCGGGCTAAAGATCACAACCACATCATCATCATCATCATCATCATCATCATCATCACCAAATACTGAAGGAATCTGTATACATATCATTAACAACCAGCGCACTTCGTAAAGCAAAAAAGATTTTCTTCACGCCTAGTTTTTCTCTGCGATTATTCTAGTTGAACCATGTACAGGTTTTGCGATAACCGTGCATCGGTGTACAAATGGCTCTGAGCACTATGCGACTTAACTGCTGAGGTCATCAGCCCCCTAGAACTTAGAACTAATTAAACGTAACTAACCTAAGGACATCACACACATCCATGCCCGAGGCAGGATTCGAACCTGCGACCGTAGCGGTCACGCGGTTCCAGACTGAAGCGCCTTTAACCGCACGGCCACACGGCCGGCCATCGGTGTACAAGTAGACGTTCTGAGAAGACGGTTCTCTGCAAATAGGACTCTGTGCTCTGTTGTAAATTCACGCGGAAGAACACATATGAATGCATCTTTCCAATTAAAATCGGATGCCATCGCTATAGAATTTATGGTTCTCTTTTCCGCATTCAGACAATATTTTCTTAGGACATTTTCCACATGGACTGCAATATTTCTTGTAATTACCACAATTGCAGTTTCGATTTTCAAATGGTTGAGGAACTGAAAACACCGAATTTGACACCAGTTAAAATCTCGGCAAACAAATCTTCACACGAGGCGAACTGTGTCTAGATGGCCATCTAGTCGCGACACATCGAAAGTCTCACTACACTTCGTGTTTTATGGTGCTGAAGATGAAAGAGCACTCACGCTCAGAAATTCCAGATCCACAAAAAAAGGGCACTGTGCGAGCTGAGTTGTGGGAGGAAAGAGGGGGGGGGGGGGGGGGGGAAGAACACGAAAATACTTGAGTATACTGCATGCCAGTAAGAGAGACCTCACTGATCAGTGTGACCGCAGCCTTACGTACTGTCGGAGTTTTGGACATGGTGCTTCTGACTGCGTGTTGAGCGCGTATGGCAGATTACAATACAGTAGTGGGAAAGGGGTCTGAATAACGAGACATTTTGGTTATGTTGTGGTTGGCCAGAACATTGGCGTTACTTAACGACTGTGAAGATTTCAGAAAGAAAGTAACAGTCAACGGTAATACAGGCAAGGTCGTCCGTGTGCTACGATTAGGGTCAATACTGTGCTTTAAATGCCCAAAGACCAATCAATACTCCTCCGACAAAAGATCCGTGGTAACCTCTTCCTCACACTTCTTCCGTGAGACTGTATCTCATATGTAGTAACGGATTTTTATCTGCTAAAAAGCTTCAAACTATTTTTTATGCAAGAAAAATATGAAAATATGCCAAAAATGAAAAAAAATTCTTTCAATGTTATAAATCTGTAAATACTTATGCTAAAAAAAAAAGAATCACTCACCAATCGTGCTGACGCAGTGGTGGATTGAAAAAATCTGCTGTTGCTGTGAACCAAGAAAACTTTCTCCAAGTTTTCTATCAAAAACCGATGTCGGTGGTCTCGAAACAATGCACGATACCGGGAGAAAGGTCTTCCAACATAATATGAAGATAGTCATGCATATTTCACCAAAGGAATGTCACATTTTGCATTTCACCAACGTCTACTTCCCCTTCCAAAACCTTGACAATTTTACACACAATATGAAATCCACGAATGCACAGAAGCGCCTTCGACCGCCTTCTTCCTATATGAAGCAGCATCCATAAGTAAAACACTATCAGATTTCACCCCATTCGGCCGTTACAACAGCAGAGATTCATTGAATAAGAGAGCCATTGTTACATGATTCGATGCTGAAATTTCTTTACATGCTAATAGGAAACACCGCTTGGAAACTATTTCATCATTTTCTAGCACACCTATCACATTTCCCACTTTCCTACCGCTGAAGTCTGACGACTCGTTCACGCTTACCTTTTTTTTTCACATTCTGCTCTGATCTTTCGTAGCATTTCTTCGTAACAGGCAATTTTCTTAATGTTGATTCTTCTGGCGTTTCATAATTTGTGTATCCCGTAAGAAAATTTCTGAGCGCTGGACTCCTCGTTTTATGTAAGGGAATATCACACGAAAGAAAAATGTTGCATAAATCTGCATAATATTCGGAATCTTTTGGAAACTATGATATGTGTGAAGACGAAGTGACTCACCTAAAAGAATCTGTCTAGGAGTTGTACGTGAAGCGGCCATTCTGTCTTAACTACCCGCATGATTGGAGATCGCTTGTCTGCATTCACTCATTTCCCACATTTTTGACGGAATATAAATCATCCATTTCTTGTAAGCATGCCACTAAATTCAGCAACATACTGTTTCAAACGACAGCGAACACTTGACTTTGCTTTCTGCGTTAAATCACCAAGCACATCAGCTAAGATACCGCACTGTATAAAAGCTCTGCTTTAAACGAGACTAGGGCGACGACTGACGACTGTTGTGAACCTGTGCATTGCGTCAGCCGTCCACGTCATAAACAAGGGATTCCCCTTTCAGATAGCGAGGCAGCACCTGTAGTGGACGTTACTCATTACGCAATGCGTTTACGAATGAAGTTCATTCAAATAGCTTTCTCATAAAATGACAATGCACGGGAGTTTATGTCATATATTTAAAAATTATAAGAAAGAAAAGTTACATTATTGTTCTTTAGCAAAATTATTTAAATTATTTATTCACATAAAAATATTACAGATATACGTATTTGTATGTGAAATAGAATTTCGTATACGATTGAACTGTGCTGTTTCGGTCATTTCTGTCCTAGTTACAGTTTTGTACCTAGCTCAAGAGCTCAGATGGAAACCCAGTTCTAAGCAAAGGAGGGAAAGCAGAAAGATGGAAGGAGTATATAGAGGGTCTATACAAGGGCGATGTACTTGAGGACAATATTATGGAAATGGAAGAGGATGTAGATGAAGATGAAATGGGAGATTCGATACTGCGTGAAGAGTTTGACAGAGCACTGAAAGACCTGAGTCGAAACAAGGCCCCCGGAGTAGACAACATTCCAGTAGAACTACTGACGGCCTTGGGAGAGCCAGTCCTGACAAAACTCTACCATCTGGTGAGCAAGATGTATGAAACAGGCGAAATACCCTCAGACTCCAAGAAGAATATAATAATTCCAATCCCAAAGAAAGCAGGTGTTGACAGATGTGAAAATTACCGAACAATCAGTTTAATAAGCCACAGCTGCAAAATACTAACACGAATTCTTTGCAGACGAATGGAAAAACTAGTAGAAGCCGACCTCGGGGAAGATCAGTTTGGATTCCGTAGAAATACTGGAACACGTGAGGCAATACTGACCTTACGACTTATCTTAGAAGAAAGATTAAGGAAAGGCAAACCTACGTTTCTAGCATTTGTAGACTTAGAGAAAGCTTTTGACAATGTTGACTGGAATACTCTCTTTCAAATTCTAAAGGTGGCAGGGGTAAAATACAGGGAGCGAAAGGCTATTTACAATTTGTACAGAAACCAGATGGCAGTTATAAGAGTCGAGGGGCATGAGAGGGAAGCAGCGGTTGGGAAGGGAGTGAGACAGGGTTGCAACCTCTCCCCAATGTTATTCAATCTGTATATTGAGCAAGCAGTAAAGGAAACAAAAGAAAAATTCGGTGTAGGTATTAAAATCCATGGAGAAGAAATAAAAACTTTGAGGTTCGCCGATGACATTGTAATTCTGTCAGAGACAGCAAAGGACTTGGAAGAGCAGTTGAACGGAATGGATGGTGTCTTGAAGGGAGGATATAAGATGAACATCAACAAAAGCAAAACGAGGATAATGGAATGTAGTCGAATTAAGTCGGGTGATGCTGAGGGTATTAGATTAGGAAATGAGACACTTAAAGTAGTAAAGGAGTTTTGCTATTTGGGGAGCAAAATAACTGATGATGGTCAAAGTAGAGAGGATATAAAATGTAGACTGGCAATGGCAAGGAAAGCGTTTCTGAAGAAGAGAAATTTGTTAACATCGAGTATAGATTTAAGTGACAGGAAGTCATTTCTGAAAGTATTTGTATGGAGTGTAGCCATGTATGGAAGTGAAACATGGACAGTAAATAGTTTGGACAAGAAGAGAATAGAAGCTTTCGAAATGTGGTGCTACAGAAGAATGCTGAAGATTAGATGGGTAGATCACATAACTAATGAGGAAGTATTGAATAGGATTGGGGAGAAGAGAAGTTTGTGGCACAACTTGACCAGAAGAAGGGATCGGTTGGTAGGACATGTTCTGAGGCATCAAGGGATCACCAATTTAGTATTGGAGGGCAGCGTGGAGGGTAAAAATCGTAGGGGGAGACCAAGAGATGAATACACTAAGCAGATTCAGAAGGATGTAGGTTGCAGTAGGTACTGGGAGATGAAGAAGCTTGCACAGGATAGAGTAGCATGGAGAGCTGCATCAAACCAGTCTCAGGACTGAAGACGACAACAACAACAACAACCTATAAGCAAAAAATTTATTTAAATAAAAATCCGTTCCGTAGTCATCAGCTCCTAAAATTTGTTTTGTATGCTTGGCTACCCACCAGGTGCTTATCTTCACAAAAAAGGCATCACATGGCTCTCAAATATGTGTCTCGCTCTCACTGTGAGTGCACCCAGGTACAGTAGAGTAGCGCTCTGTTCACGATTGAGACGCGATTAAGTCTGGACAGAGTTTCATGCTGTCTGTTAGTCTTGCGCTCTCGCTGGACACGCAACAACTCTGCCAGTATTGTACCTTGGTGCTTACATAATTTGGAAAGAATGTTTGTGTTTAACATTCCGTCGACGGCGAGGACGTTAAAGACGGAGCACAAGGGTGGGGGAGGAAATCGGCAGTGTCCTTCGCAGGGGAATCGTCTCGCCATTTCCCTTGAGCCTTTTAAGGGAAACCACAAAAGACCTAAGCCTGGATGGCTGCGAGGGAATTTCAACCGCAGTTCTCCCGAGCTAGAGGTCAATCTACCTTCCTCGTACTTACGCTTAGTATTTTTGCTACCATTCACGACTGGTGCGGAAGAGTACCTGCAAGATGAATGTGTCACATGAGGATGAAACATTAAATTCTGAAAATGTTCAGCATATGTGGACGAAATTCAAGAACATTGTATTGCGCACCTTATAGAGATATACGCCGAGCAAAATTGTCATGGATGGAAAAGACACGCCGTGGTTCGATAGCCTCGAAAGCAAGGAGAGCTTCACTGCAAAATTAAACGTAGCCAAAGCTACGAACACAAACAAAACTCAACGAAGCCAAAGTTAGTGTCAGGAGGGCTATGCGTGAAGCATTCAACGAACTCGAAAGTAAAATTCTATATACCGATCTGACAGAAAATCCTACGAAGCCTTTGTCTCACGTTAAACCAGTAAACGGTTCGAAGCCGATTGTCCAGACAGTCTGTGACCGTAATGGCATCGAAGTGGAAGAAATCAAAAGGTCAAAATACTACACTACTTGCCATTAAAATTACTACACCAAGAAGAAATGCAGATGATAAACGGGTATGCATTGGAAAATATATTATACTAGAACTGACATGTGATGACATTATCACGCGATTTGAGTACATAGATCCTGAGAAATCAGTACCCAGAACAACCACCTCTGGCCGTAATAACGGCCTTGATACGCCCTGGGCATTGAGTCAAAGAGAGCTTGGATAGCGTGTACAGGTACAGCTGCCCATGCAGCTTCAACACGGTCCACAGCTCATCAAGAGTAGTGACTGGCGTATTGAAACGAGCCAGTTGCTCGGCCACCATTGACCAGACGTTTTCAGTTGGTGAGAGATCTGGAGAATGTGCTGGCCAGGGCAGCAGTCGAACATTTTCTGTATCCAGAAAGACCCGTACAGGACCTGCAACATGCGGTGGTGCATTATCCAACTGAAATGTAGGGTTTCGCAGGGATCGAACGAAGGGTAGAGCCACGGGTCGTAAAACATCTGAAATGTAACGTCCACCGTTCAAAGTGCCGTCAATGCGAACAAGAGGTGACCGAGACGTGTAACCAATGGCACCCCATATCATCACGCCGGGTGATATGCCAGTATGGCGATGACGAATACACGCTTCCAATGTGCGTTCACCGCGATGTCGCCAAACACGGATGCGACCATCATCTGCTCTAAACAGAACCTGGATTCATCAGAAAAAATGACGTTTTGACATTCGTGCACCCAGGTTCGTCGTTGAGTACACCATCGCAGGCGCTCCTGTCTGTGATGCAGCGTCAAGGGTAACCGCAGCCATGGTCTCCGAGCTGATAGTCCATGCTGCTGCAAACGTCGTCCAACTGTTCGTGCAGATGGTTGTTGTCTTGCAAACGTCCCCATCTGTTGACTCAGGGATCGAGACGTGGCTGCACGTTCCGTTACAGCCATGCGGATAAGATGCCTGTCACCTCGACTGCTAGTGATACGAGGCCGTTGTGATCCAGCACGGCGTTCCGTATTACCCTCCGGAACCCACCGATTCCATATTCTGCGCCGGCCGCGATGGCCGTGCGTTTCTAGGCGCTACAGTCCGGAACCGCGGGACTGCTACGGTTGCAGGTTCGAATCCTGCTTCGGGCTTGGATGTGTGTGGTGTCCTTAGATTAGTTAGGTTTAAGTAGTTCTAAGTTCTAGGGGACTGACGACCTAAGATGTTAAGTCCCATAGTGCTCAGAGCCATTTGAAGCATTTTTTTTCCATATTCTACTAACCGTCATTGGATCTCGACCAACGCGAGCAGCAATGTCGCGATATGATAAACCGCAATCGCGATAGGCTACAGTACGACCTTTATCAAAGTTGGAAACGTAATGGTACGCATTTCTTCTCCTTACACGAGGCATCACAACAACGTTTCACCAGGCAACGCCGGTCAACTACTGTTTGTGTATGAGAAATCGGTTGGAAACTTTCCTCATGTCAGCACGTTGTAGGTGTCGTCACCGGCGCCAACCTTGTGTGAGTGCTCTGAAAAGCTCATCATTTGCATATCACAGCATCTTGTTCCTTTCAGTTAAATTTCGCGTCTGTAGCACGCCATTTTCGTGGTGTAGCAGTTTTAAAGGTCAGTAGTGTACTTTTTCAGTGAACAGGATTGTTTGCGGTTTCTTGCACGAACGTAAAAAGGATAAATATCTGAATAAGTGATCACGTGATAGGAATTTAACTTAAATCGATCGTCAGAGCAAAATAGACTGTACCTGATTGGATCCATACACGATTGTACATAGTATGTGCATAAACACTTGCTCCTCTTCTATGGGAAGTCTACTGCAGTTCGTTGGAACAGCGAAGCTTTCCTACTGTTTGGAAAAAAGCGCGGGTCATCCTCGTTTTAAAGAAAGGTAGTCGAACAGACATACGAAACTGTAGGCCTGTATCCCTGACGCCAGTATATTGTCGAATGTTGGAACATGATTTATGCTCGCTTATTGTGTCATTTATGGAGACCGAAAATCTGCTCTGTGGGAGTAAACATGGATTCCGGTAGCAGCGGCCGTCCACGAGACCCAGAAATCAGTAGTTTCCGGCGTACAGGATGTTTCCTTGTCCGTTGACTTGCAGAAGCCGTTCGATACAGTTCCGTACTGCCACCTAATGAACAAAAATACGAGCGTACAGAATATCAGCCCGGCTGTGTGACTGCACTGAAGAGTTCTAGTGAGCATAACACAGCATGTCATTTTCAAAGGAGAGAAATCTTGAGACACAAAAGTAGATCCGAGTGTACCCTCAACGGAGTGTTATAGGATCATTACTTTTCGCAAAATATATATTTCCGCGGATGGCATTGTTGTGTACAGAGAAGTAGTAATCCTAGAAAATTGTAGTGAAATTTAGGAAGACCTGCAGAGGACTGACGCTCGGTGAAGGTCTTGACAGGTGACCCTCAATATAAACAAATGTAAAGTACTGCGCATTAGTAGGCGGAAAGACTTACTGTCTATGAATCCACGACTGCAGGGCAGTCACTGACAGCAGTCACGTCCATAAAATATTTAGAAGTGTGTGTACGGAGCGATTTGAAGTGGAAACATAGCATGTAAGGTAGATGCCAGACTGAGATTCATCGAAAGAATCCTCAGGAAGTGTAATACAGCACAAAGAAGATACCTTAGAAACCCTCGTTTGGCCAATATTTGGACATTGCTCTTCAGCAAGGAATCCGGACCAAATAGGATTGATAGCGGAAATAGAGAATATCCATAGAACAGGTTCATTTAGCAAGCGAGTAAGTGTCTTGGATCTACTCAGCCAACTCGAGGGGCAGACGCTGCTAGGGAGGCATTCTGCGTTTCTGTGTGGTTTACTGTCAAAATTCCTTGAGCGTTAGTTCCTAGAAGAGTCAGCCAATAAATTGCTCCCTATGTGTATCTCACGAGAATATCGTGAAGGTAAAATTAGAGAGATTCGAGTTCACACGGGGGGTTCCAATATTCTTCCCGCGAACTATTTACGACTGGAACAGGAAAAGTGGCGAAGTGACGGAGGTACACAAAGTAGTCATCGCCACAAACCTTAAGGTGGCTCGCGGAGTATACACGTAGATGACACGCGTCTGGAGTGGACAGCCAGCATCGGGGACGGACTAAACGACTGAACGTGCATGGTGTGCTCTAGGCGGAAGGATTACGCCCTGGCGCTACTGAAGACCTTCTTTTATCTTCAATGGGTGCTTCTCCAGAAATGAGTGTTCTGATCGAACGTAGAGAGGGCACCACAGCCCATATTGACCGTCTGTATCCCACCGGTGGAGGCACAACGCCCACGTGAAACTGCCATCCGTGGTCTGTATTTACGTATTGTCAGAATCCATATCCCTACATCTACATCTACATGGTTACTCTGCTATTCACAATAACGTGCCTGGCAGAGGGTTCAATGAACCACCTTCAAGCCGTCTCTCTACCGTTCCACTCTCGAACGGCACGCGGGAAAAACGAGCACTTAAATTTTTGTGTGCGAGCCCTGATTTCTCTTATTTTTCTCTCAGTATTTCCAGAACTCGCTTATAACCCCACAAATCATTTCTGTGCGTTATGTTTTTCCGTGTTTTTCGAAGAGTTCTTAACTAATAGACGTGGATAAAGAATGGTAATACATCATACATCATACGAAGTATATAGCTTTTTATACAGTGAACGCGTTTGATGAGGTAAGAACCAGTTTTACTAAAGTCAGACATAAGAGTAGGCTACCTGATTGTACTTTACTTTCATACTGTAGTAACTTTCATCCTATAGTAACTTATAATATTGTAGTATACGTAATTGGACCGGTTTGCGAGGACTCGAGGGTACCAGAGCCACACGGTAGCTAGACGATTATTTGCAATCGAGTAGTTTATGCAAAATTCATGTTGCAGCATAGATAAAGTGCTATATGCATAATGAGCAGGTAGTTGTGACTTCTCGTGATGAGACAAAGGAGGACGACACTAATCTTGAGTAGAAGTTTTTTACACACCATACACAGAAACAGTGCAGGGATTGCAATGCACCTCGTAGCTACGACCAAGCCGCAGTATCTTTCGTGGCTTGGTACAGAACGTTTCCCCCTTCTGTTTGAGTTCTGGCCTAATTCACACGTTGGCTAATCGGCAGTCCATCTGGACCCAGTGAGCTGTGGCAGTACATACGATTACCAGCCGCATACACAGTTGCACATTTTAGTCCCATTCTTGGTAGATGTTGTGAGGACTGCCTGTTGAAAGCCAATGTAACTTAGCCGGAGGAGGTTTTCTTTAGGTTGGGGAACATTTTCTGTGGGAATATTGAATCCCACAGCGGGCACATTGTGAGAGCGGGTGCCGACTTCTGTACTGCGTATGGCTTCTTTTCAAAACCACTTCCTCCCTGTAAAAGTCCTTGTTACTTCAAATATTCGCTACCGTCATAGCTAACTGCATATAAAATGATTTAATCACCTTCAAGTACAGTGCACGTATAGTCCACTGGCCTTAGCAGTGTAACACTATACAGTGGCCCTATCTTCACTGATGATACGCTTCCTTGATTTTTAAGTTAAGGATTCTCGCGTGTACCGAATATTCTATGATACCATTTTATAGGTTCAGCGGAACGAAGACGTACAAACAATGGACTCCGGAACAATGACGTACAAACAATGGACTCGAGCACCCCCTCCTTACCGTCCTCCCTCCCTCCCGCGCTTCTTCCACCCATCCCTCCTCCCTCCCTGTTAGTTACACTGCGCATGTTGAGCAAGTTATCGACTACACTAAGTTACACAAATAAACAGATACTCGAAAGTGCACGAGGCTTTCATATTTTTGTCTGAGACGTATTTTCCAAAAATTAAATTAAATGTAGCCTCTAGCCGTCGGTTCTAATGACGGTTTTCGAGAGGTATCTCTTGGTTCTAAGGTAAACGTTGGAACTGAAAGTGCCCTTCTAAATATCCCCAATTGCGACTTCGTCTGTCTCTCTACCAGCTAGATTGGTATTTGGCTGAAAAGACTCTGACTCTACAATGAATCAGCCCGCTTTGTCTTAAGGGGTGGTGCATCAAAAGTAGTTCCTAATTTCCGAGAGTTTCAAAAGGTACGTCTTTCTAGCTGCCATCACCATAGAGTGACGCATCCCGTTGTTGGTGAACGACTGACAATTATTCGTCTGCAGTGGAAATAACTTTCTTTATGACAGGATGAGAACATCGACGCGTGAATCAGATAAGCGGAATGCGGTGGTGACGTGGCGTACCGTTTCTTCTGAGCTGCGGTAACACACCTACTCATACCCTTGGTTTTAAAGCACCCAGGCGCTGATGCCAGTGACCTGTTTCTCTATTTCGGTTTTACGTGGTTCTGGACCACCTCAATAAGTGGCAGACGTGGCGTTTCCCCAGAAAGGACAGCATCTTGTATTACCAAGCAGTTGTTAGTGTTGCGACTGTAGTGAAAACAGAGATTCGTTACAAGAGCTTAGACCTGCAATCGGTCATAGTTCCCGCTCTCTCCTAGTAATATTAAAATCTGAATTATCGTGTGCTACACAGCCAGATGCTAAGGTAAGTAGTCTGTGATTCCGTTGCTTCTTGTTCAGGTGACAGCTTGTTAATTCGGAAGTTTGGAATTCTACCTGTGGTCGGTCCTAATACAGGACTATTGAAAAAGAAGGAACAGATTTCAAACATGTATCGCTTCCAAACTACAAGTTGGAATTGCTTTACAGCATCAACAAGTGCTTAGAGACATTCCGTCCTGCGTCTGGCACACTTGAAATTCCAACGTTTCTGGAAAGAGGAAAGTTCATAATTTTATACATTCTGTGTGAGAACCATGTGTTAACACGACAAATATCAAAACGCTGGCACATTTTATACCACACACGAAGCAACTGGTCTCTCGTTGTCGAATTCACATCTTCAACAATGCGATGTCGCGTACTTTCAAGAGTGTCAGGCATAGGGGGAATAAAAACGCGGTCTTTCATGTAACCCCACATATAAAAGTCACAAGATTGTGAGGTCTGGAGACCTTGGAGGCCACCGACGATGAAGTTCATCTTCTGCTCCTCCTCTTCCAATCCAACGTCCTGGACTGGTGTCGGAAGTGCTTAGAGAATGCAGTTTTTTCATATGTAGACATGGTTGGAGACCGGTTCTGTCGTATAAAATAGATTTTTGATGGTGTACAGCAACCAGCCACAAATTGGCTACTTTATTCAAGAAGTACCTTTACCGGTTTCCAATTTCTTATAATTCGTCATCAGTTTTCTACAATTCATGATCAGACCTTTTCTTCATGCTTTCATCAATACATATTATAAACTCACAGTCCACCCCTGGTAGCTGAGTGGTCAGCGCGGCGGAATGTCATACCTAACGGCCCGGGTTCTATTCCTGGCTGGGTCGGAGATTTTCTCTGCTCAGGGACTGGCTGTTGTGTTGACCTTATCATCATCATTTCATCCCCATCGGCACGCAAGTCGTCGAAGTGGCGTCAACTCGAAAGACTTGCACCAGGCGAACGGTCTACCCGACGGGAGGACCTCGCCACACGGCATTTCCATTTCCATAAACTCACAGGAAACCAGTGAATAATCTATATTGATGAAAGCATGAAAAAACTGTCTGATGATGAATTGCAAAAAATTCGAAACCCATAACGGTACTTTTTGAATAAAGTAGCCAGTTCGTGGAGTGTTTCTGTCTTCTGTAGTTTGAAAGTAATAAATATTTTAAATCTGTTCCTTCTTTTTGAGTAGCCCTGTATTTGCCTTTTCTGCTCTTCCGGTCCCCTGTAAATACTTAGGAGAGCAGTTCACAAGTCCCGCAAACTCATGTCGTCTTCAGCATGACACATAGTATTCAGACTGACATCCATCTTGATTAGAGTTTTATTTCTCAGATAACTGTTTGAAGAAGAAGTTCGTAACTGAGGTAGAGATGGTTTTACCAAACGTGATCTGAACCGACAGGCAAGGGGATGAAACTATACGGTGTTCTACTATACTGTTGTTGCAGTCCTCACTCCGAAGACTGATTGCTGCAACACTCGCGGTAGTCTGTCCTGTGCAAACTATTATGCGTAACTGCTAAAACCTACATCCATTTGAACCTGCCTACTATACTCAGGCTTGGTCTTGCACTACAACTTTCACCATTCGTAAGTCCTTCGATTCCTTGATGCCTCACAATGTATCCGCTTCTTTTAGACAACTTGTGCCTCAAATTTCTTTTTTTAGCCAATTCGGTTTAGTATCTCTTCATTAGTTGTTCGATCTACTCAGCTAATCTTCGGTATTATTCACTAACTCCACATATGAAAAGCTTATGTTCTCTCCTGGTCCGAACTGCTTGTCATCTACGTTTCACTTCCGTACAAGGCTACACTCCAGACAGATACCTCCAAAAAAGACGTCCTGTCACTTCAATTTATGTTCTATGTTAACAATTTCTTTCCTTGCTACTGCCAGCCTGCATTTTTTATATTCTCTCATCTTCAGCCATCATCAGTTACTTTGCTGCTCCAGTAGCAAACCGATGTACTACTTCTGCTCATCTAATACTATCTTAATTTAATTCCGTCAGCATCAACTGATTTAATTTGACTGCATTCCATTATCCTCGTTTTGCTTTTGTTATGTTAATCTTATAACTTCTTTTCTAGACAGTAACTGTTGTACCGGACCCAAAATACGCTCTCGGCACAGTGCGCGGTTCTTTTACTTTACTCTGGGAGGAGTTCGAGTGCATAGTATAAGACATAAAGAATTAGACCACTATTAGAGCACTTTATTATAAAATAGACAGGATGAATTACTTAACTTTGGTACGACGCACTTCCACAGGAATGTGATGAATATTTACAACTGTTTATGAACATTGACGAATCACTTGATACTTACAAGATACAAATCTCTTCACTAGAAGTATAATTGACAATAACTTTCATGTAAGAGAACAGAAGCGGCGGCGTATCGAAATTCTTCTGGGCGTGTATACGTCGGCGTCGCTCACTCGTCGAAGTGGTTTGCAGCGACTATCTTCACTTAACGTTGCGACGGACCAAGTTTGCCTTGGCACCTCGCTCTTCGGACGACACCACAGTAACCATCCTGTGAGACCTGAGTTTCTCCTGGCGTATACAACTTTCAAATAACTTCCGGGAATTCAGCCAGGTAACACTTTCAGCGACCGCCGATATTTCGGCGGGAGAACACCCCGCCATTTTCAAGGCAAACTTGAAAATGGCGGGGTGTTCTCCCGCCGAAATATCGGCGGTCGCTGAAAGTGTTACCTGGCTGAATTCCCGGAAGTTATTTGAAAGTAACCATCCTGATCAAGTGAACTTTCAAGCCCTTCGCCGTCCCTGACAGGGTTACAATGTCGTCGGAAAACCTCAAAGCTTCTTATTTCTCCTCCCTGAACAAGTAATTCCCTTTCCAAATTCTCCTTCGTTTCCTTTACTCCTGGTTCTGTGTAAAAGTTGCGTAACATCGGGGACAGGCTACAACCCAGTCTCCCTGCCATCTCAATCATTGCTCCCTTTCATGTCCTTTGAGTGTTACACCTGCAGTATGGTTTCTGTACAGGTTGTAAATCATCTTTCGCTCCCTTTATTTTATCCCTGCTACCTTCAGAATTTCAAAGAGTGCAGTACAGTCGCCATTGTCAAAAGTTTTCTTTAAATCTACAATTACTATAAGCTTAGGTTTTCCTTTTTTAACATGTGTTCTAAAATAAGTCGTAGGGCCAGTATTGCCTCACGTGTTTCTACAGTTCTCCAGAACCCAAATTCATCATCCCCGACGTCGGAACTAATAGTTCGGTAATATTCACACCTGTCAGCAAAGGTGTTCTTTGGAAACAGAATGATTAAATTGTCTCAAGCTGCGAGCTATCTCTCCTGTCCCATATACCTCGCAGACCAGGAGCAGTAGTTCCGTCACGGCTAGCTCTTCCAGGGAGTTCAACAATTGCGAGGGAATATCGTCTGCTGCAGATTCCTTTTTTTCGACTTCGGTTTTTCAGAGCTCTGTCAAATCTATATCGCTGTATCATATCTCACAGCACATCTTCGTCTACTTCCTCTTCTTTTTCTATAATGTTATACCTATGTTCATTTATATTACAAGATATTAAGATATTAAAATTATTCTCTCCCACAATTGTGTACGACAACCCACATCTTAAGCCGAGATGCTAACCCACGCTGCCATAGTGTGACGCATAGCCAATGAGTAGCTCGTTCGACCCCCGGTAGTGGCAAAAAAAAAAAAAAACCACCAGTATTTGGCCAGTAAGAGGAGAAAAGGCGATAGAGGACAATTACAGATTTTCAGACTGTTCCCCAGTTTCCTCGATTAAAACCCGAAGCTTACAGTAGAGTCTCAGAGAGTCCGTTGCTGTGAGACTTGATGATGCATCCGCCATGTTCGAAAGCTATGCTCAACGGTCGCTTTGGTATTATTAATGAGGAAAAGGCCAACTACCGGTACCGCGTTCCGTTGACTCCCTTTCTTTCATTTCCGTGACACCACACACTGTATAATCACTATTCACTATCACCCACACGACACATCTGACACGTCATTCTTTTGAGGAAGGAAAACATTCGGAAACCAGTCCCACTAGAACAGGGGTTCCCAACAAAATTTTCTCGAGGACTCCCCCTCATCGAGCATGATTGATACCTTGTCATATCACAGTATCAAGTACCTAAAAAAGCCAAATTAAAAGTCCTTTTATACGTTTTCTATGTGTCAGTTGGCTCTAGGAAGACGCTAGACGCAGAAGTTAGCGTTCGCTAAAGCTCTGCTCATGCAGGAAGCGGCCAAAACAAAAAATCTGTTATCATACGAAATATATATTTTTTATTCTAATAGCATCTTGCGGACCCCTCTGGCATAGCTCGTGGACCCCTGGAGGTCCGCGGACCACCTGTTGGGAACCACTGCACTGGAACATTGCCAAAAGAACAATGTAATGTGTCCCTCTCACAATGTGACCGCACCCATGAACGAGAACAGGGGTGCAAACTTCGTGCAACAAAATACTGGTGCCAGATTTCTGACTACTATTTGGTACTCTCGCGATTTGCTGTTGTGTTGAACAGCTTGGTAGTTTCGCGGCTACGGTAGTCAGCAGCTTCGTGTCGTGTCGAGTTACGTCGAGAAGTACAGTGCTGCTTCGTTGCTAGGGCCGACGCGTTGTTTTCGGTGCTGTTCGCTATGTCTTCCAGTTCTGGCGGTATGGTGTACCGTTTTATAAAGTCGCAATACATTCGAGGTGTGTCCTCCGTTAAGCAAATGCTCGATATTCCTTGGAATGCTACTGATTAAAAGCGTCGAGACGAGGAGAATCGCAGCGACGTCTAGGAGTCAGGATGCAAGTTAGGAGGCGATAAACATTTAAGGGATGTGGCGGCGACGTCATTTGGGAGATAAAACTTTGCAGAACTGCGGAATTTTGGAATATTCCGGAGTAATATCTAGTGAGGCGATTTTCTTTTCTTTTTGAGGTGGTAATGGGCGTGTCTGTATCGATTGTTTCATGATGGTGGTTCTGTCAGTTAATGTGAAATCACAGATAAGTGCTGGAGAATACTATCCTGGAGCTACAGAAATATAGGAAGGAATAGGTAGTAATCATAGAATCGAATTCTAAAGAATATAAACCCGTGTAAAGAGATATAAGACAAGGTAAAGTCTGGATGTGTTTGTACTTAAGGAAAAATACATGAGGAGAGCTTCCAGTTTAACGTACATCAAGTGATTAATTTTAGATGTTTTGGATTAGAGAAATACCAACGCCCAAAATTCCCCTTAAATGAAAGGCTAAACGAACTTAAAAGAACTGCGGAAACCGCTTAACGTGCCAGACGGTGAAGTAGAGAACATCTTCAGTAATATTGTCAAAATCATTATTATAAACGACAGCTATTTTCATTTCCTCTTGGATAGAGCTGTCTTATCGTCCTCTCCACAACTTTGTACACCCAACTACGGTCTGCCTGTTTATGCACGTAACATAAAGTAATGGTCTTTTTGTGGTTCATACTGATACTGGCATTGTAAAAAAATGGTTTTATTAACGGTGATGTTTTTCATTTGTAAGTTCATTACTTTGGCTACGTTTCTTGACCTACAAGATAGAACGTTTAGAGTTGACGTTTGCGTGTTTACTTCACGACTTATGGAAATCAGTGCATTAAAGTATGAGAAAAAGAAACGGTTTTAATTTCTCTGCATTATGTAACAGTTCGTTAGAAATGATGGTACGAAACAGTTACTTACGTAGTGCTAAGACTGAAACATACAGTTGTTTTTTCTTTGCGCGTGGACCATTTCTCCATTTAAATAAAAGACTGTAAATGTTTGCCACATTCTTTTCTGTTATTTTTCAAGCATCTTCAGGACCCTGTATTATGTGGCGGATCTTGTCGTTTTTGCACTGTGATTTTGTTAGCCTTTGCTTTCATTCGGTAGACAACTTCGGCGCATAAGCTTCCCGTTTATTTTATATTTTATTAGTTGATCTGTTAGTAGTCTGACCTGTGATATAAAACGTAAACATACCCAGCTCAATGCAGAATGTCAAAAACGGCAGTGAAAAACTTCTACAGATGACTAATAAGCTACTTGCCCGTTGCCGCGCTTGTTGTTTAAATTACATTCGTAGAAATCCGCCTTTTGCGAAACACAACTATCTACGTTATTATGCACCAAACATGTGTCAACGCAGCTGCATCATCTTCAGTAGATGCTAATTTTTCTATTGACCTGAAATTTTCTTCTAGAATCATTCGCGAGACTGAAGTGGACATGTATTGACTTAAAACAATTCTGTTATTGGAAGTTAGATTGTGTATGATACACTCAGATAATCTCATACAGACACGTGCCATCTGCAACTCCATCCAATATCATATGTATTAATTCTTAAGTCAACATACCTTTTTCTCAACACATGCTAATCGTACAGTGATGAATGAGGTTTAATTAGAAAGGTTTTTTAACCTGCTTCTGACATAGAATACTGATTTAGCGCTAGAACATATTATTTGTGGAAAATTATAATAAAAGAGGTTTTAACTATCAAAGGCGAAAGGGCACCATGGATTACCAGCTTCATACCTGTGTTTTACGAAGCTAACTTATTATCCGCAGATAAGAGACTCCTTAGTCATATTGTCTTATTACAAATACTACACAGGTGTCCAAAATTAAAGTAAAAAACCGCTATTTCCCCGACCTGTGTCTAATTCACGATATAATCATACAAACTGTCAACCATATCTCCGTACGATCGTGTTCTGCACGGAAGATGGCATTCCGTTCAACTGACAATCATGCCAACGATGACGGCAGGGTAGCTATGAAACGGGTAGCACCACACCCACAGTCGCTGTGTACACAGTATGGCGCAGAGAAGATGCCTACCAGACTCTCCTCTCTGCGGTGGAGGGCCAGAGAAAGAAAGGAAGCAGGACAATCGCAAACTGGCGTTGGCCGATAGCTTAGTGTGAATCGTTCTGTTGTTTTTCGGATGTGGCGACAGTATATACAGACCGAAACTGTATCCCGAAGACCAAGGCAGAGACGACCACGTGTGACTTTAGAAGAGAGGACCGCTATTTTGCTGTAAGAGCACGACAATATCGCTGTAGTACTGCACGGCGCCGCGCGAGATTAGCCGACCGGTCTGAGGCGCTGAGTCATGGACTGTGCGGCTGGTCCCGGCGGAGGTCCGAGTCCTCCCTCGGCCGTGGGTGTGTGTGTTTGTCCTTAGGGTAATTTAGGTTAAGTAGTGTGTAAGCTTAGCGACTGATGACCTTAGCAGTTAAGTCCCATAAGATTTCACACATATTTGAACATTTTTTGAGTACTGCACGGCAACCGACATGTGAGCTCGCAGCATCCATTGGACGTGTAGTATCGAGGCAAACGCTATGCAGAAGGCTTCTGCTGTGCGGTCTTTATTGTCGGAGACCTGCTGTATGTCTACCTCTGGCGCGTCTTCACAGAAGGGAACAAATAGTTCAAATGGATCTGAGCACTATGGGACTTAACTTCTGAGGTCATTAGTCCCCTAGAACTTAGAACTACTTAAATCTAACTAACCTAATGACACACATCCATGCCCGAGGCAGGGTTCGAACCTGCGACCGTAGCGGTCTCGCGGTTCCAGACTGGAGCGCCTAGAACCGCTCGGCCACCCCGGCCGGCCAGAAGGGAACATCTAGAGTGGAGTCATCACCATGTCTCCTGGGTGGTCGAACAGTGGGACAATTTGGTTTTCACAGATGAGTCCTGATTTAGTCTGGAGAGTGATTCTTAGTGAATTCGCATCTGGAGGGAACGTGGAACACGATTTCGGGACCCAAACATTGTGGAAATAGACCGATATCGAAGAGGGCCTCTAATGGTGTGGGCAGAGATTATATTGACCACTCGAGCCGCTCTTCATTATGTTGTACGGGTGAATCAGCGTGGTTTAACTGCTGTCAGGTATCGTGACGAGATATTGGGACCTCACCTCACTTGCGGTTGTTGCGAGATGCTGTGGGCCCAGACTTCGTACTGATGGATGATAATACTCGACCTCATAGAGCACGGGTGGTTGCTTTCTTGAAAACAGAAGATATTGCACGCATGGCGTGGCCTGCTCGGTCTCCCGATTTGAACCCCTTATAGGATCTCTGGGATTCACTAGTGAGACGGCTTGCATCATGTCAGTATCCAACAACTACTCTCCAAGACTGCGAGCAGCTCTGCAGGAAGAATGAACTTGTTGCCTCAACATGAGATTAATGACATCATTCACAGCATGCTCCTTCGTTTCCAGGCCTGTATTGTTGCCAGAGGTGGTCACATCTCATACTCAGCACATTAACCAGTTGTCGGGACATTTGTGCGAATCCGTTAAGTTGGAAGAAAAGAAGAACATTTTTCTCTACGTTATGCAGGTTGCAGTTGTTTACGTTCTGCATTCTTTACGTTGTTTGTACTTTACTATCATCTTTTTTACATTGTTTTGTGGCAAAATAAATGCAATCTTGCGAAATTTCCGTTTGTTGCTTTAATTTTGGACACCAGTGTATTTTATTTGCTTTAAAGTACTTACTAACTGGATAATTTGTATACAGCATTGGCACAGATAATATCTGTGACCACTGCGATAATCGATTGCCTCTGCCTGTCGTACAAGTTGACCTTTCTAAACGAATATACATTCCGAAACGACAAACATACTTGTCATTGTTGTCGTGAACTGTGAATTACCTATTGCTACTATGGCCTAACGTGCTTATACAAAATATGAAGTGCAATTAAAATCTAAAGATGTTTTCTCTGCGTTCCCACAACTGCCCTTATCCCAGTCACTACACTTATTCCAAATACTGTCATTATTTAAAACATGAAAGTGCGAAAGTTTCGCACGGAGCCCCTGCATTAATATTATTTTGACGAGGGCTTATAGACAAATTTGGGAAGAGAAAATTAGAACACTTAAAATACTTTCAGGATGCTTTTTATTGAAAGTAACTGATTTCGAAATAACTGTGCTGCGTTGTGTAACTACTTGCGAAAATACAAATATAATAATATATCTCTATCTCCTCGAGAATACAGTTTTTCGATCCCTTATGAAATCATGGATCATGTTTTGCATGCTCATACTTGTGTGAGTTTCTCTGCCTTTTCTCTTTGTTGTTCATGGAAGAATTCAGGAATACTAACAATATTAGAAGACTGTGAAATACGTGCGCCAAAAATTGTTTAAGACCTGCAAACAGAGGGCAAAGTTCAGTCCCGATATAAACGCAATTCAAAATTAGAGATTTATGTATCTACTGCATCTGAATTAAAACCAAATGGTAGTTAGCGACCACTAAATATGCTCCAAGGAAAAAAAAAAAAACGAAAAGAGTATAGAAACATTAAAATATACACACATCAAAAAAAGTTTTGCATCACCCCGATTCCCAGAACTCCTGAAAACAGTCGTTGATTGTGGATATTGTATCACAGACACAGTCCCTTTGACTGTTCAGAGATGTCACTAAACCCGCCCAAGGATGTAAATAACCGTACTTGAGCAACGCCTTTTAGACGGAGGAAGTCCGACAGCCGAACTGTTCCGGTCATTCCACCAGGAAGGAGGTACACGGCTCGTGTTGTCTGTAGTTCAACCGTGCCTAGACGGTCAATGCCGCGGTTCGATTGCGTCCGCATAGTTACTTTGTGCCAGGAAGGGCTCTCAACAAGGGAAGTGTCCAGGCGACTCGGAGTGAACCAAGGCGATGTTGTTAGGACATGCCTCGCTCAGACCGCCCAAGGGTTACTACTGCGATGGATGACCGCTACCTACGGATTATGGCTCGGAGGAAACCTGACAGCAACGCCACCATGTTGAATAATGCTTTTCATGCAGCCACAGGACGTCGTGTTACGACTCAAACTGTGCGCAACAGTCTGCATGATGCGCAAATTCACTCCCAACGTCCATGGCGAGGTCCATCTTCGCAACCACGACACCGTGCAGCGCGGTACACATGAGACCAACAACATGCCGAATGGATCCCTCAGGACTGGCATAACGTTCTCTTCACCGACGAGTGTCGCATATGCCTTCAACCAGACAATCGTCGGAGACGTGTTTGCAGGCAAACCTGTCAGGCTGAACGACTTAGACACACTGTCCAGCGAGTGCAGCAAGTTGGAGGTTCCCTGCTGTTTTGGGGTGGCATTATGTGGGGTCGACGTACGCCACTGGTGGTCGGGGAAGGCGCTGTAACGGCTGTACGACACGTGAATGCCATCCTCCAACCGATAGTCCAACCATATTGACAGAATATTGGCGAGGCAGTCGTCTTCATGCACGACAATTCGCGGCCCCATCGTGCACATCTTGTGAATGACTTCCTTCAGGATAACGACATCGCTCGAATAGAGTGGCCAGCATATTCTCCAGACATGAACCTTACCGAACATGCCTGGGATAGATTAAAAGGGCCGGTTGTGGACGACGTGACCCACCAACCACTCTGAGGGATCTACGCCGAATCGCCGTTGAGGAGTGGGACAATCTGTACCAAAAGTGGCTTGATGAACTTGTGGATAGTATGCCATGACGAACACAGACTTGCGTTAATGCAAGGGGATGTACTACTGGGTATTAGAGGTATCAGTTTGTACAGCGATCTGGACCACCATCTCTGAAGGTCTCTCTGTATGGTGGTACAATATGAAATGTGTGGTTTGCAGGAGCAATAAAAGGGCGGAAATGATGTTTATGTTGATCTCTATTCCAATTTTCTGTACAGGTTCCGGAACTTTCGGAACCGAGGCGATTCAAAACATTTTTTGATGTGTGTATTTTGCTTAGTCATAGAATCGAACCACGCCTGAAAGGAACATAGCCACTGTATTTACTGACTACGAAACCGATAGTAGATACAAAAAAGTAAGTGAATTTTTAGTTATTAAATGACGCAATACTTGCACATGTCGTTAGGGAGTTTAGTGGTGTAGCCGACGACGACAGGTGTAGGGATGGAGGGAGCCAGAGCTTTCATGGAGTAACGGGTATACTGTGTGTATGTAATGAATGCCCAGCTGCCCAGGGCCATCACGGGCGGAAGCCACTCCCCGCTCCCTCGTCCTGGTAGTGCGGCCCCGGCTTTGTACTGCTGCTCCCTCCCTCCTCCAGTGCCTGACCCCGGCGCTGCCGCTCGGCCGTTAACACGGCTGCCACCCGCCCAGACAGACTTGTCAGCTGGACACAACTCGCAAGGATAGTGTCTGTTGAAATGCGGAGGTCAGCTACGTTTATCTGCCAACAGGGAAGCATTTATGTTCTCGTCCTCTGGTAGATTCCTTGCTTACTTTTGTTTATTTAGGTACTAGCTGTACCCGACCACGCTTTGTTGTGGCTCAGTCTGCTTAAATGATGATGAAAGAATAGAGAAAGCACACTTTCTAATATGCGTGAGAATTGGATATACGTCCTAATCTTCTTCTCTCCTCTGTCTCCATCTTCCTCTTACCCTTTCTTTGTCCATCTCCTCCTTCTTTCCCTTCTCTCTGACCATCACTTCCTTCCCCTTATGTATATATATTCTCCTCTCATCCCCTCTCTCTATCCCACTCTCCTCCCCCTTTTCTGTGTTCATCTTCTCCTCCTCACTCTCTTTCCATCTCTTCTTCTCCCCTGTGTCTGACTTCGAGCCTTGTTTATTGTTACTGCAATTTCAAATTCTGTAGTAGAGTTCTAATAATAAATCATTAAGCCGTAAATGTAATCTCCTCGTTTCTGAACAACATTTCACACACACATATATATATATATATATATATATATATATATATATATATATATATGAGGGCTATTTCGAAAGTAAGTTCCGATCGGTTGTGAAACGGAAACCACAGTGAAAATCCAATGAAGCTTCGTACAGACGTGCTGGGCAGTGTCCAGTGCACCTGTCGATCGCGTCACGTCGGTCTTTTCAGTTCTGAGCGACCAGTGAGCACGGAAAGATGCCTAGGAAAAAGTGTCTCCCACCAAGTACGAGGGCCTGGTGAGAAATTTCGCCTGTAGCTATGCAGCTCATGTAACATAACTGTCATGCATTTCCTTCTTCAAGACAATTCTCAGCCGCATTCTGTGGGGACAATGAAGATGCTCCTGCAGCATTTTCGATGGTAAGTGTTTGAGATCCCTCTGAGTTTCATCTCTGCTCACATGAACCGCTGGCTATGAAGACAATATTTTGGCAAAGACAACGAGCTGCAAGTCAGCGTAGAGAATTGCCAGGAATCACAGGCTACTGTCTTCTTTGATGAAGATGTTAGAAAGTTGGTACAACGCTATGACAGATATCTAAGTCGGAGTAGCGATTATGTAAATAAGTAGCTGTGGAAGTTGTAGCTAACTGTTGCAAATAAAACATTTTTTTATTTTCACAGTGGTTTCCATTTCGCCGCCGATCGGAACTTATTTTCCGGGTACCCCTTGAATTTTTTTACACTTAACAGTAATCAATATACTACAGTAAAGTGTAAAAATTTAAAGTAAGTCAGAAAGGTGCATTTTGAGATTTTTAGTAACAATGTTTTCAATCGGTCAAGAACTGAAGGAGATTAACGATTTTGAGCAAACTAGCATTTACATTTTTATAATGTTTCCCTTTTTATTGCATATACACTATATCAGATGGCACTCCAGTAGATATATAGAAACATATGCGTATTCGAATCTAATGTTGTGTAAAATTTCGGAGCAATCCACGAAGACCTTTCGGAAATCTGAGATTTTGAAGAAACAAACATCTATGTTTGTATTTATATAGAAGCTATAAATGTTCCTAGTCGCAATCCTCCAAAAGTTTGTGACCGATTGCTTTGAAATTTGGCACAACATTGCACAGGAATATGTGTCTTTTTATTTCCATATTTTAATATATGTAATGTATAATTTTTATAAACTTAATAATGCGGAAACGTTGCAACAGAATAAAATAAGTTTATAAAATTATACATTACATATATTAAAAATACGTAAACAAAAACACGCATATTATAGAGAAAGAGAGAGAGAGAGAGAGAGAGAGAGAGAGTGAGTGAGTGAGTGAGTGAGTGAGTGAGAGTATGTGTGTGTATTGAACAGACGAACATTTACATTTTTATTTATATAGGTTTGCCTTCGTAAAACCAAAATTATAACGACCTTTCTCTAGTCTGACCCGTTATTCCTCCTGTTCTACGGTTACATCCATTGTGGCTCTATGCCTCAGTAGTCCCGGAACTCAATCGCTGGTCTGTTAAACGGTCTTTTTACAGCCGTTGTCGCTTCTTTCACTTCTGTCAGTGGTTTGTCAGTGTCAAAAAATGTTGTGTGGTCGCTATAACTGGCTGGATAAGTCTGCTCGAAAGTTGGAGCAAGACAACAGGAGCATCTCAGAGGGTTTTTTTTAAGAATTTCCGTTATTTTGAATAAACTAACAACTTTTCTGAAAATGAACAAAGGCGACATCCATTTCCAGATTTCAGTTCCTCATTATCTTGGGAATAGTTATAGTAATGTATATTTTCTCTCGGAATGACCAGTTCTCTAGGAGTAAAAATAAACCGCGTGACTGCTACGGTCGCAGGTTCGAATCCTGCCTCGGGCATGGATGTGTGTGACGTCCTTAGGTTAGTTAGGTTTAAGTAGTTCTAAGTTCTAGGGGACTGATGACCACAGATGTTCAGTCCCATAGTGCTCAGAGCCATTTGAACATTTTGAACAGTAAAAATAAATACACTGGACTCTCTGTAATCCGGCCATTCCTCGAACATATGGATGCCCGATTAGCGGAAGTGCCGGATTATTGAGAGTCTCTAAAATTTAGTTTAAACACATAGGGACCATGCTTTATTAAATGCAAAGGTACATTCACTTTAATAGAAAACATAGCTCTTGATTGTGTACATATACTGTGGTATCAGTCACTATGAAGCGTCTCCCAAATTTTTCAGTTGTCGCAATGCTGAATCGCGACGCCGACACACAATCGATTTACAAGCATAACATCGGTACTGCATGTATCTGTTTGTTGCATAATGTAGTTAGGAAGATTTATGCGGCTTCAGACAAGCATAGTGAAAAATCTTCGTGCTCTCTCTCTCTCTCTCTCTCCTCCTATGTCTTCTCCCTCGTCATCATTACTTCTCTGCATTCTGTTGATTATTTCTTCATCTGTTAAAATTTGACCTGTCTTACAGTTATCCTCATACAGCCACATAGAACACACTTTTCATCAATTTCTCCTCCTCGTGGAATTTATATGATTGTTTAACATTGTAATTAACTAACAACAGTGTTACGCACTATAATTCATTGTTGTACGCCTCATTTATGCTTGATCGACTAGAGGCCGGATGTGGGCCGGATTACTGAGAGGACGGACTGCTGAGGGCCAGATTAGGGAAAGTTTAGTGTGGTGATGAAACAAAAACAGAGTGCATAAAAAGTGGAAGTATATCTATTCAAATTATAGTGCAACAGCAGGTAGTACAAGACATTGACCGATTTCCATATGCCAGCAGTCTTCTCTGTAGTAACGGCGATGTATATGCAGATAGAATTGGCATTGCGATCCATAAGGCAGTTAGACTCTTGTATGTATGTTCACAAAACTTCAAGTGTCCTCCATACTACTTGTGGCCATATACGTATGTGAGAGCTGGAAAATTCCAGCAAATCGGCACACAAGTTCAGTGTTTTCACCAACTTTGTTTGATGTGAATTTCGAAGATCTGCCAACGCGACTACATCTCAAATGATGAAGTAGTGAGAAGAAGTGGTCTACGCAACATGCACAAAATAGTTACTGAGAGAAGACTGAAGCTTGCGGAGCTTTTTGTACGCGTGAAAGACAGAAGACTCCCTAAATCAGAGCTGTTGTGGAAACCAATGAAAGGAAATAGAGGTGGAGAAAGAGCTCGTAAAACCTTGAAACTAACTTTTGCAAATGGAAAAGTGCTTGGAAATGAAATGAGAGGAAGCTGAAAACCTGGCAGATGATCGAGTTCGCTAGAGGAAACATTTTACACGATATGCTACCTATTCTCGGGGGAATTAAGTGTAAGTATAAGTATTTTCTCCCTTTCATTCGGGATTAGGGCGGGCGAACACGTTCGTCCCGAAACGTGTCGTTACAGCTTATGTCAACCTGACTGTATCCATGGCGGGTAACCAGTGACTACATATACAGTCAAGACTACATTGCTTGATTTTTACAGTGAAATTAACATTTTGTTTTGATTTTTACAGTGAAATTAACATTTTGTTATTAATAATCATCTTCAGAGGTCTTCTTGATAAGGGGGCTTATCGTAAGTTGCTACAAGAACAAAGATTTTCCACTCCGTCAGAACAGACTTGGAAGACCCAACGATACCGACCGATCACCGTCTCATCCCCAGCTAATAGGCGTCACAGGATGCGGATATGGAGAGGCTGTGGTCAGCACACTGCTTTCCCAGCCGTTTTAGTAGCCAGAGACGCTGCTTCTCAATCAAGGAGCTCCTCAGTTACCCTCACAAGGGCTGAATGCACCCTGCTTGCCAACAGCATTCGGCAGACCCAGACGGTGACCCATCCAAGTGCTAGCCAAATCCGTCACCGCTTAACTTCAGTGATCTGACGGGAACCGATGTTACTACTGAGGCAAGGCCGTTGGCGAGCAAAGATTCTGCCACCGCGTTTTTACATTGTCCATAACCTCCACACCAAGCCGAGAGAATATCAAGACAAACCATTGGCACATCGTTTATGTAAAACTTAAGTGTATTAATTACAATTACTACTTCACAAACTGTCTTATCTGTCGTCGCCCACGAGAAGGATCGCAGTGTCGTGCGCATATTTTCGAAACACTCAATTGGTTGAACAACTGTAATAATGTGACATATCTTCACTGTATCAGCCACTACAGTGAGGTTGGCAGAAAGTCAGGGGATCAGGTATTTTCCGCTACTGCATCCAAGAATGGCGATCAAAATTTATATCATCGTCAGGATCCGAAATGGTTACTTCATGTCGGTTGCCAAACCAGCATGCGTTAGTGACCTGGACTATGGGGACTCATCAGGTACCAAATCACGTGTCGTAGCAGACGGAGGAACAGTGGCTGTAGAGTCGGTAGGATAGAGCGAGCTCTGAAGCCATGGACACTGCGGATGTACTGTAGCAACGGGGCCGCAGAATCGTGGATGTTTGCTTTCACAACGTGAAAGCAGAGATAAACGACCGGTCATCATATTTGATGGCGCCTCTAAATCGTTACGAGTCGTGTCAACGACGCATGGTGTTCATCGAATCAGTGCTGGAATCAGTGCGTTGTTCTCCGCTATTATGAACCCGACGCGACCATTTCTGCACCTAGGTCGAACTGCATTCACCACAGAGAACAATGCGTCGCCATTCCTACGTACCACTGCAACGCCCATTGCGTTGCTGCTGCCGCGTCGAACGCCGCTGAAGGACTAAAGGCAGAGTACACAAGCTACGCCCTTTCAACCTGTGAAAGGTGGTCCTTTGAGAGAACAAATGTAGTGAGTGCTTCTCGGAGTACTATGCATGGAGAATCACAGCCTATTGCTGCACCTCGGTCGACATGTGCGTCGTGAATGTTATGGGGCCAGTACTGTTATACGTTACGAGTTTATCAGTTTCTGTTTAAAGCGAGTGTCAATGTTTACGTGTGCTGTGTACGATTTAGCTGTCTTTGAGGTGTTTCTATAATATTCATCCATTGATATAGATCTAATGAGACCAGATATTGTACTCGTCTGAGACACAGCAGTATATTGATTACATTACACACGGATTGCGCGGCCCCTCCCGCCGGAGGTTCGAGTCCTCCCTCGGGCACGGGTGCGTGTGTTGTTCTTAGCATAGCTTAGTTTAAGTAGTGGGTAAGTCTAGGGACCGATGACCTCAGCAGTTTGGTCCCTTAGGATTTCCCACACTTTTTTTTTTTTTTTATTACTCTACACTTATCATTTCAGCACTGTGCTGCGGTTCTTAGCGCCCTTATTAACTGTATATGGAAGATTGATGTTACTTAGTGACTTGATTGAGTTTCTCCATTCCTCTTTATTGCGGTTCGAAATTCCTCAAAGACAATAAAAATAGAATCAAAATGAATACCGTTGTCATGAATGTCAAAACGCTTGCTCAACAACATTCCACAATGCAAAAGCGCTAAAACTGACACATTTCGAAGGAAAACGCCATCATCATCAGAATTCTTATACAAGACTCTATAAAAGTAATAAAGATAAACATATAAATAAAAATATTAAAATTTCGCGGTCATTTCTCTTGCAGCCGTGTCTTTCTTAGGGAAGTGATCACGAAATATTAATGTTTTAGTTTATATTTTTACCTTTATCTCTCTTATAGATTCTTGAGTAATAATTGAGCGAAGGCTTTCCACTTCAATTTTAATGATTTTGCATTGTGAAAGGTAATTGTGCCTACATTTTAACATTGATTTCAACAGCCACGACCTCGTATTCATCATGGATAAAATCATTGTCGTGATTTATGGATCCGAAGTACATTTCGACTGTTATGGTAGAAATCTTTTCAGCTACAGCTGCCTCTTGAATGTCATCATTTCTCTTTAGATTTGTCCTCTTCAGCAGTATTTTCTCCTTTCCGAAAACAAAGTAATTGGACGGTGACGAACTTGGTTAATAATGTAAGATTGTGGTCAATTTCTGAATAGGAAATGCCTGTGTTTTATTAACGTGAGAGCCAGGGCGTTCTCTTACAGAAGCCAACAGTCTCCAGTTGGCCAGATCTTCGTTGAATGATTCATTTCGTGGAAATTATTGCTTTAACACACTGTCAAAATACTTCTGAACCAGACCCTTTCTGCACAATGATGCGGGTATTATAACGCTACCAGCTTCGTCTTCAGCTAGTTTCCAGAAAGCGCAGACGTTTTGATCGCGCAGTTCCTTAGTACATCCGCTTTGAATTCTGATGCTGTGCTTCGAGATGGCAAATAGAACGTCAGAAGTTGACGTGCGTTTTCACGATCACTTACTTCTGATTTAGATCGACAACGGTTAGAAAAAGACTTTGCATGGTTCAACTACACTGCTGAGCGAAATGTTACGACCGCTTCATGCAGGGAAGCTGAATGTCGCCATGCGCCGTTGCTGGCACGTGAGTCTGTAAGGAAAGCAGAGACGAATGGGCAATAATAATAATAATAATAATAATAATTTCGTGTGGTTCAGTGGCCTGGTGCAAGTCTTTTATTGGACGCCATTTGTTGGAGATTCACTGTCATGAATATCTACCCCAGGATCTATTTCTTTTTGTTTTATTTCCACCCATTTCTCCACTGCTTTTTTCATAGAAACCTTGGAAGTACCGCGTACAGCACCAAACATTTCTTTTCTAATTTATTTTTTCAAATCTTGCACAAGGTGGAGGCATGTTCAGAAAACCACACAATAAATTACCTCCTTCCCTGCCCTGTTCAGGGCATCTCAGAGCATATGCGAACCTAAAATTGCTTTCATAGGTTGCACTACCAGGTTTTTTGGAGGAGGAAAATGAAAATTCACAGCCACACGAATTACAAATTAATTTAAAATCACAAGCTATTCCCATTCTTCTTTCTTCAACAACAGTCATGAATTCCGTATTTTTACAGCTAACACATGAACATGAAAACTTTATATCCTGGCAGAGAAGCTCTTAATCAATAAGTCTGAATCCAGTGGAAATCATATCAACGTCATTCACGTACCAGTATAATTCTCTTGTCCCAAGTTTCGATTGTGAAGCTGAGAGCTTTTGTTCTTCATTTCCAGCTGCTTCCTCTTTTTTGACGGTAAACCGATCTCTATGAAACCTCCGTTCCTAAACGCAATTTTTCCACCATCCATTATGAAAAAATCTTGACTTGCACCTAAAAGTTTGCGAATTAAACCTTCCACCTTTTAATATGTGTTAGTATTGTCGAAGCGTAAATAAATCACATGCAAAAAAAGTTTTCAAAGATACAGATGTCAGCCAGAGATAGAGATGTCAGACAAAGATATCGAAAGAAAATAGCCTTCTCACTGACAAAAATTCTGGTAAAGGAAGCAGTTTCCCGAATATCGGAAAAGGGGGAGTGGCCGCCAGCGAAGAGTTAATCAGTTTAACAATTTAAAGGCGTTTCTAAAGCTGCTATCACGATAAAATTCACACACAGCTTGGATTACACTGTGCAGATTAAGAAAATAATAGTTTTGAAAAATCGCTTTTTTGGACAAAAATCCATTACATCCCCCCCCCCCCCCTCTTTAAAGCAGTTTAGTCGGCGATCTGTGGCAGATCTGAACGAGAGAGTACAGCGCTGGTGCAGGCGTACCTGTTTCAGAGCACACATTGTTAAACGTGGACTCCGCAGCAGGCGAACCCTACCCGCGATTCTATCTTGATCATATAGATTTTACCGTGGATCAATGGAAACATGTCGCCTAGTCGGATGAATCTCGTTTCTTGTAACGCCGGGTCGAAATCCGTGTCCGAATACGCAGTCATTCTGGTGAACAGCTTCTAGAAATATGCACCGAGCCACCGATGCAAGCTGGTGGGCAAAATATTATGCTATTGGCGTCATTCACCAGGGCGTCTGTAGGACCTTTGGTAGTAATCGAAATCGCCATGACAGCTGTGGACTACGTGAATATTATTGCAGACCACCTGCACCTCTTTATGCTTGATATCTACCTCTATAGTGGCGGCATCTTCCAGCAGGATAACCGACCGTGTCAGAATCTTGCTAGAGTGGTGTGAGGAGCGTGATGGTGAACTCTCACTGATGCCCTTGGCCATCAAATTCGCATGATCTGAACCTGGCATAACACATCTGGGACGCTATTGGGCGCCAGTTTGCAACCAACAAAGAACAGCCCTGTAATTTACGGGTACTGCGTGACCTGTGCGTAGATATCTGAAGCCACATATCTCGAGAAATCTACCAAGAGTCCATGCGACACAGTATAGCTACTGCATTGCCTTCCACAGGTGGATCAACACGCTAATTACGCTGGTGCTCATAATGTTTTGGCTCGTCAGTGTACCTCCTTAAAGTACTCAACCCCTTAACATATTAATATTTTTACGAATTATTCCAAAAATTATTATTTTTTCACTAACGAAAAACGCCCTGTAAAAAATGATATTACTTATAGACAAATTAAGACAGTTTTTAATGTTCAAAATAATGAGTTACAAATTTTCGAAGGTCACATTAATAAAATCCCGACTGTAGCCGCATACTGGATTTCGACTAAAATATCTTGAAACTTAGTAATTTTTTTAGTTTTTTGTGTATATATGAAGTCGAAACATGTATTTCACACGTTTTTCCTGTAAACAGAAATCTTGGAGGAGCTGGGTGGGGCACAGTGAACGTGTTTATCTCGTACCACCGGCGAGCACCTTCAGTCATCTGACAAACTGTCATTATTTTCAATCTCCAATAAAGTAATATCGATAAATTTAATATCAAACTCAGGATCACTATATCCATACATTTTCGGAAGCACTACCTAAACAATACAGAACAGAGGCTAAAAGCTCGCATTCTGTTGTCAAGTGTCAAAGCTGCACACAGTAAAAACGATATCTAGTGACAATAAAGGATGACAGCCAAAAACAGTTGCAGGATAAAAATTTATTAAAATTCTTGACCAAGGTTTCGGTACATATAAATATACCTTTATCAGAAGTAAAAAATCTAAAATTACATCATGCAAAGGAGATTAATAAAACAATTGTGCCAAAGGCGTCGTCAATAATTAAGACATCTTCTCCATTTGTACAACATGACTATAGGCACAGGGTCAAAGCGAACTGTTCGCTTTGACCCTGTGCCTATAGTCATGTTGTACAAATGGAGAAGATGTCTTAATTATTGACGACGCCTTTGGCACAATTGTTTTATTAATCTCCATTGCATGATGTAATTTTAGATTTTTTACTCCTGATGAAGGTATATTTATATGTACCGAAACCTTGGTCAAGAATTTTAATAAATTTTTATCCTGCAACTGTTTTTGGCTGTCATCCTTTGTTGTGAAGAATTTCAACAGTTGCTGTTGCAGCCATGTTTAAAATCTTGTGATATCTAGTGGCAACCACCTCAACCAAAAGACGCCAGCCAGGCTACAAACGTAGGATTGGGTGCTGGAACGGATATTAGCGAGGTGTTAATTTTTCGAAGGTCTGTTCTTAAGTTGCCCGAGTGTAATCTGGATTTTAACTTTTTGTCAATATAATAAAAATGAGATAACTTGGTGTTTTATGTTAAGAGGTTAGATACCAATGCAAGAGGAACATGACGTTACACGTACTTTTGCTTTTTCGGGTACGCTTTTAAGATATGTGATACCAGTGTTCACAATCATAGGGTGTGTTTTTGTCATCATTAGAATCATCAGCTTGTATTGTCTTCGGACCAAATAACTTTGAGGGCGACCACTGTTTTCATCCTCCTTAAACGAATTTAGATACCCACAGTGACATGAGGTCCTTAATAATTTTTCGATTTGCTCCGGAAATGGAACAGCCTTTTGAATCTGTTTTGCTTTTTTTGGTGCTGACAAATCATCGTCTCGCCAAAATTTAATCGTCACATATCGTTCTTGCATCAGTTTTGACACATGGTAAGGACACTATAATATATTCGAAGAAATGTCGCGAAAATAACCATAACAAAAGTAATTATGATTACCATCAGTTTTCGAAACGGATGGATCTACGTTGACCATTCTTGGCAAGACGGATGGCGTCGATACGTAGAATGTAACAGGTAACATTTTTCTCCCATCGCCGCTGCAAGTGAAGTGTTGCTGAGTAGGAAGGATTTATTATATACTATATAGCTGGTTTTTGCCAATTTTCTATAAGAAACGAATACAAAAGATAAACCGTGTTTGTAGTGAAGGATCGAAAAAAATTCTTTTCCATGTATTCGTGAAGATGCTTTTAAAATTATGAAACAGTCGCATAAAGAAACATGCATATTCTGCGCGCTGGGCGCAACTGCTTCGCGTCTCTACAATGCGATTTTGTAAACGCCTCTATGGCAACGTCTTTTTATAGCTCTATAGACGGTTGTTGTTTTCACCTATAACCATTTGCACTTTTCAGTTGAAAGACGTCAAAAGCGCTGCCAGGTGTCACGGATTTCCTTAAGCTGACTCGACTGTAGCAGTGTCTTAATAGTTACGAATAAATTTATTAAAAGTTCATGCATGATTCGGCATTCTGCACGTATCTCAGTGTTTATGGCGTCATATCTCTTGAACTACCTAACGCACAATGATAAATTTGTGCAGGTACATTCAGTGGTATATGTGGACACTGTCAACGAAATATGGTGTGAGTAGCAGCTCAATAATAAATTTAAGCGTGATACATGATGCGACAGTTTTTCAAGCATCTTAATGTTCATGACGTCATATCTCCTTACATATGTGTCAAAGAATGATGTAATTTTGCAGGTACATTCAGTGATATACAAGAATACTGTCTGCAAAATGTGTTGCGGATAGAGTTCGTAGCAAAGCAGTAATAAATTTAAACGTCATGCATGATGTGGCAGTGTTTCACGCAGCTCAATGTTTATGACGTCGTATCTCCTGAACTATTTGTGGTACAGTGATATACTTCCGTTGGTGCTTTTAGCGGCAAATGTAGATAATGTCTGCGAAATTTGCTGCGAATACAATTTGTAGCACGGAAATAATACATTTAAACGACGTGCATATTTGGCAGTTTTTCGTGAATCTCATTGTTTATGACATCATATCTTATGAACGACGATAGGTCGGTGGTTCTTACCACCATTGCGATTGTTGCTGACAGTGAGGGATATGTGTACCAACTTTGGTTGAAATCGGTCCAGCGATTTAGGAGCAGATGTGGAAAACACACACACACACACACACACACACACACACACACACACACACACATGTATGGACTTCATGATTTTCATTTTATGCGTTTAAAAGTCGTAATGTGTTTATATAGTGAAAGAAATTCATGGGAAATAATTCAGTAAGACTGCCGGTTAATTCTCGAAGATCGTAAATCTCATCTCCCGTATACATCTAAAATTTGTAGACCGTTCTGTATGCGGAATTCAGTGCTCTAAATAGGAGTGACTAAGAATAAAATCTAACCTAGGGACTCTCTCTACAAGCTTGTCACACTCCCTTTCGTCAGCAAACACTTTTTAAGAAGCGTCCCTTCTGGGCCCGTCGCGTAAGCTATTGAATAAAAAAGGGAAGTAGAAAGTAAATCAATTTTTATTTTCTTTTTTCCGCAACATGTTACCAATCGAAGATCTGAAATACTGCTCCGCCATCGGGTTTCTGTCACACACGATTAGACTGACTGACGTATATTAAATTTTCGCCTCTTGCATGTCATTTATGTGAACTCATGTGTATAATGGGATTATTCTGTCACACGACTTGCATGTGTGTCTGAGCCAAGACGCAGATTTCTCCCCCTCTTTATTTCTTGATAATCTTTTATACTTCGATATTGCGTACGTACAAGTTTCATTAGCAAATGATGTTTCGCTCCTCTCAAGTACGTTAAGTCAGCAGAGTATGGCCGATTGGAATTGCTTTGCAGTAACCCCAGAAACGATTTGTGCATGCTCTAGCAAGGTCAGTTCGCTTCGATCCGATGGAACAACGGACAGCACAGCCTGTCTTCGAAGTGCCTGGGCCTCTGTTAATAGCTTATTAACAGTGACTCTCGTGATTAATGTTTGGTTTTTGTTCTTTTGCCGTCTTTGACATCCCATCATTTGTTTCTGCATCCCTCTGTAGATGTTTCCTTTCTGATATCACTCATTATCCTTTTATTGGTTCCGATGGAACTATGCAAGCCTATTGGCTTTTAATCTCATGCCTGTACTAATTCCTGTCATGTATTTTCTTTCCACACCTCTCGAAGTTTCATTTTTTTTCCCAGGTGTATTGATCCGCGACAGATCTTCATTTTATTGTTACAACAGCATCGCCGATGTGAAGCCCATATTGTAGAACGAATGAATGAGTAGCTTCTAGTCTACAGCGAACTTGCGTACTTAAATAAAGAAGCCAGTTGGAGCACACAGTCTCACAACAGAATACATGCTAATTTCTCTGTTTCCACGTGGTGCATCTGTGGTCATATCGATCATTTAGTCGTTTGTGCGTCAAGTAATAAGAGTTTTAGGCTTTGAAAATTTTTAGATAGTCTGTCAATAGAGTTTGATTAGTCAGGTAAATTAACGTGAAATAATTTTTAATCATAGCATATTGGCGTTGCTAAGACTGTTCTTGTGAGCTTATTCTGAGATTTTTAAACGAATTCGGTGTGTACTCTTACGTTGGTTGTCATCTGGAGTGGTCAGCGTGATGTGTGAAATAGAAGACGAGGAAACGAGTGTCACGTTGTTAGTAATGATATTCATTTACAGTGTTTAAAGTTTGTGTAGTGCAACACTACTTATATCAAGTTCATATGGATTTTTTTTATTTGTTCTTCACATAACTCTATTATCTAGACTGTCTATCATAGGCCACATATCCACATTTTTGTGGACAATAATAAATTCGTTCCTGGTAGCTATAAATATTTAGAAAAAATACTAATTCTAAAATAATGCAACTATTACAGCTATTCTCTACCATTATAAAACTGTAGTCGTAGAATAATTTAAAAAGAACCTTAGCCATTTACTCAACTATTAATACCACTTTACTGCTGCAGATTGTGTTCTGTTTATGTTCATTTATTAGTATGCCTGTAAACTGTTGATATTTGTTTGCTCTGATAAATACGCCTTCATACTGCCCCGTCAGCATTTTCTGGTGGATTTCTTGGGCATAGGGCAGCACGTCAGCGCCGTTCCCACTTTACACGCGACTCCACTATTCACTGTAACGTCTTAGAATCCACACTTCCGTAATCCACATTTGCACCAACGCAATGTGCATTCTTGAAAAATCATTTCTTTCAGTGGTCGCCGACCTCAGCTGCCCTCTCTCCATGTGTAGAGTATTCGTCTAGGTGTCGTGCGGTTGAGTCCCTCGTGAAGTCTTCCTTGGCCATTCTCGATACTGCGGCTCCAGTGTCGTCCTCAGTGCTGCTCTGAGATCCAGCATCCGCGGTAATGACCCGCTGCGTCTTCTAGAGCGCACAGTCCCACAATTTGTGTTCTGGAGTGGCTGCACTGCCGCAGGCGCAACTATCATTAACCTGTCTTATGATTTTGTACACGTACATAGCATACGGCCCATGACCAATCAGGTAATATATCAGTCCACGCGACGGCTGAAGAAATCTAACTTTTGGTCTCTCCCTGGTGCTAGGTAGAAATTCATAGATCCTCTTTCCAGAGCCTGAAGAATCACATTTAATATGCCAATGTTGTAATATACGATCATGTATTAACTTTTTCTTGCTCTCCCCAGTTCCAAGTATCCTTCGTACTTCCATCTGGCTGTCTTTCATTAATCAATAAAGTGCTCCCCTTTTCCTGATTTCCAAGTCCAAATGGGATATTTCCTAGAGTTACGAACAGTGCATCATCCGGCATAGCGAAGTAGGCACCCGTTAATCTTAGTAGCATACCTCGTTGAACTCTTCTGATTAATGAAGCTGGCTTCACACGTTGCAAACAACTATAGAGACCAAACGCTCGCGCCATATCCTACGGTTGATGCTAAGAGGCATTCGTGGTATGTTCTGATTGTGTTCTGAAATATGCCATTTTTCGTTGGCGGGGGTGGCAAGATGAGTTGTCAATACTGACATCTGTGGTGGTAGTTTGCTGTAAATACTAAATTGATGTTTATTGTCACTATTGCAAATCTTAAGGTCAAGAAAGTTAATGCTTTTATTAGTTTCATGTTCAACTGTGAATTTAATATTTTTGTGCATTTTGCTTAGATCTGCTGCTAATGTATCTATTTCATTGTTTGTACCATCAAAAAGCAAGATTGTATCATCAACATATCTTCTGTAGTAGATTATTTTGTTTGAGATGTGCTCGTTGGTTGAGAAGAATTTTTGTTCTATATGGTTGATGCCACCTCCACCAACAAAAAATGGCATATTTCAGAGCGATGCTACACCGAATTAAAATAGTACCAATGAGTGACACAGACCAACAAAATGAAATCAATATAATTAAAACAGTTGCTCATAGTAATGGATATAAACCCATAATAACAGAAAAACTCAACAACAAAATGCACACAAAAACCACAGATCCACTTCACAGCAGTCACTTCAAGCCAAATCAGAGTACCACAGAAGCCAAACGTAAATATGCTACTCTCCCATACATAGACCCACTATCATACCAAACAGCAAACTTATTTATAAAGAAAAATATCACAATCAACTTTTCCACAAATAATAAATTACAACAAAAAGTAATCCATGATGTAAATACTGCCAAGAGTCCCTACCATAAATCAGGAATATACAAAGTCAAATGTGATACATGCCCAAAATCCTACATTGGACAGACAGGCAGAAGCTTTCAAATTAGATAAAAAGAACATATTGATGCTTTAAGACTTGGAAACTTGAACAAATCTGCATTTGCAGCCGATATTACTGAAGAAAACCATTCAGTAAGAAACGTTGAGAACTACTAAAAAATTTTACATCTAGCAGAAAAAGGAGCCACTACGAATATATTAGAAGAAATAGAAATACACACACACAAAAACAGCACCCGAGACTATATCCTTAATGAACAAACAGAGTTAGCTAATACCCCTTTCCTGAAAAATTTCCAAAAATTATTTTCCAATCTCCAAAGGAAATAATATTCCTACGCCTACCTGCAGATCTGGTAGCAAATTTATATGTTACTATAATCCTTATGATGCTAAATGTAATTAAATAATGTACTATTTTACCTATACAGTACAGTATCTTCGCTGGTTGCTGTCCCAACACCATCAACATTTGTCTTCAGGTAACAGCCACTGTCTCCAACCATGTCATCATATGACAAAATTGCAGCATGAAAAGTGCTGAAACATGCGTGGGTGAAAACAAAAGAACAAATGGCTCTGAGCACTATGCGACTTAACTTCTGAGGTCATCAGTCGCCTGGAACTTAGAACTAATTAAACCTAACTAACCTAAGGACATCACACACATCGATGCCCGAGGCAGGATTCGAACCTGCAACCGTAGCTCGGTTCCAGACTGTAGCGCCTAGAACCGCACGGCCACTGCGGCCGGCAACAAAAGAACAAAATGGTGCCTTGCATAAGGCGAAATTCCTCTCCAATTTTTCTTAGCAAACACAGAAATAAAAAGAACTACAACATTCACAGGATGGTTATTACTAGTTGAGCCGTTACATGTTACAATTTATTCTACACTCGTACATGTGGAAGGGGTTGTTCACGTGTGTTCCTTGCATTTCGATACAGTACTGGACTCATCTCTGCAGGAAATTACGAATTCTGCCAAACAACCCTGGATTATTTCGAAATCTTAAAAAAAAACTGTACAATTCACCGCTCCAGTTCGTCAACTGTGCAGTATGCTTCGCTTTTGAGATGGCCCCAGACAAAAAAATACAGAAGATCGACGTATGGTCTTCCAATCATGTTGGCACATTACACTGAGGTGAGAAAAGTCATGGGATATCTCCTAATATCATGACGGACCTCCTTTTGCCCGGCGTAGTGTGGCAACTCGACGTGGCATGGACTCAGAAAGTCTTTGGAAGTTCTCTGCTGAAACATTGAGCCATACTGCAACTATAGCTGTCCATAATTGTGAATGTGTTGCCGATACATGATTTTCTGCACGAACTGACCTCTCGATTATGTTCCATAATTGTTCGATGGGATTCACTCGGGCTATCTGGGTGACCAAATAATTCGCCCGAACTGTCCAGAATGTTCTTCAAACCAGTCGCGAACAATTGCGGCCCGGTGGCATGGCGCATAGTTATCCATAAAAATGAAGTTCACGAACGGCTGTAAATGGTCTCCAAGCAGCCGAACATAACCATTTCCAATGAATGATCGGTTCAGTTGGACCAGAGGGCCCAGTCCTTTCCATGTAGACACAGCCCCCACCATTATGGAGCCACGACCAGCTCGCACAGTGGCTTGTTGACGACTTCGATCCATGGCTTCGTAGGGTCTGCGCCAGACTCGATCCCTACCGTCAGCTCTTACCAACTGAATTCGTGACTCACCTGAGCAGGGCACGGTTTTCCTGTCGTCTAGGGTCCAATCGTTATGGTTACGAGTCCATGAGAAGCGCTGCAGACGACGTCGTGCTGTTAGCAAAGGCACTGCTGTCAATCGGCCTCTGCCATAGCCCATTAACGCCAAATTTCTCCGCATTGTCCCGACGAGTACGTTCGTCGTACATCCCACGTCGATTTCTGCGGGTATTTTCACGCAGTGTTACTTGTCTGTTAACACTGACAACTCTAAGCAAACGCCACCGCTCTCGCTCGTTAAGTGAAGGCCGTCGGCCACTGCGTTGTCCGTGGCGAGAGGTAATGACAGAAATATGGTACTAACGGCACACTCTTGACACTGTGGATTTTGAATATTGAATTCTCTAACGATTTCTGAAATGGAATGTCCTATGCGTCCATCTCCAGCTACCATTCCTCTGTTAATTCCTGTCGTGCGGCCATAATCACGCCGGAAATCTTTTCACATGAATCACCCGAGTAGAAATGACAGCTCCGCCATGCACTGCCCTCTTGTACTTCGTGTAAGCGGTACTGCCTCCATTTGTATATGTACATATCGGTGTTCCTTGACTGTTGTCACCTCAATGTAAATCTCATCTTACATCAGCAGCATGAATTTGTCGGTGCCTCTTGATGCGTGTATCACATTCCACGACCATGGGCTACGGATATAATTTGAGCCCAACAAGATGCGGATTTAATCTAGAAGTTTATATTCCAGATACGTTTGTACCAACTGGGAGAACATATGATACTGAAATCAGTGGCGACTCATATCCGCACATTCAAATTACCTCGCAAACGGTTCGTTTCAATTTCATCTTGGACATTCAATAACAGCATCTGAAAATAGTGCTTAAATGGGCCTTATCTTAATAACACCCCTTTTTTTGTAGTGTGATGTAAACATGATGTAGTTTTGTATCATTCAAACGATGACAATACATTTCAACTTATTTTTCTAATGATGAATTTTATTTAGGAACGCCGGGACATTTACATATTCAGTGACGAGCAAGAAAGCAAGACTCGGCGCACCATGTCCTGCTGAGTGTCGGTAAAAAGAAGTCGCGCTATTCCCTGCCTAATTCGACGTGGAGCACGAATATTGCGCCGCGCGAGCAGGACAGAGCGTTTTGAATCGGAAGGGACGTACAACATAAAGACGTTGCGCATTTGCGTTTTTTCAGAAATGGAACCCGTTAGCGCGTTAACTGTTCAGTTGACACGTATTGTCTGGGAAGAGTGCTCAAAGAATGATTCGTAGAGTACTAAAGAGGGGAAATTGTCACATTACTACTAAACCATCGTAAATTTTACTGCTCTAGATTTTATTCAAAGTAAGTATATAGGTTACGCTCTAATTGCCGGCCGCGGTGGCCGTGCGGTTCTGGCGCTGCAGTCCGGAACCGCGGGACTGCTACGGTCGCAGGTTCGAATCCTGCCTCGGGCATGGGTGTGTGTGATGTCCTTAGGTTAGTTATGTTTAAGTAGTTCTAAGTTCTAGGGGACTGATGACCTTAGACATTAAGTCCCATAGTGCTCAGAGCCATTTTAATTACAATTATTACATCTCCAGTCGTATGTTACATACAAAATAAGTACAAAGTGCCCTGTTTTATATCCTATAATGATAATTTTACTGCTCAGAATGTCGTGGGAAAAGAATTCATAATTAATGCTACGCACTAGTTACAAGTTATTATAATTATTATGACTCCACGAGTATTTTACATTCAACATGAGTAGAGAGTCTCCTGCTTTCTTCCACGGTCACCCAGGAATTCTTCATCCAATTCCTCGCTTGCTGCTTCACCGTCTGAGTCAACATCACAGTTATCTGTACTCACAACATGATCTTCTTGATGAAACCATTCCTTTTCGCTAAATTCTCCTCTGTCGGTGTCTTTATCAGTTCTTGAAGCAAATCACCCGGTATGTTAGTGTCAAAATCAAACTCAGCACCATCCGTATTGTGCTAATGTCAATAGCTGAAGACGAGATGCGCAATGAAGAGGGGCAAAGTGATACAAGTTAACATTTTTCTAACAGTGACTGCTTGATATTTCACCTACGGTGTCACAATGAGATAAGCTCTAGGCGATGAAACAAGTATGCCCTGTATTAGGCACACCATTACCAAACATTCGTAATATTTACCACCAGGACACCAATGCCAGCAAACCGCTGGAGTCGGGCAATATATAATTCAACCTTTATTAAACACCATGTTTTCCACGAAGGTACTCAAGAGCACATATCGTTACCTATGAAGGTACTCAAGAACATGTGTCTCTGTGTCCAGATTGGAGGTGACCACTAAGAGATATCTACTGCAATCGTACAATTTACAAGGGTTTAATAATCTGGGGTAAACAAAGTTTTAATATACTGTACAGTATGGATGGATCGCATGGGAGAAAAGAAACGGGAACTCGTGGGTTTGGCAACGCCGGTCGGTGTGGCCGAGCGGTTCTAGGCGCTCCAGTCTGGAACCGCGCGACCGCTACGGTCGCAGGTTCGAATCCTGCCTTGGGCATGGATGTCTGTGATGTCCTTAGGTTAGTTAGGTTTAAGTAGTTCTAAGTTCTAGGGGACTGATGACCTGACATGTTAAGTCCTATAGTGCTCACAAGGGAACCTCCCCATCGCACCCCCCTCAGATTTAGTTATAAGTTGGCACAGTGGATAGGCCTTGAAACACTGAACACAGATCAATCGAGAAAACAGGAAGAAGTTGTGTGGAACTATGAAAAAATAAGCAAAATATATACAAACTGAGTAGTCCATGTGTAACAAAGGCGCTATCAAGGATAGCGGTAGCTCAAGTGCGCCGTGGTCCCGTGCTTAGCGTGAGCAGCTGCGGAGCGAGAGGTCCTTGGTTCAAGTCCTACCCCGAGTGAAAAGTTTAATTTTTTATTTTCAGACAATTATTATCTGTCAGTCCGTCCGTCCGATGCGAGGTAACCGCGCCGTAATAGGGGGACGCTACACCTAAACAAACATCGAAACACACGTCGTCAGTCGAGAACAGCGCACGGAAGGGAGAGTATTCCTGCTAACGAGGATCACTCCCTGGCTGGCAGTTGACTGTTCGCTACTATGGACGAGAGTGCATTAAATACGTGAGATGTATTCCGTGGGCAATATGAATCCAGCAAATATAGCTCGCGACTTCAATAACAATCGCACGGTTTTGCGGTGCGGTCGCAAAACACAGACACTAAACTTATTACAATGAACAGAGACGTCAATAAGGTCATAGCTTTGCGAAAATTAAGAATGTAAACTTTTCGCTCGAGCGAAGACTTGAACCTAGGACCTCTCGTTACACAGCTGATCACGCTAACCATGGGACCACGGCGCGCCTGAGGTCAGACTGTCCTTGATATTGCCTATCTTGCACATGGACTACTCAGATTGTATTTTTGCTTATTTTTTTCATAGTTCCACACAACTTCTTCCTGTTTTCTCGATTAATCTGACCGAGCGAGATGGCGCAGTGGTTAGACACTGGACTCGCATTCGGGAGGACGACGGTTCAATCCCGCGTCCGGCCATCCTGATTTAGGTTTTCCATGATTTCCCTAAATCGCTCCAGGCAAATGCCGGGATGGTTCCTTTCAAAGGGCACGGCCGACTTCCTTCCCTAATCCGATGAGACCGATGACCTCGCTGTCTGGTCTCCTTCCCCCAACAAACCAACAACGATTAATCTGTGTTCAGTGTTTCAAGGCCTATGGACTGTGCCAACTTATAACTAAATCTGAGGTGTGTGCGATGGGGAGGTTCCCTTGTCAGAGCCATTTAGCCATTCGTGGGTTTGCTGATAGCTAAAGAAATAAAGGACGATAAAGAAGAGGATTATTTGTTCCAGAATTACGCGAAGCGCAGAAAAACCGTCTGCAGCATGTTTTTGACACTGCGTCTTCCTCGGCGCTGAAACGCACTTATAGCTTTTTAGCACACTCTGTAACCACTTTTCACACGAACTACCGCTGACTCGCAGCAGTTGCTTTACTAGAACACAGAGTGCAACGCATTATACTCGTCGAGATCCAGTTGGCCTGTCAGACGTGATGTTTTAAAACAGGTTGTACATCTTACAATTTTCGTATGTCATCGTTTTTGCAGTTTTCTTTCTTTTTTTTTTTTTTTTTTTTGGTTTATCTAGAACATTTCACAAAGAAATTCTCTGCAAAATAACAATAATAAAAGGTTGAAATACAATTAAAATTGTTGTTTTTTTTAAGAAGAATATAAAAAGATATAGGATAGAGGAGAGATTTGTTAGTGCCGTCACCGGTTGTGACTGACGGTGAATATCTCGCAATGACTTTGGGGTACCTGAAAGATGTGTTCAGTGCTGAACTCAAGGCACGCATTGCGCAACGCATTCTGAACGTGACCCTCAAGACACTCCGATCTGTTGCGGGATATGCCGTTTCTCGATTTCAGCTTGTGGCAGAAAACGGTGGCCTGCATATTGAATATGACTTGCGTTAGTCTCACGATAATTAGAAACCAATTTCTTTATTGCTTTTTATTCGGTTTTCGACCTACGGATGATTAAAAACTGATGTCATTGTTGGTTTTATGCGGTTGTTGGCACCAGGACAATTTAAAACTTATTTTTCCCGTCCGGTGTGGTACGACCTTGCCGTGATGGATGGGCTTACCGAACTAAAAGTTGACTGCCGAACTTGTGCAGTCATGCAAATTGGACAGTACGACTGGTGTAATATATAACTGAAACCATAGCCGTCGCATTGCGATTCATCTGTCATTTGTAACCGACGCTTACAGCGCCATATTTTGGCAAAATTTACGTTTTTTTTTTGTTTATGATGTTTCCCCCAGACTCAATAATATTCTGTTCAAATTTGACATCATTCTGAGCAGCGATTCTCTTTCTATAGCGTTTTGTAACTGGCACTTTATTAAGCCTGAGTTGCGTGAGCGATGTAGTTGCAGCAGAGATTGCAATGTTGATAACAGAGTAATATCGATATCGTAGGTGCTCGAGGAATCTACGAGGGTCGTTCAGTAAGTAATGACCCACATTTTTTTTCTCATAATATATTTATTGTTAAGAGTCAGAATTTGGGAACAATATATATCAACATGTCTTGTGCATGTCCTATTTTTCTACGTAGTCTCCGTCACGTTCTATGGCCGTACGCCAACGTCGTGGAAGAGAATGTATTCCCTGCTGGTAGAAGCTCTTGTTCTGTAGGCGTAGCCATGTTTTCACTGCGTGACTGACACTCTCATGACAGAAAGGCCTCTCCGTCGGTCTCAAAACACTCCAACAATTCAGATGAAATGGCCTTTCTTTGAATCTTGTGGTCCGCTGTGAACATTCACGGAACCCATCGTGAGCACCTCTTTGAATTTCGGAGAGTCTTGATCATTGCAGACGCACTTCCAATGCTGGCCGACAACTGTAGACCCAATTGTGTCGTGATGCGCCGGTCGGCACGAATAATGGCATCCGCACGATTCAGCATGTCTGGAGCAGTGGCTGTGACAGGACGTCCCGAGCGTGGCTGATCATGGAGTTCTGTTTCTGCATTTCCTGAGGCTGTAACTTTCTTTACCCATCGCCCAACTGTACTTCTCTCAACTGCAGTATCGCCATACACTACACACAAACGTTTATGGATGTTCACCGTGGCGTCATGACTGGGTGTTGTGTGATGTCCTTAGGTTAGTTAGGTTTAAGTAGTTCTAAGTTCTAGGGGACTGATGACCATAGATGTTAAGTCCCATAGTGCTCAAAGCCATTTGAACCATTTGTTCACCGTGGTTTCTTTTTCTGCACTGAAGAGTAGAATAACAACACGCTGCTTGTTATGCGAGTCGTATATAGACGCCATTTTGACTCTGTACTACGGCTCTGCCATCGGCTAGAACGGTTCGAAACTTCACCGGCGCACAGAAAAAACGTCAAATGTGAAGCACCAATCAGGACGTTTTTCAATGTATATTAATGGCTTTTTTAAAAAATGTGGGGCATTACTTATTGAACGACCCTTGTAATAGGCGTATACCCACAGTACGAAATTCCGAAAAAAGATTTCTTGGTAGTAAATTTTCGAAGGGGGTCAAGGGTTGATCTAGGAACGTGAGAAAATTGCTTATTTCGACCAGGCGTGAACAGAGTGAAAAGGATCAAGCTTATATATATCTGTTTATTAAAAGAGAAAGCAGAATTCAGTTCCTTGAAAGTAAACAAATACGATTATGTACTTATTACGCTGATCAATGAAAAATTTAAAATATACGAAAAGTGAGATCATTGTCGTGACTTATATATTCAAGATAGTTACAATTACGTCACAGATGTATCACTGTTATTTTAGCAGCTTCTGATGCTGTTAACTGCCCTCGAGCACGGTATCTCCACACTAGCAAAACGTATAGGGTATCCCAAGAGGAGTGGTCGAAATTCAGTGATACGACAGGAACGGTCATTCAAAGCAAAAAAAAAATAGTCTAGTAAACATCATGGGCTCTAAAATACATACGCTAGTGCATAAACATCAAGGTATGCGTTTTAGAGCTCGTGTTTGCCAGACATTTTTTTCATGTTTTGGTCCATACTACCTGCCACCATCACATGGAAAGCAGAGAGCTTTCAGTAGAAGAGAATTGTTTCGCAGTATCGAAGATACAGAAGTGCTCATAACCCTTAAGGTATGCCTTTTAGATCCCATGTTTACTGGATTTTTTTTCTTTGAACGATCATCCCTGTCATATCCTTGAATATTGACCATTACTTAGCCTGTGTCGCAAGCAGTATGTATATTTTACTTTACACATTATTCCCTTTACGCTACGACTCTTATACTCCACGTATGACACTGCAGAAGACAGTGACTGTCTGTAATATAACAGGTACTGAAATGTGGAACAGTTTCTATCGTAACTGTATTGAGAGTGAATAGAACTTTGCGAAACCCTCAGTTGACATATGTACCAGGTTTTGGAATAATGCTATGGAACGCTGCATCTGCAGTTCTGTGGTGAGTCCACTAGCATAAAAATTCATACTCTTACGTTTTTCTTTTCCTATGGCACTTCACTTTCTTCCTCGTCAACAGCCCGCTCGTCATTGAAAAATAATCTTGTCTGGATATTACATTGGTTGTATCGAATGCAACCTGTGTGCCAATGACTTCAGCGATTAAATAATTAACACAGTGCTCATAGTGTTCTCTCGTGTTCTATTCCGTTACCGCTTGTTAGGTAGTACAGATGGATACTAGTGAACAATGACGAATGCTCGTTGCATGTGTTCGCTTCCATTCCTTCCGGCCGCCGACTTTACAGCCGACGGGCGGCCGATCTGCTCACACGCCTCACAGACTCGGCGGTTGTCGGCATCCCGCAACCCCCTCTCTTTCTTCCTCCACTCGCCACCTGACCAACAGATTCAAACAACACTTATCGACACATTGTTTTGACGATTGCTTTTGACGAATGGTTTGCAATTGCCTGAGAAATCGACTTTCGCCACTCAAATTTCCGTTGTAGCGTGCGAAAGTACTTGTACTTCAAGTTTTTTACCATCAAACTCAATTCCAAGAAGTGAAGTGCCATATGACGTTGGTGTCTTTACAGGAGATAAGATTCTCTGATTCGATGGTACTCCAAGATACAGAATTGATTTTCCTTGTGGTGGCGAATCCGTGCTGTGCACAACGCCGTTAAGTGACGGTGAGTTGGCGGACACCTGTGTAATATTGTTTCTCCCGTTCCACTCTTGAATGAAATATGGACTATTTTGGAGGGGAATTCCAATTCCGGCATTAGCTGAAACCAAGGGAAAAATCCCTGAGAAACTTGTGTGTGTGTGTGTGTGTGTGTGTGTGTGTGTGTGTGTGTGTGTGTGCGTGTGTGGGCGCGCGCGCTATCGTTAATTTATTACAGTTTCTTCCCCAAGTTCAGGTACGATCACCACACGTATCAATTTTAAAATCATCGTCCGTCCTTGGCTCTTGAAGTTTGATGATCAGCCGTTATCACGTTAACTAATGATTTCTTTGAAGTGTTTCCCAGTTTAAGTCAGAGAGCATTTCCGTAGCACTTTCACCTGAAGTGGTCTATCTGGTAATGGACTTCGTAAAGTATGTTGCTATTGCGGTCTTCAGTACGAAGACAGGTTTCATGCTGTTCTCTACGCAAGTCTAATTTGTGCAGGCCTCTTCGTCTCGGCATAACTACTGCATCCTACATCCATCCGAAACTGCTTACTATTTTCAACTCACAGTCTCTCTTTATTCTTTTTATCCTACTCCATTCTCTCTATTACGAGACTGGCGGTTCGTTGATACCTTAAGATGTGGCTTTACAACTTATCTCTTTTTTTAGTTGAATTGTGGCTCAAATTTCTTTTTTTCCCAGTTTGATTCACTATCTCCTCATCAGTTATTCGATCTATCCATCTAATTTCCAACTTTCTTCTGTAGCACCGCATTTCAAAACCTTCTGTTCTCTTGTAGCCTGAACTGCTTATCGTCCACGTTTTCATAACGTATATTTTTGCTGGAAGTGAATCCATACTCAATTCTGAGTTTTTGAGTTAAGACAGAAATCCCGAACATTTCCTTGATAAGTTCCTAATGGATGTATCGAACGCTGGGATTGTTCTCTAGAAAAGCCAGATTCGCTTCCTCCTCCCACTCGTGTCTGAGCTAATGTTCACCTGTGATGAAATCAGCACATTTGCTTGTTGGCGACCTTCACCTAATCTTCGAATACATCCCGTTGCTTGAGAGCGCATTCGCAACCGCGAATTTACACTACCGAACCCTCCAGTGAGTTTCGTTACCTGAACCCATCAATAACTTCCCGCGGTACAGATTCTAGCAGAATATCTTGTTGACACATTGCACCAACTTAAGTCCTAGAAAGAACAGCCACTTGCACGAACGCGACGGCTCCTGCTTGTCACTCACATGATGACGGGAACTGAGTGAGAAGCGCATCTTTGCGTGCTCTGTGCAGTGACATTACTGCAATAGCCACATATTTATGTTTTAGTGTCATGGGTTGATGACCTGTAGCGGATAAAGTTTATAATAATATCCTTTGTGAAAGAAGATCATTGAGCGTAATTTGGAACTAATTTTTTTTACTTTGAAATTTAAAATGGCTCTGAGCACTATGGGACTCAACTGCTGTGGTCATAAGTCCTCTAGAACTTAGAACTACATAAACCTAACTAACCTAAGGACAGCACACAACACCCAGCCATCACGAGGCAGAGAAAATCCCTGACCCCGCCGGGAATCGAACCCGGGAACCCGGGCGTGGGAAGCGAGAACGCTACCGCACGACCACGAGATACGGGCGAAATTTAAAAAATACGTATCTGAAAATACTAATTAGAATATTCTCTTCTATTGTGGCGTTACTGCGAAAGAAAAATGTGAGAGTACAAAACATACGTGTTAATCAGACGGAAAGATTTACAAGGTAAAGATGTATTTGATCAAGACGATAATGATGTGTGCGGAGGCGCGAAACATGTGAAGTGCGCAAAGACAGGATTTGTTATTGGATGGTCAATTAATTCCGTGAGCGAATGAAGCTTTGACTAAAAATAGCAGGCCATGAGAAACATGGTCGATACATTTTTACAAGATGCCTACCATTTTCGCATGTAACATACTAGTCAGTTTTCAAATTGTAGTAGAAGGAATGTATTAGATAAAAGCGTACAGATTGAAAGAAAAGTACAATCTTCAAATTGCATTCAGCTTTCGATTCTAAATGCTTTAAGCAAAGAAATTAAAACTCTGTTCACATTGTTCCATGAATTTTTCACTTGTAGTAAGTAACTGCTGCCATCCATGATTAATAATACAGAATTTTCTGATGGTCTAGAAATAGAAGTATTGTAATATACGAATAGTACACGGATGAATTTTGGAACATTCGTAGTAACACAAGTAATTGAATAATAGCTGTAAAACATCGAAGTGGAAATCGTGTCATAGTGCCTATGTACAAGTTGCATATATAAACTGATATGGTGTTTCAAACAAATTAAACACGAATTAATAAAGAACAAACTGCGCGCGATTTTGTTACTGGCAACTCTGTTTCACAAACGCACACGCTAAAACGTCGTTGCCGGCCCGGATGGCCGAGCGGTTCTAGGCACTGCAGTCTGGAACCGCGCGACTGCTACGGTCGCAGGTTCGAATCCTGCCTCGGTCATGGATGTGTGTGATGTCCTTAGGTTAGTTAGGTTTAAGTAGTTCTAAGTTCTAGGGGACTTATGACCTAAGATGTTGAGTCCCATAGTGCTCAGAGCCATTTGAACCATTTTGAAAACGTCGTTGCATATGAAATTTTGATAACTGGTACAATAATCAAACAGTCAAGTAATATCAGCATTCGACTTAAGAAATTATTGTAATTTATGGCCTGTATTAAATAGCTTATATTGTAGCTGTTTGGCGAGAATTTTTTTAAAAGTTCGGGAGGCATACACACTAAATGCTCAAGTTGTTTTATTAAAATTTGCCTGTTCCATTTAGGAACTTCATATTATGTTAACTTTATGATGCAGCTATTATTTTCAAATGCAGTTTCACGTCTTACAGCGTTATCCCATTAATTTTCTTTTAGGTAGTCGAATTATTATATCCGACATTACACCTACATTCTACCTCTACATCTATGTAGATACTCCGCAAGCCACAGTAGGTGTGTGACGGAGGGTAGCCCGTACCACTACTTGTTATTTCCTCTGCTGTTGCACCCGCAAATACCATAGAGCGGGGGAAAACGACTGTCTGTACAACTCCGTATGATCCCTAATTCCCTGTATATTATCTTCGTGGTCCTTACGCGCGATGTATGTTGGCGGCAATAGAATCGTTCAAAAAAAAAAAAAAAAAAAATGGTTCAAATGGCTCTGAGCACTATGGGACTTAACTTCTGAGGTCATCAGTCCCCTAGAACTTAGAACTACTTAAACCTAACTAACCTAAGGACATCACACACATCCATGCCCGAGGCAGGATTCGAACCTGTGACCATAGCGATCGCGCGGTTCCAAACTGAAGCGCCTAGAACCGCTCGGCCACCTCGGCCGGCTAGAATCGTTCGGCAGTCAGCCTCAAATGTCGATTCTCAAAATTTTCTCAACAGTGTTTCTCGAAAAGAACGTAGTCTTCCCTCCAGGGATTCCCATTTGAGTTCCCGAAGCATCTCCGTAACACGTGTTGTGCGAACCTACCGGTAACAAATCTAGCGGCCCCACCTCTGAATTGCTTCGATGTCTTACTTCAATCCGACCTGTTACCGTTACCAAACATCCTAGCAATACTCAAGAATAGGTCGCACCAGCGTCCTATATGCGGTATCCTTTACAGACGAACCACTCTTCCCTAAAATTCACCCAATAAACCGAAGTCGACCACTCACCTTCCCTACCGCAGTCTTCACATGCTCATTCCACTTCATATCGCTTGGCAGCGTTACGCCCAGATATGTAAACGACTTGACTGTGTCAAGCAGGACACTAGTAATACTGAACCGAATATAGCAGGTTTGATCTTCCTAATAATCCGCATTGACTTACATTTTTTCCACAATTAGGGCTAGCCGGCATTCATCACACCAACTGGAGATTTTCTCTAAGTCGTCTTGCGTCTTCCTACAGTCACTCTACTTCGACACTTTATCGTACACCACGGCATCGTCAGCAAACAGCCACTGATTGCTGACCACCCTGTTCCCCAAATCCTTTATGTATGTAGAGAACAACAGCTGTCCTATCACACTTGCCTGGGGCACTCCTGACGATACCCTTGTCTCTGATGAACACTCGCCGTCTAGGACAACATACTGGCTTCTATTATTTAAGAAGTCTTCCTGCCACTCACATATCAGTGAAATTATTCCTTATGCTCGTACCTTCGATAGCAGCCTGCAATGGGGCACTGTGTCAAATACTTTTCGGAAATCAAGAAATATGGAATATGGCTGTTGCCTTTCATCCATGGTTCTCAGTATATCATGTGAGAGAAGGGCAACCTGAGTTTCGCACGAGCGATGCTTTCCAAAACCATGCTGATTCGTGGACATAAGCTTCTCAGTATGAAGAAAGTTCATTGTATTCGAACTGAGAATGTGTTCAACGATTCTGCGGCAAACAGAAGTTAGGGATATTGGTCTGTAATTTTGCGGGTCCGTTCTTTTACCTTTGTTATATACTGGAGTCACCTGCGCTTTTTTCCAGTCGCTTGGAACTTTGTGCTTGGCGAGATATTCACAATAAATGCAGGCTAGGTAAGGGGCCAATCCCGTAGAGTACTCTTTGTGAAATCTAACTGGTATTCCATCCGGACCTGGTGGTTTGTTTGTTTCCGTATCTTCCAATTGTTTCTCTGCGCCAGCTATGCTTATTTCTATGTTGTGCATACGGGAGTCTGTCCGGTGATCAAATGACGATATGTTTGTACGGTTCTCCTGTGTGAACGGTTTCTTGAACGTGAAATTTAAAACTTTGGCTTTCTTTTTGCTATCTTTGACTGCCACACCAGGCTGGTCAACAAGGGAATCAATGGAAGCCTTAGATACGCATAGCGATTTTACACACGACAAGAATTTTCTGAACATAACATGGTGCGTTTCTCCCAACATTTACACCTCTTACTACCTCTTCGCTGGTTTACTAATCAAATGTGTCTAAAATTTAAAGAAGCAACCAAATGGCTTTGCCCTCTCATTACTGCGAACTGGCTATAATTATGATTAAACGGTTCCCGTTCAGTCCACCAAAGCATTTAAAAGGATCCATATTCAAGGGGGGTCTTATTTTGTGAGCATGCCACATTGCATTACAACCTGATTTTAGGGTATTTGAAGGGCTGTTATGCTGCCTTTCTCCTCCTCCTATTGTAAAAACACACAGACTGAAAGTAAGCAGGTCATCACTTGAAACTGTGGACTTGTATAGAAAGATTATTCAAATGAACATTGCAGTTACATCGTTAATGATTTTATGTGGCTTGGCATATATGCAAGTGAAAGAAGTTGTACGTTTCAAGTTATTTAGCACTCGGGGACTCATAAGGAGACTAGATTTACAGTAGAGGACACGTGGCTCGCAGTGCTATCTGGATGGCAGTATACCGTGTCTGTTCTCTCGTTGCTCTGAGAGGTGCTTGCTACAGTAGTCGTGTTTTCTCTCACAGTCGAAGCTCTAAGAACAACTGTGTTCTGTAAACAAACAATCTCAGAACTTCCTTAGCTCCTCAAAAATTGTTTCCATCGATCGCGTTAGGAGAAAAACGGCAACAATTTACTTTTTTCGAACTGAATTACCCAAGTAACACGTGGAGACATGTTGTGCGTGAAAGCGCGCGTTCTGTGGGATTCACACGTGAACTTTTAACTTGGTTGTTACCTGAGGAATCTGAATGTCTGGAAATGCACTGAAGTCTTTGTTGCGCTCTATCACCTATTTGCAAACATATGAACTTTTGTAATAAGATTCAGTGTGTTGCTGACGGTTCCCGTCCCCGGCAGGAAAGATAAATGTATATGACCTATTTGGTGAATTCATAACAAAAACACTCGGCAGTTTCTTTCACTATGGTTAATAGTTTCTAAGGTTGTAAAAACATTCGCATACAATATGTCCACCATCAAAAATGGTTCAAATGGCTCTGAGCACTATGGGACTTAACTTCTGAGGTCATCAGTTCCCTAGAACTTAGAACTACTTAAACCTAACTAACCTAAGGACATCACACATATCCATGCCCGAGGCAGGATTCGAACCTGCGGCAGTTGCGGTCGCGCGGTTCCAGACTGTAGCGCCTAGAAGCGCTCGGCCACCCCGGCCGGCTGTCCACCATCGGCACCCTCTACTCTGGTTATCTCTTGTTAAGCTATAGTGAAATTGTATCGTATTAGTACGGAGATGATGACATATCAGTTGTCCAGATGTGCTTATTTATTTATGTATCATGTTCCGTGGGACAGCGAAGCCACAGTTACTTGGTCATAGAACAAGCAATATACAGTTTACAGAATATTGATTAGAAAATGTTTAAACGAAAGAATTAATAAAACACGAATAAAAGGTGTAAGAGAGTGTTAGAATAAATAACAAATTATGGAGAAAAGTTCTCAACTACTGTAAGAACTTCCTGTACAGACTAGGAGTGTGCCACAAGGAAACATTCCAGCCTGGATTTGACTACTTGGGGCTCACCACTCAAATTTTTCAGTTCTCCTGGAAGGCTACTCAATATGAAATCTGCAGAATAGTCCACACCTTTCTGTACAATGTTTAAGGAACTGTTATCCAAGTGTGTATCCTTTTACTGTCTAGTGTACACTGAATGAGTGTAGCAGTTCCCTCTGAACGAATTAGTGTTGTCAACTATGAATCCCTTGATGGAATATACGAAGAGATATCGTAAAGCTCTAATTGTCTCTCTTTAAAAATGTGATAAAGGTTTTGTTGATTTGTTGTTGTTGATTCTTTGCTTCATAGTCACCATCCGGATTTACACATTTTCCCAGCGTTTCTTGATCCAACGAATGCCTTGATTGTAGAAGTCTGCAGAATTTGCCTTAAACCATTCTTCCAGTTCATTAACGACTTCATATGCGTTGTTAAATAGGCGACGGCGCAACAGGCTCTTCATTCCTGGACCAAGAAAAGTCACTTGGTGCGATATCGAGAATAAATAAAGCGGATACTGAAAGATCTCAAAGCCTCATATCCTCGTTTTGTCAACTCCAACTTGAGATGGATGAGTCGGTGCATTGCCAGCCAGACGACGAAAGCCTCTGGAGTGCTTACCGCGACGTTTCTTAATCAGGCCTTCTCGTAACTTGTCCGGAAGTTTGCTGCAGTATCTGCCAGTGATGCTTTGACCCTTGGCAAGTAATCTGCGAAGCTGATTGCACGACAGTCCCAAAAAATTGAAAGCATGTCCTTTCCAGGTGACTTTCGCACTTAGCTCGTCTATCAGGGACTTGCAACCAGTTTGGAAATTCCTCTAAAAATCCACCTCATTATGGATTTTTCAGTATTTCTTACCCTTCATTTGCAGGAAAGCTACCACACTACGAGTCTGAAATTTATACATCGTATGCCTCAGTCACCTCTAGTTCTTCTTGTAAAATAATTAATGAATAAAGTTAACGAAGCTTTTCAAAAACAAGCCTTAGCGTTTCACTGTCAGAGACAGTGAAGATCATTCTTATCTGGAGATAGCAGCACTCAGTTTCTGCACAACTCGAATGTGGCACTGTCAATAAAGTTCTCCATCTACTCTCAGCCCTTATAATTTAAATGGTTGACTTCATTGAATGATTGAGCAACTTTTCCTTTTACAGGGGTTCTGTGTAAGAAACTTTATGCGTTGCGATTTGTTGCTGTTAAGCGTTAATCTGTTTTCATCTCTCCTCAATCCTATTGAGGTGAGACCATGTCTAGTATAAGTCCGATCCATGGATACTTTCAGCTGGTACCACGAAAAGGTGTGGCTTTTCAGCAGTCATTAACTCCCTCTCAAGCCCCATATTAACACGCTTTGTCCCATATTAACACGCTTCACAGCACACTGGAGGTTGGGTTGATCGTAACGTCGGAACACAACTATAGATCGAAAATTAGTGATCCGAGTTTGAGTACCGATCCTGTCCAAGTCACAACCTATACCGTAAGCCCAGACCCTACCAAGAATATTACCAGCTCCTCTCACTGTCATTACTTTATCCTCTTTAGTAAAATACTTACACAAAGCCCCTAATTCTTTTTTCATCTTATTGAGCCGCGCACTTGGTTTAAAAGTGCTGGTGACTTGATACTGCGTACCTAAAGATTCCTGCAACTGTGGGCACATGCCACACCCATGACTGCTACTTAGCGGCAGAATTCGCTTCTTCCTATTTTTCCTGTATAATTAGGCTTCCTAATCACGGTGGGAGTCTGCTGCATCTTACCTGCTTCTTCAATTGCTGGAGGCACCTCTCCAAAATTCTCACTTCCTGAAGCTCCATGTGAGGGTGTTGCTAAATTTCCCACTAGTTCCCCCCGCTACATTCACTTCGGTGAAACCACTTGCTACACAATTCACAACGTACCCCACGATTCACTAACCTACGACAGTTCACGCACGTCTAACTCATGATCAGATTTAACAATTTCTTTAAACAATTACACTCCAAGATAAAAAAAAAAGTCGCGCCACGAAGGAATTATCCGAATGGATCGGAAATCGGTAGATGTGAAGTACATGTACAGACAAACAAATGATTACAATTTCAGAAAAATTGGATGATTTATTCAAGAGAACGAGCTTTACAAATTGAGCAAATCAGTATCGTACTGATCCACTTGTGGTCCTTATGCAAGCAGTTATTGGGCTCGGCACCGACCGATAGAGTTGTTGCATGTCCACCTGAGGGATATCTTGCCGTATCTGGCCAATTGGCCTACCGCACTCGGCGAGAGTTTCTACTGCTTGTCTTCGTTCTTGTCAAACACTGCCTTGACAAGCACGGTCGCCGTGTCTCTCCCGAATTCCGAAGATTTGGGCCATTACAGGCAGGGCCATCCAACCAGCTTGGGATTTTGGCGATCTAACGCGCCAATTGGACAGATCTGGCACGATATCCCTCAGGAGGACATCCAACAACTCTGCCAATCACAACCAAGCCGAATAGCAGCTTGCGTAAGGGCTACGGGTGGACCAATGCGTTATTGTCTTGCTCAGTTTGAGAAGCAGGTTTTCTCGAATAAATCATTGATCTTTTCTGAAACTGTGCTTATTTGTGTGTCTGTACAGGTAGATCGTGGTGCGCCGTTTTTTTTTTTCTTAGACTGTATAACGAAATAACGGAAAAAGAAGAAATTACTCACACCGAAAACCATGCTACAAATTATCATTAAGCTATGTATTTTATTTTGCTAAAAACACGAAAGCTTCATACGAGTATGTTGCTTAGCCTTCCTCAGACAGCACTCCAAATTTAAAACACCTGAGCGATAGCTACTTCAGCTGCCTTCAAATGAAACACTACCTGAATCACTTCTTCCTGAAACATCATAATATTGGTACTGATACCCTCTATATTGGCAGCAATATTTGTATGAAGTTTGTTTTTTGAGATCTCTCGCCGGTTACGCCGATGTTAACACGTCTTACGAAGCGGAAAAATGATTCAAGTTTCTTTAAACGTGAACATTTTAGGCCAGGCTTTACCGTGACTGTTATTGATGTCGATCGATTAAACGAGTCTGCTGTTACCAGTCACATTTTATTTTATTTCCACTACAAGTTTAAACCTCAATCAAGAGGTGGATTTTTGTGAACCAACACATGTACGTGCTCGGTAAACGACTGGGGTAACATGTGATACTGCTTCCAGTGGTCAGAAGCTCCTTTTTCTGTTGTGTTGAATCACATATACAAGTGCATGTGACGTTATTTGTGGTGCACCATTACAGAAACACGAGCCTGTGATCACTGGAAACAGTGTTACACATCACCCCAGTTGTTCACACAACACATGTACGTCGTATTAATAACATAAATCCACCTGACGATTGAGGTTTAAACCTCTGAAACGAGTAGTACAAGTAGAATAAATTGTGACTGGCAAGAGTAAACTTGTTGTTTCAGTCGAGACCAACTGTCGCCAATTATCAGCATTTCAGATTCACACCGGGAACGAGCTCAAATATTTTCTCTTTTTGCACCACCATTAGCGTTAATGCAGACAGCACTTGTTAGCCTCGGAGCTAAGTGCAGTAGGGTTCGTAGAACCAGACGTGGGTGTGGTTTGTTTTGGTTTATTTGGACGCTAGGCTGTGCTGTTTACATACACGGGAATCATTTCGGACATTAGCAGCATCTGAAATTGTGCAGTTTCCATGACAACTATTTATACTGACGCAATTAGTTCTGGGTCAATGTTGTGCCTAAGAAAAAGGAAATCACGTACAAGATACTAGTGCAACCAATTTTCGAATCTTTATTGAGAGGATATGACAAAGATACTGTACAGAACGAATTCAAGGCACCCAATGTTTGCACAGTAAACAGTTCGGTATAGCTTACACGAAAGGACTCATATTTGCCATGTTGAGGCGTACAGAATGCATAAGCAGCTCACTAAATGTGACTATAGAGCTTTCATTCATTGGGTGTAATGTACACTCCTGGAAATTGAAATAAGAACACCGTGAATTCATTGTCCCAGGAAGGGGAAACTTTATTGACACATTCCTGGGGTCAGATACATCACATGATCACACTGACAGAACAACAGGCACATAGACACAGGCAACAGAGCATGCACAATGTCGGCACTAGTACAGTGTATATCCACCTTTCGCAGCAATGCAGGCTGCTATTCTCCCATGGAGACGATCGTAGAGATGCTGGATGTAGTCCTGTGGAACGGCTTGCCATGCCATTTCCACCTGGCGCCTCAGTTGGACCAGCGTTCGTGCTGGACGTGCAGACCGCGTGAGACGACGCTTCATCCAGTCCCAAACATGCTCAATGGGGGACAGATCCGGAGATCTTGCTGGCCAGGGTAGTTGACTTACACCTTCTAGAGCACGTTGGGTGGCACGGGATACATGCGGACGTGCATTGTCCTGTTGGAACAGCAAGTTCCCTTGCCGGTCTAGGAATGGTAGAACGATGGGTTCGATGACGGTTTGGATGTACCGTGCACTATTCAGTGTCCCCTCGACGATCACCAGTGGTGTACGGCCAGTGTAGGAGATCGCTCCCCACACCATGATGCCGGGTGTTGGCCCTGTGTGCCTCGGTCGTATGCAGTCCTGATTGTGGCGCTCACCTGCACGGCGCCAAACACGCATACGACCATCATTGGCACCAAGGCAGAAGCGACTCTCATCGCTGAAGACGACACGTCTCCATTCGTCCCTCCATTCACGCCTGTCGCGACACCACTGGAGGCGGGCTGCACGATGTTGGGGTGTGAGCGGAAGACGGCCTAACGGTGTGCGGGACCGTAGCCCAGCTTCATGGAGACGGTTGCGAATGGTCCTCGCTGATACCCCAGGAGCAACAGTGTCCCTAATTTGCTGGGAAGTGGCGGTGCGGTCCCCTACGGCACTGCGTAGGATCCTACGGTCTTGGCGTGCATCCGTGCGTCGCTGCGGTCCGGTCCCAGGTCGACGGGCACGTGCACGTTCCGCCGACCACTGGCGACAACATCGATGTACTGTGGAGACCTCACGCCCCACGTGTTGAGCAATTCGGCGGTACGTCCACCCGGCCTCCCGCATGCCCACTATACGCCCTCGCTCAAAGTCCGTCAACTGCACATACGGTTCACATCCACGCTGTCGCGGCATGCTACCAGTGTTAAAGACTGCGATGGAGCTCCGTATGCCACGGCAAACTGGCTGACACTGACGGCGGCGGTGCACAAATGCTGCGCAGCTAGCGCCATTCGACGGCCAACACCGCGGTTCCTGGTGTGTCCGCTGTGCCGTGCGTGTGATCATTGCTTGTACAGCCCTCTCGCAGTGTCCGGAGCAAGTATGGTGGGTCTGACACACCGGTGTCAATGTGTTCTTTTTTCCATTTCCAGGAGTGTATTAAGTTCTTGATGGATTAATTGGGTGTCTAGTTTTGTTCCTTTTATGAACAGTAACGTATCGTCTACATATCTGTAATAATAGACGATTTTGTTAAGACCATGTTTTGTGATATGAAGACTCATTCTTCCAGCTTATTTAAAAAGCTGAAAGCTATCGCTCAGGCTGTTCTGCTGCTCATCTACTTGTTTGTAGATTTTTTAAAATTTGAAATAGTTTTGCGGTAATGTAAGTTTAAAAAGCTCTGCTATTTATTGTATACCTGTGGTAAGTAACTTGCTGTATTTCAGGAGATTTTGTTGTATGATATCTATTGTTTCTTGTACGGGATGTTGGTGTATAAGTTTGTAATATCAAAGGATGCAAACATTTCATTGTTTGGAATTTTTATGTCCTTTATGTTGTTTGCTATTGTTCTAGAATTTTTGATTGTAAATTTCTTTTCATATGTATTGACTTTTGTTAGCCATTTGTTAATTTTTTTTGGTTTTATGGTATGTTGTGTTGCGTATGATGTTTACTGTGAGTCGTATAGGAATCAGTGGCGTACGTACTTTTGGTTGACCTCTTAATGTTGGTGTCTGTGGATTCATTAAACGTGAGATTTTCTGCCAGATTCTGTTAATATTGCGTGACAATTCCTTATTAATTTGTTGGTTTGAGCTGCATATTTATTTGTGGCATCTGTTTGCATTTCTGTAATATTATTTGTTTCGAAGAAGTTCTTGACGTTATTTGTGTAATCTGTCTGGTTAATAATAACTATAGTGTGACCTTTGTCAGCTTTTACTGCTACTGCGTTATTGTTTATTAATTTTTGGTTGGTTTAATTGAATGTGTTATATTCTAATTTTATCTATTGGTTGTATGTATAGCTACTTTCAAAATAGCCGCGGCCCAATTTGTTGTTTTGATGTTAGCTCTGCTGTATCGATGATTATTTTGATGTGGCAGTAGTGTGCTTTATAGACATGCTTTGTAATGTGGGGGGAATATTTTATTTGAGGCTCTTGTCTAGTAGTTCGTTACTTCATCTGTGAATACGAGGGCCATTTCATAAATAATCCACAGGTTGTTGTTACTGTGGGTTGTTTGATGCAAGAACAATGAAAATTAAGTCAGATGTAGTTTGGAACGTGAGGAAGAAGCACATGTTTTTGTTTTTCCGCTATGTACTCTAATATAAAATTGGCGAGATGTAGAAATGGGCCCTGTAGGGGTCTATGGTACTGTGACTGTTGAAGACCAGAGGTCGTAGATGAAGATCGAAACTTTACGCGGCAAAAACCCGACAGAAATCCACAGTGCGTTAAGTGAAATTAGTGGTGAGTTTACAGTGGACCATAGTACAGTTTCAGGTTGGGTTAATCTTTTTCGTGGTGGTCGTATGAGATTAGACGACAATCCAAAATCCGGAAGGCCACAGTCGTCAATAGATGAACGAAATGCGAAACTTGGGGCAGGTGGTCTTGAAGATGATCGCAGTATGGCTTGTGAGGAACTCTGTGAAGCCCCGGGAATTCCCCCTACATCAGTACTCCGTATTCTGACAAATGATTTGAAGAAGAAAAAAGTTTCGGCGAGATGAGTCCCACTCTGTTGGACTGCTGAACAAAAGCACAAACGCCTGGACATTACAACCCCGCTCAAACAACGATTCGGCCGTGAAAGTCAAGGATTCTTGTGTCGAATTGTCGCTATTGATGAAACGTGGTTTAGGGACGTTGAACCGGAGCTAAAATCACAGTCCAATGAGTGGATAGCTTGAGATACTCTAATTCCAAAAAAAATTTCGACACACTCAATCAAAGCTCAAGCAAATGACCATTTTTGCTTTTGAGCACCAAGGAATCATCATGACAGATGTCCCATGTAGAACAAGTGTCACAGCAGTGTATATCGTTACTTAATAGAAAACCTATGCAGAAAAATGCACAAAACCCCGCCTAAGCTTCTCGAAGCAATGTCGTCGCCCAAAAACTGCGCGAATACGGATGGGAAGTGTTGTCACATCCTGCCACCAGACTTTGACTCGTTCCCGAAGTTGAAAAAACCTATGCGAGGACGTCGTTATCTTTCTCTGGGAGAGCTTTCTATCATCGTTACTCGAGGCATTCGGCAGATGAACTGAAGTGTTGTCCTGAATGAAATAACAGATCTTTCGAGACGTTTGTATTCAGTCACAAAGAAGCAGGGAGACTGTATTGAAGGCTTTTAAAGATATATTGAAAAAATAAACGTGTAAGTTAAAAAAATTAGGGTGCATTATTTATGAAATGTCCCACGTACTATGTTAGTAAGATTTTTCGTACATATATAGAAGTGAAACCATGAGTTTTGTTCTTTTACCTACTTGTCTAACCGTTTGCTTTTGTGTATGTATTTAGTCGTTAATTTTTCTTTTTGTGTAGTTTTCTTCTTTCTCTGCTTGTATGCCATAAGTGTTTATCTATAAATTTAACTGTATAGTCGTACGTTAGAGGTGTAACGCTATTGCTGAGGCGTAGGTGTGACACATACATTGCTTGATTGAATTCTTTTTATGGCGAATTCGGATCTTGATTTGTTCTTTCATTCGCACTTTTCCTCGTAGTTCTTCACTCTCACTGCAATGCCGGATTCTGCTTTTACTTGGATTTGTGCGTATTCCGGAGTAACGCTGTTTCTGAGATATTGTCTGTTATATCTAATACTTTCAGTTGTTTTTAGCATTTTTATTTTCTGCTAAATAAATTACAGTACATTCTCCTTGATTTCGTAGTACATTAATGTCAGTAAATTACGCATTGTTAGGCCTGCAACGTAGTATATGTCACAGTATGACACTTAATGTAAAAAATAGCTGCTGAAAGGTTTACTGTTCTGTACTATAGGCCTTTTTTGGAATTAGTGCCATTTTCTAGTACGCCCTGCAATTAACACGAACAGTATAAAATGGTTCAAATGGCTCTGAGCACTATGGGACTTAACATCTGTGGTCATCAGTCCCCTAGAACTTAGAACTACTTAAACCTAACTAACCTAAGGACATCACACACATCCATGCCCGAGGCAGGATTCGAACCTGCGACCGTAGCAGTCGCGCGGTTCCGGACTGAGCGCCTAGAACCGCTAGACCACCGCGGCCGGCACAAACAGTATAGATATCGTTTATTTGGGGGCAGTTTAGGTAAAAAATGTTTGACAATTTTACTTAAGTCTAGGTTTTCTGTGTTTACGACGTACTGCATCTTTGTGTGGTCGTTGTTTGCTGCCTTTATCTACTGTGAAACGTTATTTATTTAACATAATTTTGACTGTTGGTTAGAGATCTGACAACTATTTGAAGTACTTCGAAGATAATATTGTGTACTGGCTAAACCAGTTGTGACACTTTTCTCATTTTCAACGACCCATATTATTTCTTCGCCAATGTATGCGTCTGAATGTGGTAGGAGCAGCAGTGAGCCTCTACTAAAGGCTAAGAAGTAAGGCGGGCTGTTGTAAATGACAAAACTGTTGAAATGGGTGTAACTAATGAGCAGTGTGGTATGAGCACTGACTGAAAACCTTTGTAGCCGCCAGCGACGCTCCGGGAACTTGACTGGGAATCTATGGAAGAAAAGCGACGTTGTTCTCGCGAAACTCTGTTGTGTACATTCACAGATTCGGTATTCGATGACGACTGTGCGACAATTCAAGGCCACCATGGTGTATTTCTCTTAGAGATAATAAGACAAGTTAGATTACGGTAAGCGTAAAGGCATTAAGATGGTAATTTTTCCTCCACTCAATACGCGAACTGAATAGTCCAGAAAATTGGTAATGTTGTTACTAAGTACGCTACGCCATGCACTGCGCAACGGCTTGCGGCGCATATTATGTAGATGTTGATGTAGCCAAGTCTTGTCACAGCATCTCTGAAGTCTGAAAAATCATTGATAATGCGGCAGTGACTCATTGTACGTGTGCGTTAATGCTGAACTAAAGATCAAATTAAAGGCAGATAAGTTTTTTTGCTCTCTGGAATTTGCGTAGGTGGGTTGTTGCAGGTTTCATGTTTTATCTCGAAAATGTCAGCGATCAGCGAAAGAGATATTTGATATCAGGGTCGCGCTTCGTTATTTGAGCCGGCCATGCTATTGGAATTTCAGGCGGGGGCTCAATTAAGGTGGAGTTTCGTACAAATTGTCCGGCTGCAGCAAGTGGCGAAGCCACGGCTCATAGACCGCACTGATTAGCTTGTTAGCGAGACTTATTTTCAGCCTCTGAGCCACAAATGGGGTTAACAAGTCCTTCCTTCGGTGACCAGTGGTGCCGGAACTAATTACAGCATTCCGTAGGGTGGGTGGTTGTATTGACTATCGGCTGATGTCGAAAATGTTTTTTGCATGAAATTTATGAGTTTTTTTTCCAATAGTAAACAAGATACAGTAAATTCCCGATTAATGGTCTACTGTTGTTTCCCTTTCATGCACAATAAAAATCTCTCTTTGAGATGTAGCGAGAATTGCTGTTATGTTTACTCGCTGCCTAGACTCCAACCAGACTCTGAACTACTATTGATCTCGCGCCATTATTTATAGCCGAGTTCGACTCCCGCTGGCCTGTTCGCCCTTCTTTTCAGGGCCCGCGCTGATATTCTGTGAAGAGAACACTCTCTCACCGTTTATCGGTTCTGTTGGCTGTGATGACCGACGGGATCTTGATAAATTGAGTGCCTGACTCCAAGACATGTTTAAACTGCAATTTCCGTCGGGAGTCGAACTCTGCTACAAATAGCAGCGTGAGACCAAAAATAGTTCACAATCTGGTAGGAGTCCAGGCAGCGAGTAAACATAACAGCAAAACTCGCAGCACATGCAGAAGACGGAGTCGAAATATTGTGCAGAAAACGGAAACATCTCAGCTAAACACCCGGAAAGACGCCATTAATCAATCACGCCAAGAAAACCTTAGATGCCACAAACTCCAGATTATTCGGTGGCGGATTAACCGGCTACTGGATAGTTCCGTGTATAGTTCGGTGATTTTGTAAAAATAGAAGCGAAGCATCATATGTTCTGTTATAATTTGAACGAATATTTTCGTTTAGAATAGAAATTTCTGGTTGTGAAGACAAACAAGACGAAAATACCCGCAGGTGGTTAAATAACAATGGCTGTGAATCAGTATTTGAACAGCGAAGTAAAGGGACATAATGAAAAATGTGTGTTCTGTAGAGGAAGACAGCGAAGACGAGGAGAACGAGAAACCCATTATCACGCAACCGAGGCACTGAATGTGTTGATGTATTAGAGTCTGCACGACAAAATTCGTTTCATTATACAGATGAATTGATTCTCCGAAAAACGAGAACCGTTTTCAGCAAATAAAGTGAATGATAAACAGAAATAGGTATAATTTGACAGTTATTTCCCAAAAGCAGGTTGAAAGCAAGTGGAACGAAATACGGCGGTTTTAGATATAGTTTCGTAACGAAGTTATCAGTTTCTGGTGAGTAGCGCATAAGCAATTCAGTTGGCTTTCAGATATGCCGTATAGAATGTTTTGTACAGTAAATGGTCGTTTCCGGTAAAAAAAAACATGCGTTTTTGAATATCCGTGTTTTTCGGTTATCCGTGCAGGCTCGAGTCCGCATTAAGCAAGCCAGCCAGACAACGGGGGGCTTGCTTCATCACTTTATTAATGCGATGAACAGTGCCTGCGCTTAAAGGCGAGGGAGGGGAGGCGTATCGGGTCTAATAAGAGAATTAACTTTTTAGAAAAGTATGTTAAAAACGTATCCAACTACGTGGCACAGTGTTGGAAATGAGCGTTTGACGTCATTGGCCGGGAGGCCCCTTGCGGGGCAGGTCCGCCCGCCATGGTGCAGGTCTCATTACATTCGACGGCACATTGGGCGACTTCCGTACCGGATGGGGATGAAATGATGATAAAGACAGCACAACACCCAGTCCCTGAGCGGAGAAAATCCCCGACCCAGCCGGCAATCGAACCCGGGCCCCACAGGACGGCAGTCCGTCACGCTGACCATTCAGCTATCGGGGCGGACGTGGCACCCTGTTGAAGACAATTGACTCTCATTCGAAAGACCGGAAAGGCGGTTCACGTACACGTCCAGACATCCAGATCTAGGTTTTCCTAATTGTTGAAGAAAAATACAGGAATAGTTCCTTCGGAAAGGATACGTCGCAATAATTTCTCCATCCCTCCCGTTTCCGAAGCTGTGCTGATCACCATTGACCACGTCGTCAACGGCACGCGGTAGCCCTAACCTTTCTTGCCAAAGATTATCGTAATTATGATACGTACTACACTACTCTGCAAAACATATGTTCAAATGGCTCTGACCGAGCGAGGTGGCGTAGTGGTTAGACACTGGACTCGTATTCGGGAGGACGACGGTTCAATCCCGCGTCCGGCCATCCTGATTTAGGTTTTCCGTGATTTCCCTACATCGCTCTAGGCAAATGCCGGGATGGTTCCTTTCAAAGGGCACGGCCGACTTCCTTCCCTAATCCGATGAGACCGATGACCTCGCTGTCTGGTCTCCTTCCCCAGAACAACCAACCAACCAACCAAATGGCTCTGAGCACTATGCGACTTAACTTCTGAGGTCATCAGTCGCCTAGAACTTATAACTAATTAAACCTAACTAACCTAAGGACATCACACACATCCATGCCCGAGGCAGGATTCGAACCGGCGACCGTAGCGGTCGCCCGGCTCCAGACTGTAGCGCCAAGAACCGCACGGCCACTCTGACCGGCCTGCAAAACATAAGGATGAGGTAGATAAAGTAACGTAACATACTAAGTACTAGGTGGAAATGAATAAAAGTACGGGGGCATGTTGCTACAGGTCTCCTAGTGGTGCACAGAACGTAGGACGTCACTAGGCGTGCGATCAGCGTGACTACAGCACCAAATGGGGCTGGCCTCGCAACATGAGGCAGTTGAAGAAACGAGGAAAGACAGGGTGCGTCAGTCAGCGAGCAGTTATGGTGCACTGTGATGGTGTTCCTCATTACAACATGGCGCGGAAATGGTTCACACGCGGAAGAATCATCGAGAAAGTGGAAGGAGGACGAAGTGTCGGGTGTAGCGCAAGAATTTGATATTGTACACAGCATTGTTTCAAGTGCATGCGGAGCGTTCCTAACCACAGGTACTGGTGCACGAAGGAGAGGAGGTGGTCGACTATGGTCAACTAAGCAACAGTTGACCGCTGCATTGCGTAACAGGCAAGAATGGAACTACGTCAAACGGCGGTTGCAGTTGCAATCATATTTAACAGGAGTGCAAGGCACGCAGTCTCACGCTCCGTAGTGGGACGGCGTATGCATAGATAAAAGGGGAGGGGGCACATCTTTTTCCGGCGACCAGCACTTTGTTTCGCACATTGTCGGCCAAGGGTGTAGGGACTGCAGGCATTGGACCAAGGAGGAGTGGAGTCGCGTGCTCTTCACGGATGAGAGAAGACGACGTAGTAATTCTGGACCAAGTCTCAAATGGCGAGAAGTTGGAATATGTAATCCATCCAGGAACATTGTCGAACATGACCGTTTTGGTGGTCGCGGTGTTATGGTGTGGCGAGGCATAATGTTGCATGGGCGTACTGATATCCAGATCTTTGAACACGGTACAATCTTTGATGAACTTTGTGACACAATGTAATCCTTCCCATGCGCCTCATTTAAGGGGTGCATTCGACGCTGACTTCATTTTTATGGAAGACACTGCACAATCGCAACGAATGCGCGTGTGGAGGAGTGCCTGGAACGAGAGGATATTCGCAGAATGGACTGGCCTGTCCGTTTCCCCACTTCCCATCGAGCACGTGTGGTAAGCGTTGGGGAGTCTTATTGCAGCACGTCCACGTGCACCAGGAGTTATCAACGGCACTGGTGGAGGAATGGAACACCCTACTACAAGAGAACTCGTTACCAACCTTGTGGCCAACATGTGGGTGTGAATTCCTAAGGGACCAAACTGCTGAGGTCATCGGTCCCTAGACTTACACACTACTTAAACTAACTTATGCTAAGAACAACACACACGCCCATGCCCGAGGGAGGGAGGGAGGGAGGGAGGACTCGAACCTCCGGCGGGAGGGGCCGCGCAATCCGTGAGCCAGTATGGGAACACATTTGCAGAGCATGCAGTACTGCCCGTGGTGATCATACACTCTATTAAGAACCAAGTCCTCCCTTTTTTAATATTCAGCGGACCATCGTAAATCGTGATTAGCTTAGTGTAACTGTCCTTGAATGGAAGTATCATTTCTCTTCGTTTCGTTGCGTATTTCTTTCGGCTACCGTCTGTACTATAATGTAGCAGTTCTGTGTATGGTCTAGGTTTCATCGAAGTATGTTCCTTGCCACTGACACACCATGCAAAAGTCATTTTCGTCCTCAAGATTTGCATACAATGTATATTTCATTTGATTGTTAGAGCATAAAGGAAACCCACATTATTAAAGTTACTTTGTGCACATTTATGAATAGATACTAAATCAGCGTTCCGGTACTAACGAACCATTCATAGCCAACCTGCCGCCGTGTCATCCTGTGCCAGTGATCAGATATTAAAAGGTAAATTTAGAAATCAACACAACTTTTTCCTATAGTATGCGGAGTGACAACTAATAGTCAAACTGAACTTGACTTTCACAACAGCTGAAGGAAAATTAAGATCAGGTGTTTAGAGTAAAGACATCACAAATGTTAGTGATTTTTCATTCACTGCTGCTCTTCCAGACTTCGCCATATGCTACATTTTCCAGATTTCACAGTCATCCAAGAACTATCTGGTTCTGACGCGGTCTACTGACCACCTCTAAGATCTGCCTGTTTCTTTTAACGACAAGTAATAATTCAACAGATACGTTCCGTAATCCATCATCCATTATTTCGTTCCGTTGTATGGACAGATATAACGAGCCCTCCGCCATATTTGTTACATTACTGGCTTGAATTTATGTTTTGCTATCTCCTACTAAATGTAATTAGAGTTTTTATGCTTCTGGTGTGCGTCTGTGGGGAGGGGAGCGGGCGAAGAGACGGTGGGTGTGCTGCTGCGGTGCTGCTTGTAAGCCTTTTCCGGTGCGGATCTACAGTTCATTCGAACACTTCAGCTGTATGGTGTTCCCCAGCTTCCATAAGTGACATATTTTGGCATGCAAGCACATTAAAGATACGTACAATTTCTTTATTCTTCAGATGGTGTTTATTTCCAGTCAATGTCTGGGAATTGCCCTCTTTTTCATCTTACAATGACATCAGTCACACTCAGATAAGGAAACACAGCATAGTAGGTGTTATCGTTGTGTTTTACAGAAGAAACTCGAAAAATAATGTCTATACGTGGTAATTAGTTAGCAGCACGAGATGGAACCAAAAGCTTATATCATCACCCAGTGTAAGACTAACTGTACTAAAACATACGTTTGAATGCTCCGCGTTGTATGTTCCGACCGTTCCCGCAGTCAACAAGCACATACACCTCACCCATCTGATGGTTGACGACACCGTATTCACTACAATGCAGACGAAAAGCGAGTACCTTATGGCTAGCTGACAGGATTTTGCGTTTAAATAAGCCGAACTGAGAGAAACGTATGTCTTAGGCTACTGTAAGCTTTCCCATGTGATGATTACTATACAAAGTGACCAGAATTCGTAGGAATCAGATAGCCAATATACCCACTGCGGTCGCACAAATCATGATAATTAATTAGCAGCATGACGTCGTACGCCTGGTATATCGCTCCAGTACATACAACGATGGCCAAGAGTCAGGGGGTCCGCTATTGGAGGGTGGGACGTGGGGAGTCCAGTTTAGGACACTTTCCTCTACTATCAGGAGTGAGCACTACAGATAGATTAAAAACTGAAACTAAACTCCTCCCGCACGGGCCATGAAGGCCCAAAGGTACCGACTGGCCGCCGTGTCATCCTCAGCCCACAGGCGTCACTGGACGCGGATATGGAGGGGCATGTGGTCAGCACGCCGTTCTCCCGGCCGTATGTCAGTTTCCGAGACCGGAGCCGCCACTTCTCAATCAAGTAGCTCCTCAGTTTGCCTCACAAGGGCTGAGTGCACCCAGCTTGCCAACAGCGCTCGGCAGACCGGATGGTCACCCGTCCAAGTGCTAGCGCAGCCCGACAGCGCTTAACTTCGGTAATCTGACGGGAACCGGTGTTACCACAGCGGCAAAGGCCGTTGGCCACTGCAGATAGATACTGGAAGATAATTTGAAATCAAAAATTGTCCGGATAATTCTGCTGCCCCTGGCTTAAGGGCTGGATTTCACAGTATCAGATTTCCCCTGATCGGGAAAAACAATGAAGCTCTTTTTATCAAAAGGGCAAAAAATATCTCGTCTGGCACAAAAATGCTATTTATTCATTGTAGTGGTCACAATTCGTATTTTTTAAAAACTTCAAATATTTTGACAGCTGATATGAGAGTCGCAAACCTGCTGCTTGATACTCATGCAATCGTAAATTAAATTCACATGTTGTCTGTCGGTGGAGCTACAATAACGTCCTCGAGTATTTCTGCTGCAGTAAAATGATGTTTAGAACAACACGACTTGTTTCAAGCCTGTGAATTTGACATAGACGATGTATTTTAGATGGCCAGCACGCCAACAATTTTTAAGCGATTTTCGTGCTTAAGATTCACTCATCGTCGGTCACAGAATGCCTTTTCAGCTCCTATGATGACTTATGCTGAGGTCTTTTAGATTGTCGTACTACTGCTACTCATCAGAACGGAAGCTTTACAGAAATATTTTGAATTACCCAGTAAGCAATGTAATAACTTAATCTTGTGGAGGAAATCATCCGTTTTCCTGCTCTGTGACAAAGCACAAATGTTCCGAAATGAACGTAAGTGGACCGTGTTAAATGTTAATCGTAAAAGTTCGTTCACGACACCTTAAAAATAAGTGGTTGAATTAGAGAACTACTGCCTTGAAAAACTGCATAGTTATTATTTAAAAGGTTATGGGATACGCTTTGTCAACAAGACTCCAAAACAGCCTAGTGTATAATACTTCTTGCAAAGTGACAGTACGACACACACTACCATGAAAATTGTAGTACCCGCCCCGCCCCATCAAATTGTCTATTTCTTGTTGAAAGGTACAAAGAAGACAAACCGCCGTATATAAATACATTTTGTGATTGGAAATAATAAGTCATTGTCGTGTCACAACTGTTCTGTGTGTGAAGCTCGCGTCGGAATATGATGGCAAAAAGCGATTGTTGATCGAGTTCTTATGTTTCTTATCTCCAGTTTGTTCTACGATTTTTGTGGCAATAATAGTCAACGTTCGGATGTTCCGATCACTAGGAACTGCCTTTGGTCCACTCTCATATCGTTGGTGATGTGCAAACTGTCAACACCATGGACACGGCTACTCTGAATCAGGTGACACACTTTCTGCAACCAAAACCGCTCTATAAATAAGGGTACAGAGAAAAACGAGCACTTTTCTCGTCTATATATGACCTCAGAACCGCAGGCACTTGATATTTACCAGTTTGTCCTTACATGTCTTGACAATGGAAAAAGTTTTTACATTGTGCCATATTTTTCGTTATTTCTCCTAGGGAAGCTTTTCATCATATGTATGTTCCTGAATAGTAACGTTTAAGGTTAATGTTTATGACCAAACGGTTTCATTTAGACGTTTGGTTAAAAAAAATTTTATTAATAAAATTTAGGCCGTAGTTGCTTAAACGGAACCCCTTTTGGCTGCCCAAACCGGACCCATTACTTTTTCATATGTAAAGTCTGCCTTGCCTACATTAGTACACTCTCTTATTCTCTTATTATTGCACATTCGACGAGGATAATGGGAAAGACTGCTCAAAGAATGTGGAGTCCTACATGACTAAAGCTATGCAGTTCGGAAAAAGAAGATGGGTTGGAAGAAGGCCAGTAAACAGTTTAATATTCCCAAAACAACACTTTTGAGGTTGTCCAACATAAGGTACGGAACACCAGTAGAAGAAGGAAAAACAAATAGAGGCAGACCTACAATTTGTGGTAAAGATGTTGAGTAAGAGCTTTTTTAGTGTTGTGTTGCTATGGATGCTTCATTTTTTGGTCTTTCTTATAATGACTTGTGAAAAGTGGCCGTTGCAGTTGGCAGAGTGAAATAACATTTGACAGCATCTCAAAGACGAAATTGCTGTGGAAAAGTGGGTTAGTCATTTTCTTAAACTCAACAAAACTAAGCAGTCACAAAGAAAGTCCACAGGAACGTCCTGTAGCAGGTATCCTCTGTTCAACAAGAGAAATTATATAACCTTCTGGAAAATGTTACACTATAGCAATTTTGAAACTAGATTTTTTTCTCTAATACGTTTTTCCAATTTTGTTTAGTGCTATTTTGCCAAGAAGGAGTCACATTTTGGCAATTAATTTTCAAACTCGCGAACACCAAGGTTTTTGAAAATAATTTTTATAAGGACTAATGATATTTTCTAAGAGTAAAACTAATTATTACATTCTTTTAAAGCTTATTTTTTACTATTTTCTATTTTTTAAAACAATAAACAAAATATATGAATACGCGAGTCCACCTCGGGAAGTCTGCGAGCTTCACACAGCTTCCATATTATTCTGGAGTACTTTTTGGTGCGTTTCATTTCTGTGCCAGTCTAAAATAGTATAAATGATACATCGTATATCGAAGTGTAGAATTCTATAGTAGCTGTTTTCGTTGAATAAGCGTCTTCATCTTGAAATATGAGTCAAACGCTGTTTTGCGTTAAACTAATGACTAGGACACACAAAACTTTCTCACTCACGAGCTGTTACTTGATTCTCAGCGATGTGTTGTACAACATTTGTATGGCCCGTAGCAGCACAAAGTTTTGTAGACGGACTCAGGCTGATATTGGTTGTCTATTTTTCGACAAAAATCCCATAAACTAAATGTACTGACCTTTCACGGAGCATAGTCGCGCAGATAATAACAGCATTGACTGCCTCTATATCGTTTCAAAAAGACTGAGCAGTCGCGAATGTGAGCGATCGTATTTTGAAAGACGTTAACTCACGTTTCCGGCTAAAACGTGGCGTAAATAATTGCTTTCACTCGACACAGAGTGCACAGTAACGTAATCCCCCGCATGGCAGATTAAATTGTGTGCGGAGTTGCTGATGGAGCCCGAGCCGCATGTAACAAGCGGCGCTGGAATGATCTGCAGCCGAGAGCAACAAACTGCCCGCTTTGTCGGTTGAACGTCCCCTTCTGTTTGGCAAACAAAGCACAGCGACCACAATATATCGTACCTTTCTGCTTTCGGTGCGAGAATAGACTTTAGATGTCGACTAGAAATAGTTCAAAACAAAGTACACACATTAACAAAAGTTTTGCATCACCCTTTTATTTCGGAATTCATGGCACAGAAAATAGAAATGGGCTCCACGGCATGCGTATATATTCATTTACAATTAAAACAACAAATGTTTTTATAACGGCAAAATCGTCTGTTTCCATTGGGGAGGGGGGAGTTCACACCACTCCTGAGCAACATCAATACGTGGTGGAACGTCCCTTGCTTGGATTCAGGCTTGAAACCGTCGTGGCATACTATCGATGGGATCATCAGGCCAGCCCACGTCCAAATTGTCCCACTATTCAATGGAGATTCCGCGTAAATCGACTGAGTACATGGCCGTTATCGAAATCAAAAAATAACTCGTATCAATCAATCCCACACATTTTCGTGTCCGGGGAACATGCAAGCCACTCCATTCTGCAGATCCTAGCGCGTATTCACGAGAACAGCACGACGATCAAGCTAGTTAATATCTATCAAGACACAACTTACCAAAATGTTGGCGATACGGTCCCACTGTTTCTTGCAGAATCTCGTCTCTGTACCGTAGAGTAGTAAGATTGCCCGCAACAACCACGGGGGGTATATGGTGGCCCCGTGTAATGCCATCCCAGAGCATCATTCGATCACTATTTTGTGTTGCACGTGTGGGACACAGTGTTGGAGGCATTCGATATTACCGGATTGTCACCAGACACGTAGTCTGCGATTGTCAGGTTACAAACAAGTCTGAGTTTCGTCCATGAACCGTACTCTACATCAATCCGCGGGGGCGGGGGGGTGTCCATTCTTCGTGGTTTTTCATCCTTTTGTAATGGTGTCCATAGTGTTTGGCTGTACGACGTGGTGCTTGCCATGATCGTCAGGAATGGAGATTCCAATCATGCAACAGTTTGATGCGATATATAACGTCCTATATTCTCTTCGAACACAGAATTAAGTTCTGGAGCACTCAGCCCGCGGTTCCTTTGAGTCAAAAGCTTGCACCTGTTGAAAGTGGAATGCCTGTGTTGTGTAAGTCCTCAACATTACCTGTCAATTGGTAACAATTTCATATGCACACCACATCATCGATTCCGGTGCACACGCCGACAAACTTCCCTGGTTGGCAAGCCTTCTGCGCGTAACATGATGATGTTGCTCACGATTGCCCTTTGTGGCATGACGGATGTTCACCCTATAGTTCCACAGACGTCTCAAATTCGTCCCTAATGGTGCTTCATCTTCAGCTTAAATGCTACAATTCATTGAAACTGTGTGTATGTTTACAAACGATGTCAGGGGTGACCTTGCTATCGGTACAGGAACAGTCACAATAACAAGACACCTGCATGACATACCGTGATGATGCAACAATTTTTTTGATGTGTGCATTTTTGTTTTGTCAGTCTGTGATGTTATTTTTCGATCTGTGCTATTTCTAATTCTCTGATGAAGGCTTTTTGTGTAGATGTAGCTGGCAAAAAGCAGCCTCGTTATCCGATAACTCGAATACAAAACCGCGTTGTGTTGGCTGAACGAATAAGTCATACGAAATGTATCATAAATTTTTAATTGCTAGCTCAGAGAATATGCTTCAGCGCAATAATTTCCTCGTCTGAGAAAAAAGGAAGATGTCACTGGGTGCTAAGTCGGAAGAATATTGGGGGGGGGGGGGGTGGGAGGGGAGCTGTTGAGGCCAAATTATATAGCAGAAAGAGGCAACATGCGCGACTGTGTCGTGAGCAGGATGATCTGGACGGTCTCCTGCGATGCTTGTTGACAGTCTTGTCAGAAGATCCGGTACTATGCTCCTATGTTGCATCACACCACGGCAGTCCCAAAAAAACTTTCATCATCACCTTGCGCGTTGGTGATTGGGTCTTCTCCCGTTTCGGCGGTGTTAAATTCTTAAATGCAGGTTTGCTCCTTTGTTTCGTGTCCGTAATATGGTGATTTGGATTCGTCAGATACAGCTGGAACTTTGCCGACGGTGTCTCGGCTCGGCGGAGCAGCCGCGAAACTCAGCGGGCAAAGGCCTTCACTGTGTTAAAAATGTCGTGTAGATGATGAAAACTGGTCCAGGACTGATTTTTACGTTTTCCACTGTAGCCTCGATTATGGTACACGGGCATTCAAACACTAGGGCCTCCTTCTTATTTGCGATTCACGGTTCTTCACATACGGAAGGTCTGCCGCTCGTTTGGCCACAATGGAAGCATCTGTGTCACCTAACCATTGTATCATATGATGGTGCGTTGTGCTATAGCTCCTCTTAAAATGCAGAAAACGAATTGCCATATGATACTCCAATTTATCAATGAATTAAATAGAATAGCCTTGCAATAAATAATGTTTTAGTTGAGTATCGGTCTGATTTCCGGCAAAATCGCCTCACGATGACTGCTCTTAAAAAAGTGACTGACGAACTGAAACAAACTATAGACAAGCAACAGTCGACTCTTATGTGCTTATTGGATTCCAGCAAAGCTTTCGACAGTGTCAACTTTGACATTCTACTTGCTAAAATCGCACGTTAAAATTTTTCTTCAAGTGTTGTACACTGGTTCCATTCATATCTTATATTTCGCCAACAGCGTGTAATGATTGGAGCAAAGAGGTCATAGTGCAGGGATTTATTACCATGGGTCCCAAAAGGATCAGTAGTGGATCCATTACTTTACTCATTATATGTTAATGAAGTGCCAGCTATTCTCTTCCACGGCAAATATCACCTGTATGGTGACGATCTAGAGTTATATCGAAGTGCAGGTCCAACAAACCTGTACACAGCCATCCAGCATTAAATGCTGATTCATTTACCTTATCAGAATGAGCGCAGAACATAGGTTTGAAAACTTAACTCATCTAAAACGCAAGCAATCTTAGTCGTTCAGGAAAGGGCGTATTACCACGTCGTTCAGAGCACATTTCCACGCATAATGCTAAACGGCACAGAAACAAACTTTTCTTCTTCCCCAAAGAATTTGGGGGTAATTCTGGACCATCACTTAGACTGGGCTGAATACACAACTGCAGTCTCTAAGAAGGCGTCAGCTTCACTTTGTTCACTACAAAAATATAAGAAAGTATTTTCCTACGAGTTTCAAAAGAGGCTCGTAGAGTCTCTAATACTCCCCACACCTGACTATAGTGATACTATTCTCCAAAGACTTTTGTGCGGAAGGTCACGCAAGCTAGAGAGTCCGATGAATGTTTGTGTACGATAAATTTGTGACGCACGCTATTCCGACTGTATCACTCCTACCTACGAGTAATTATCAGGGATACGTGCTGGTAAGCGTAGAGTGTATCGTACTTAATGTCTGCTGTATGGTCTTCTCAACCGTTGCACTTCCTCGTATTTATCTTTAACTCTTACTCTACTATCTGAACAGCACAGCAGAAATACTCGTTATCAACAAAGTACAGTCCTCTGTGTACTACTACATAGCACTGCCGTGTTCTCTAAATCATTTTCTGTATCAGGAACCGAACTTTGGTAAATCTTCCTCAAAACATCGGCAAAATTAAATTAGTTCCAAACTCCAAAAGACAATTAATGGCCCACCTTCATCACCACGGCTATCTCTCCTATTTAATAGTCTGCAGCTCACTTTCACAGAGTTATCTGTTTCAATTCTGTTCTTTCCTAACATCCACTGTCACTGCCATTTCAATAATGTCCTCTTTTTTTTATCCCTTTCGCTTCCGATAATAGTAAAATGGCTTAAAATGTGCTATATTAATATATAATTCGTAATTCTCTTTACTGTTATTATTATTATTATTATTATTATTATTATTGTGTCTATCTTTGTAATGTCTTTGGTTTGTGTTGCCCGTGATCAGATGTAAGAGAGGATCTTAAGGTCCTAATGTGATCAGGCTAAATAAGAAATTTTCTTTTGGCTAAATAAGCAATTTTCTGTTAACTCCTCTAGCGTCGTGTTACGCTATTGTGACGCGGGGATTTCATTATGTAGCATTATTGTAGACGTGTACCTGCAAACAAACGAAGCTTTAATTAAATAACTTCACTTTCTCAAGGAGACAACTAGCAGTTTATGACTGCACCTTATACGTTCTACATCTACATCTACATTTATACTCCGCAAGCCACCCAACGGTGTGTGGCGGAGGGCACTTTACGTGCCACTGTCATTATCTCCCTTTCCTGTTCCAGTCGCGTATGGTTCGCGGGAAGAACGACTGTCTGAAAGCCTCTGTGCGCGCTCTAATCTCTCTAATTTTACATTCGTGATCTCCTCGGGAGGTATAAGTAGGGGGAAGCAATATATTCGATACCTCATCCAGAAACGCACCCTCTCGAAACCTGGCGAGCAAGCTACACCGCGATGCAGAGCGCCTCTCTTGCAGAGTCTGCCACTTGAGTTTGTTAAACATCTCCGTAACGCTATCACGGTTACCAAATAACCCTGTGACGAAACGCGCCGCTCTTCTTTGGATCTTCTCTATCTCCTCCGTCAACCCGATCTGGTACGGATCCCACACTGATGAGCAATACTCAAGTATAGGTCGAACGAGTGTTTTGTAAGCCACCTCCTTTGTTGATGGACTACATTTTCTAAGGACTCTCCCAATGAATCTCAACCTGGTACCCGCCTTACCAACAATTAATTTTATATGATCATTCCACTTCAAATCGTTCCGCACACATACTCCCAGATATTTTACAGAAGTAACTGCTACCAGTGTTTGTTCCGCTATCATATAATCATACAATAAAGGATCCTTCTTTCTATGTATTCGCAATACATTACATTTGTCTATGTTAAGGGTCAGTTGCCACTCCCTGCACCAAGTGCCTATCCGCTGCAGATCTTCCTGCATTTCGCTACAATTTTCTAATGCTGCAACTTCTCTGTATACTACAGCATCATCCGCGAAAAGCCGCATGGAACTTCCGACACTATCTACTAGGTCATTTATATATATTGTGAAAAGCAATGGTCCCATAACACTCCCCTGTGGCACGCCAGAGGTTACTTTAACGTCTGTAGATGTCTCTCCATTGAGAACAACATGCTGTGTTCTGTTTGCTAAAAACTCTTCAATCCAGCCACACAGCTGGTCTGATATTCCGTAGGCTCTTACTTTGTTTATCAGGCGACAGTGCGGAACTGTATCGAACGCCTTCCGGAAGTCAAGGAAAATGGCATCTACCTGGGAGCCTGTATCTAATATTTTCTGGGTCTCATGAACAAATAAAGCGAGTTGGGTTTCACACGATCGCTGTTTCCGGAATCCATGTTGATTCCTACATAGTAGATTCTGAGTTTCCAAAAACGACATGATACTCGAGCAAAAGGCATGTTCTAAAATTCTACAACAGATCGACGTCAGAGAGATAGGTCTATAGTTTTGCGCATCTGCTCGACGACCCTTCTTGAAGACTGGGACTACCTGTGCTCTTTTCCAATCATTTGGAACCTTCCGTTCCTCTAGAGACTTGCGGTACACGGCTGTTAGAAGGGGGGCAAGTTCTTTCGCGTACTCTGTGTAGAATCGAATTGGTATCCCGTCAGGTCCAGTGGACTTTCCTCTGTGGAGTGATTCCAGTTGCTTTTCTATTCCTTGGACACTTATTTCAATGTCAGCCATTTTTTCGTTGGTGCGAGGATTTAGAGAAGGAACTGCAGTGCGGTCTTCCTCTGTGAAACAGCTTTGGAAAAAGGTGTTTAGTATTTCAGCTTTACGCTTGTCATCCTCTGTTTCAATGCCATCATCATCCCGGAGTGTCTGGACATGATGTTTCGAGCCACTTACTGATTTAACGTAAGACCAGAACTTCCTAGGATTTTCTGTCAAGTCGGTACCTAGTATTTTACTTTCGAATTCACTGAACGCTTCACGCATAGCCCTCCTTACGCTAACTTTGACATCGTTTAGCTTCTGTTTGTCTGAGAGGTTTTGGCTGCGTTTAAACTTGGAGTGAAGCTCTCTTTGCTTTCGCAGTAGTTTCCTAACTTTGTTGTTGTACCACGGTGGGTTTTTCCCGTCCCTCACAGTTTTGCTCGGCACGTACCTGTCTAAAACGCATTTTACGATTGCCTTGAACTTTTTCCATAAACACTCAACATTGTCAGTGTCTGAACAGAAATTTTCGTTTTGATCTGTTAGGTAGTCTGAAATCTGCCTTCTATTACTCTTGCTAAACAGATAAACCTTCCTCCCTTTTTTTATATTCCTATTAACTTCCATATTCAGGGATGCTGCAACGGCCTTATGATCACTGATTCCCTGTTCTGCACTTACAGAGTCGAAAAGTTCGGGTCTGTTTGTTATCAGTAGGTCCAAGATGTTATCTCCACGAGTCGGTTCTCTGTTTAATTGCTCGAGGTAATTTTCGGATAGTGCACTCAGTATAATGTCACTCGATGCTCTGTCCCTACCACCCGTCCTAAACATCTGAGTGTCCCAGTCTATATCTGGTAAATTGAAATCTCCACCTAAGACCATAACATGCTGAGAAAATTTATGTGAAATGTATTCCAAATTTTCTCTCAGTTGTTCTGCCACTAATGCTGCTGAGTCGGGGGGTCGGTAAAAGGAGCCAATTATTAACCTAGCTCGGTTGTTGAGTGTAACCTCCACCCATAATAATTCACAGGAACTATCCACTTCTACTTCACTACAGGATAAACTACTACTAACAGCGACGAACACTCCACCACCGGTTGCATGCAATCTATCCTTTCTAAACACCGTCTGTGCCTTTGTAAAAATTTCGGCAGAATTTATCTCTGGCTTCAGCCAGCTTTCTGTACCTATAACGATTTCAGCTTCGGTGCTTTCTATCAGCGCTTGAAGTTCCGGTACTTTACCAACGCAGCTTCGACAGTTTACAATTACAATACCGATTGCTGCTTGGTCCCCGCATGTCCTGACTTTGCCCCGCACCCGTTGAGGCTGTTGCCCTTTCTGCACTTGCCCGAGGCCATCTAACCTAAAAAACCGCCCAGCCCACGCCACACAACCCCTGCTACCCGTGTAGCCGCTTGTTGCGTGTAGTGGACTCCTGACCTATCCAGCGGAACCCGAAACCCCACCACCCTATGGCGCAAGTCGAGGAATCTGCAGCCCACATTGTCGCAGAACCGTCTCAGCCTCTGATTCAGACCCTCCACTCGGCTCTGTACCAAAGGTCCGCAGTCAGTCCTGTCGACGATGCTGCAGATGGTGAGCTCTGCTTTCATCCCGCTAGCGAGACTGGCAGTCTTCACCAAATCAGATAGCCGCCGGAAGCCAGAGAGGATTTCCTCCGATCCATAGCGACACACATCATTGGTGCCGACATGAGCGACCACCTGCAGATGGGTGCACCCTGTACCCTTCATGGCATCCGGAAGGACCCTTTCCACATCTGGAATGACTCCCCCCGGTATGCACACGGAGTGCACTTTGGTTTTCTTCCCCTCCCTTGCTGCCATATCCCTAAGGGGCCCCATTACGCGCCTCACGTTGGAGCTCCCAACTACCAGTAAGCCCACCCTCTGCGACTGCCCGGATCTTGCAGACTGAGGGGCAACCTCTGGAACAGGACAAGCAGCCATGTCAGGCTGAAGATCAGTATCAGCCTGAGACAGAGCCTGAAACCGGTTCGTCAGACAAACTGGAGAGGCCTTCCGTTCAGCCCTCCGGAATGTCTTTCGCCCCCTGCCACACCTTGAGACGACCTCCCACTCTACCACAGGTGAGGGATCAGCCTCAATGCGGGCAGTATCCCGGGCAACCACAGTCGTAGTCCGATCGGGGGATGCGTGGGACGAGCTGGCCGTCCCCGACAAACCCCCATCCGGACCCCCACAGTGATGCCCATTGGCAACAGCCTCAAGCTGTGTGACCGAAGCCAACACTGCCTGAAGCTGGGAGCGAAGGGATGCCAACTCAGCCTGCATCCGAACACAGCAGTTGCAGTCCCTATCCATGCTAAAAACTTGTGCAAAGAACGTCTGAACTAATCTACAGAGAGCTCAAACAAAACGACAAAATTGAAGCGGTTATTAAAATACAAGATTGCCTAGTAAATGCAGTAATGCTGCCACTTGTGCACTGCTGACACACTGCTCGGCGGCGGAAGGAGACTACGCGATTTAACACTATTCGAGTACTACAACGTGATGCTACAACTCTCAAATACTATAATACGCCCGAAATTTATGTGGTAGAGCTAGGAGTATACGACTTGCTGCTGCAGCTGCTTATCCAACGGCGGCAGGGAGCACACTGACTGTGACCAACCGACACTGGCCGTTCAAAACGAAAACAGATGACAGACGACTACGCGAATTTACACTATTCAGGTACTAAAACGCGATGCTACAACTCTCAGATACTATAATACGCCCGAAATTTATGAATTAAACAATGCAAGTACCAAAAACACGCAAAGAAATTAAGGATTAAACTATGTAACAAATGAGTGAGCTAGGAGTATACGACTTGCTGCTGCAGCTGCTTATCCAACGGTGGCAGGGAGCACACTGACTGTGACCAACCGACACTGGCCGTTCAAAACGAAAACAGATGACAGACGACTACGCGAATTTACACTATTCAGGTACTAAAACGCGATGCTACAACTCTCAGATACTATAATACGCCCAAAATTTATGAATTAAACAATGCAAGTACCAAAAACACGCAAAGAAATTAAGGATTAAACTATGTAACAAATGAGTGAGCTAGGAGTATACGACTTGCTGCTGCAGCTGCTTATCCAACGGCGGCAGGGAGCACACTGACTGTGACCAACCGACACTGGCCGTTCAAAACGAAAACAGATGACAGACGACTACGCGAATTTACACTATTCAGGTACTAAAACGCGATGCTACAACTCTCAGATACTATAATACGCCCGAAATTTATGAATTAAACAATGCAAGTACCAAAAACACGCAAAGAAATTAAGAATTAAACTATGTAACAAATGAGTGAGCTAGGAGTATACGACTTGCTGCTGCAGCTGCTTATCCAACGGCGGCAGGGAGCACACACTATGACTATCTTTTCTTATTATCTCAAGACAGGAAGCAACGCCAGTGGTCATGTCTAAAGCTGAAACGTTCACTACACTATCTTCGTTTTGGGATCGTTACCAATGGAGGCAGTAAACTCGAATCCGAATGGGTCGGGATTCAAACCCTTCCTGGCTATCTGGATTTAGGTTTTTTATGGTTTGAATTGCGTAAGGTTCTATTCACATCAGTCAGCCTATAATACAAAGAATTTTTATCGATTTTTTGAATACTAATGAAACGATAAACGTAAATCTTTTTGCACATTATTTACCGATTCTTGGGCAACATTTTTTTTAAATTTTTACCGCGAAATTCCTTTGTCATTAAGCCCCCGTCCGAGGAGTGAGTAGTTAAAGTTGCTCTGTCCAAAATAAGGTGTGTCCATCATGGAAGTCCTGCAGTCTGCAAAACTTATCTGAAATCAAAAGTCAAACCATTTTCTTAATCTGTAGTGTATTCCGCATGGAGTAATAGCACAGTTTTTTTTAATTTGACAAAAGATTGAAATGGCGGGCGTTTAAAACAAAGATATAGTGTTGTTGTGTGTTTTTGATCACGTTTTTTTGCGGTACCTAATGGATAAATGAAAATGAAAAAATAGCCAAGTACTCCATGTGGCCATTCCCGAGGAGCAATTCAGCCAAATTTGAGAAAGATATCTTTATTAGTGTGCTCACAATCCATTCCGTGAACCGGGGGTACAGTGGTATATTGTACGCAATTAACAAACGTTATCCTCTCGTGTGGAAATTAAAATATGTTTCCTTCAGTAGGTTACACGTTATTTCTCTTCCGCATGTTCTTACAAATGTTTCCACAAAGTTTCCTTGTCCTATGATCACTCGTTTTCCATGGGAGCTCTCTCAAGTAGCGAAAATTTTATTATAACCATCCTGTAGTTCCGTTAGTGGGAATAGCAGCGTAAATGAAAGTCTTTAGAAAATAAATATGTAATGTTCTTTCTAATAACTTTGTTGTTGTTGTTGTTGTTGTTGCTGAGGTCTTCAGTCCGAAAAGTAGTTTGATGCAGCTCTCCACGTTAGTCTACCTTGTGTAAGCATCTTCATCTCTACATAACTGCTGCAACCTAATTCCATTTGAGCTTGCTTACTGCATCAATTCCTTGGGCTCCTACAATTTTATCCCCCCCCCCCCTCCCCTCTTTCACACACCACACACACACACACACACACACACACACACACACACACACACTTACCTCATCTAATAAACTGACGATTCCTTGATGCCTCAGGATGTGTCCAAACAACCCCTTCTTTTAGTCAAGTTGTGCCCAGTTCGATTCAGTATTTACTCATTAGTTATTCATCTACCAATCTAACTTTCAGCATTTTTCTGTAGCTCCGCATTTCAAAAGCTTCTTTTCTCTTTTGTCCGAACTGCTTAGTGGAAGTTTGTTTTCTATTCAAAGCTACGCTCAAGACAAATGCCTTTGGAAAACATTTCTTAACATTTAAATTTAAATTCGATGTTAACACGTTTCTCTTTCTCAGAAATGCCTTTCTTGCTATTGCCAATATGAATTTAATATCCTCTCTACCAACATCAGATATTTTGCTGCCAAAATAGTAAAACTCATGTACTACATTTTATGTCTGATAGACTAATCTAATTCCTTCAGTATTTCCTGATTTCATTCGACTACGTCTATTATTCTTTTCTGACGTTCAACTTTTAACCTCGCCCGATGAACTACGGACCTTTCCAAGGTGGGGTGCCTTGCGTGCCTCAGTGACACAGATACCCGTACTGTAGGTGCAACCACAACGAAGGGGTATCTATGGAGAGACCAGACTAACATATGGTTCTTGAAGAGGAGCAGCAGCCTCTTCGGTAGTTGCAGAGATAACAGTCTGGATGACTGACTGATCTGATCTTGTAACATTAGCTAACATTATATTCATAACTTTCCGTCTTGATCGCACATTATTATATAATTCATAACGTGACCAGCTTCAGATTACTGCCAACATCGGATGTTTTAAAATAGAAAGAACGCTGATGTAACAGTAGTAGGTTCAATTCGCTGAAGGTCTACAGAAGAAAATCTAAGAGTACATAATAAGGACAGCAGGGCCGATGGCCGTAACATACAAATAAGATTATTCTGTTATGAATATTAATGTCAAATACTTTGTACACGCAGTTACGTGAACAAGTACTAGTGAAGGTTGACGGTATCCTACATTTATGCAAACACGAGCTATAGCTGTAGAGGACGCTAGTGAAGAGGTAAAATAAGTGTCGAGCATCGTAGATTCAGTAGTTTAAATAGGATGTTCATAGATTTCATGTCTTCAGTCGATAAATTGGCCAACATGACATTGGTATGCTGGCACTGTGCACGCCTAAAAGCAAGGGGAACTAAAGCCGTTATTTTTTCCTCAGGGGATGCGGCTCCACTGTATAATTAAATGTTGATGGCATGCTCTTGAGTCAAATATTCCGGAGGTATAATATTCCCCCATTCGGAACTCCGGATGAGGACTACTCAGGAGGATGTCGTCATCTGGAAAAACATATAACTTAGTGTAATGCAGAATGTTCTTTCCTCAATGCCTGCGAGTCAAATGCATATCAGACCACACACACACACACACACACACACACACACACACACACACATACTGTAAACACTAGCGCCGTCACATAACCAAAGATGACCGACACCAGAAGTTATCAATAGTGAAAATTACTAAACAACGGGTGACGTAGCATTAACACTGTCCCTCTATTTTTTGTCAAGAGAGAGAGCAGGACTGTACGTATGAACGTGCGAACAAAATGTTTATTTAAACTGAACGTGTGAACGAAGTGCTCCACTAATCCACTGGGTGCAGGATGAACAGGCGCTGTTTACACTACGGCAATGCCACAGGAGGGACAAAAACAGGTAAATTCGGAAGATGTGAACTGAGGCCCATTGTTGGTTACTACGGTCTCCAGAAGTCCTTCCATAGAAAAGACTCGTGCCAGAGCCTGGATAGCCTGTTTCGAGCACGCTGAGGATATCCGAGAAAAACTGGGGAATCTGGTTCCCGCGTCGACCCAATAAACCAAGAATAGCCAAGGAAGAGGCCTGCAAAGTGTATATGGGGTCGTGGCCAGGGCACTGAAGCATCGGGAAGTATTTGCGAGCGGTTGATGCCTATTTGCCATGGCAAATTTCTCATGCTGGCATAATGTTGGCAATGTTTGCATCGATCCTTCGCCACTATACATGTTGACCGGCCAGCCTCGTCCTGAGCACAATTCACCGGCGACCCTGATGTACACTCCTGGAAATTGAAATAAGAACACCGTGAATTCATTGTCCCAGGAAGGGGAAACTTTATTGACACATTCCTGGGGTCAGATACATCACATGATCACACTGACAGAACCACAGGCACATAGACACAGGCAACAGAGCATGCACAATGTCGGCACTAGTACAGTGTATATCCACCTTTCGCAGCAATGCAGGCTGCTATTCTCCCATGGAGACGATCGTAGAGATGCTGGATGTAGTCCTGTGGAACGGCTTGCCATGCCATTTCCACCTGGCGCCTCAGTTGGACCAGCGTTCGTGCTGGACGTGCAGACCGCGTGAGACGACGCTTCATCCAGTCCCAAACATGCTCAATGGGGGACAGATCCGGAGATCTTGCTGGCCATGGTAGTTGACTTACACCTTCTAGAGCACGTTGGGTGGCACGGGATACATGCGGACGTGCATTGTCCTGTTGGAACAGCAAGTTCCCTTGCCGGTCTAGGAATGGTAGAACGATGGGTTCGATGACGGTTTGGATGTACCGTGCACTATTCAGTGTCCCCTCGACGATCACCAGTGGTGTACGGCCAGTGTAGGAGATCGCTCCCCACACCATGATGCCGGGTGTTGGCCCTGTGTGCCTCGGTCGTATGCAGTCCTGATTGTGGCGCTCACCTGCACGGCGCCAAACACGCATACGACCATCATTGGCACCAAGACAGAAGCGACTCTCATCGCTGAAGACGACACGTCTCCATTCGTCCCTCCATTCACGCCTGTCGCGACACCACTGGAGGCGGGCTGCACGATGTTGGGGCGTGAGCGGAAGACGGCCTAACGGTGTGCGGGACCGTAGCCGAGCTTCATGGAGACGGTTGCGAATGGTCCTCGCCGATACCCCAGGAGCAACAATGTCCCTAATTTGCTGGGAAGTGGCGGTGCGGTCCCCTACGGCACTGCGTAGGATCCTACGGTCTTGGCGTGCATCCGTGCGTCGCTGCGGTCCGGTCCCAGGTCGACGGGCACGTGCACCTTCCGCCGACCACTGGCGACAACATCGATGTACTGTGGAGACCTCACGCCCCACGTGTTGAGCAATTCGGCGGTACGTCCACCCGGCCTCCCGCATGCCCACTATACGCCCTCGCTCAAAGTCCGTCAACTGCACATACGGTTCACGTCCACGCTGTCGCGGCATGCTACCAGTGTTAAAGACTGCGATGGAGCTCCGTATGCCACGGCAAACTGGCTGACACTGACGGCGGCGGTGCACAAATGCTGCGCAGCTAGCGCCATTCGACGGCCAACACCGCGGTTCCTGGTGTGTCCGCTGTGCCGTGCGTGTGATCATTGCTTGTACAGCCCTCTCGCAGTGTCCGGAGCAAGTATGGTGGGTCTGACACACCGGTGTCAATGTGTTCTTTTTTCCATTTCCAGGAGTGTGTAAGGGACAAGACGCTATGCCGGACAGGATGCGGTGCCGCAAGGCGTATGGGATCACGGCACATGTGCGACCATTTTCTCGTTGCAACAAAAAGACTCTGTTGAGGGTGGAAACTCATATTGCTTGTGCCAAAATGCTTGGACTTAAGGCTGAACGAATCGTTTCTAATCCACCATTCACCCTCGGTGCACCTGACGGAGTAACTCCCAGATAACTGGATCCTCCGAGGAATGACGGTTGATTTCCTCTGCATCCAAGGGGAGGATGGGTACAGTTCTACAACGTCTTCCGTATCTATGCCCATGTGCCAATAGATTCCTGGTTCCGAATCGAATTGCATGTCCTGTTCCCATGTTAAGCTGGAGGGAATGTCAGCGTTGGGATATTGAGCTATTGACCGCTGTTTGATGTCGTATAGCTAGTGAAAAAGAGTGCCTGTTTCTGGAGGCGAAGCACCGACTTGATCGGAATATTGGAATTTGCTTTGAATAGTTGTGAACGAGATTTATGGATAGTCAGTAACGTGAAAAGTCGCCTGTACACATAATCGTGGATGTTCATGAGTGCGATCACAATAGGCAGGGCCTCCTCTTCTATTTAGTTGTAATTGTATTGTGCCTGTGTCAGAATTGAGGATGCGAACGCAACAGTCCGTCCCACACCATCTACGTCACGAGGTAATACTGCGCCCAAGCCGTAATCAGAAACATTATCTGCTACAGTTAAAGAGTTTGAGAGTTAATACGCATGTAGGAAGGAGCAGGGTATATTTGAGATCTCTTAAGGCGTTATCGCTGGAGGGAGCCCAACTGCACTTCACACTTTTACTTAACAACTGAAGGAGCCTTTTTTTTTAATGGCCTAGTTATGTGGGATGATTTGCGATAATAATTAAGCTGGCCGAACGAAGATTGTAGTTGCTTATTGTTCCTTGGGACTCAAAGTTGCAGGACGGCTTGAACATACTGTGGCGTAGGTCGTATTCCTGAAGCACGGAGAACATAACCGAAGTATTCCACCTGAGGGACGAAAAACGGCATTTGCACATGTTAACTTGAGTTTGCCTTGTTGGAGAGCAGTAAAAAGAGCTTCAAGGTTGGCAACCAACTTCTGGTCGTTAGCAGTGACGAGAATGTTGTCCAGATAGTTCGCCATGCCGGATGCATGCCAGGTCAGTTGCTCCAAGCGTTTGCTTTTTATTTGTCTTCAGTCTTCTGACTGGTTGGTTGCGGACTGCCACGAATTCCTCTCCTGTGCCAATCTATTCATCTAAGAGTAGCACTTGGAACCTACGTCCTCAATTATTTCCTGGATATAATACAATTTCTCTCTTCCTCTGCAGTTTCTACCCTCTACAGGTTACTCTAGTATCATGGAAGTTATTGCCTCATCTCTTAACAGATCTGTCAGCATCCTATCCCTTCTTCTTGTCAGTGTTTTCCATAAGTTTCTTTCATCGCCGATTCTGCGGAGAACCTCCTTTCCTTACCTTATCAGACCAACTAATTTTTCAACATTCTTCCATATCTCAAATGTTTAGATTCTCTTCTGTTCCCACAGTCCATGTCTCACCACAATACGGTGCAACGCTCCTAACGTACACTCTTAGAATTTATTCCTCAAATTAACACGTATGTTTGATACTGGCAGAATGGTTCAAATGGTTCAAATGGCTCTGAGCACTATGGGACTTAACACCTATTGTCATCAGTCCCCTAGAACTTAGAACTACTTAAACCTAACTAACCTAAGGACATTACACAACACCCAGTCATCACGAAGCAGAGAAAATCCCTGACCCCGCCGGGAATCAAACCCGGGAACCCGGGCGAGGGAAGCGAGAACGCTACCGCACTACCACGAGCTGCGGACTACTGGCAGACTTCTCTTGGCTAGGTATGCCCTTTTTGTCGTGTCTAGTCTGCGTTTTACGTCCTCCTCGCTACGTCCTCCGTCCTTCTTGGACTCTTTTGCAGCCTAGGTAGCAGAATTCATTAACTTCGGCTACTTCGTAATACCCAGTTGTAATGTTAAGTTTCTCGCTGTTCTCATTTCTGCTATTTCTTATTACTTTCGCCTTTCTCCGATTTGCTGTCATTCCATATTCTGTACTCATTATACTGTTGATTCCTTTCAACACATCCTACAGTTCTTGTTCACTTTCACCAAGGATAGCAATGGCACCAACAAAACTTATCAGTGATATTCTCTCACCTCCAATTTTAATCCCATTCTTGAACTTTTCTTCTGTTTCAGCCATTGCTTCTTCGATGTGTAGATTGAACAGTTGGGTTAAACGCAACATCCTTGTGTTACACACTTTTTAATCCGAACACTTCGGTCTTTGTCTTGCAGTCTTATTGACCATGGGCCAGCATGCCTGTCGAAAAGCACCGTTGTGGAGTGGTGCGCCGAGTCCGTGCTACTTCATGATAACGCACGTCCCCATGTAGCAAGTGTAACGCAGAAGTTACGCCCACTCAAGTAGGAGGCACTCGAGCACGCGCCCTATAGTCCTGATCTCTTCCCATGTCATTATCACGCCTTCGGTCCTTTAAAACAGGTCCGGAGGGTCGAAGATTCTTGTCGGACGAGAATATGCAGCGTGCAGTTACGGACATCTTCACGCAAAAGGATACTGTGTTTTACCATGAATATCCTTAACCTGGTGCGTCGGTGAGATGATTACTTCAATGCTCGCGTGATTTTGCCTGATTGACTATCGACTTACGCTCTTCGAACAGAAACTTTTAGATTCCCCGTATAAAAACTGATGAATGGTGGGGCGTGAAAACGAGAGGAGGGGGTGGGGGTAGAGAATAGTGTATGTGATGCTAAATCTAGTCTGTGTGACTTGTTCCCATCCCAAATACGAACAGGTTTAACGGGAGAAACGGCTATTTTTAGCCCATTCGAAAATGTTAGAGGCAAGGCAAGGCAGCGCAACTGCATCTAAGAAGTAGCAGGACTGGTCACTGTGTACCAGGAGCGCCGGTACTGCGACCTTTTCTTCCGGATATTCCTTCAGTAAACAACTGGCTGACCTTCAGTAGAAGGTAAAGTCCTCTTCTTTCGCTATTTACTTGTTCGCGGCGTGCTTTCCAAGTACGCTTCGTGGACAAAAGTCTAGAGATACCCAACGCCATACGTTCCAAGGACGTTAGTCATGTAACCAAGAACATATCGGACTTGCTCCTCCTTTGTTACATCGTTTAATCTCCGAGGAATGATTTCTGCAACGTTCTGACACAATGAAGGCAGAATTTGCACCATGTTCCCTGTATCATGGCAGACACTTGATGCCAAGTATTTTAGCAAATTCATCTGACATGAAACTGATGCCCCAGTTGACTTCAGAGATGTTGGACGGCTTCAAGTTCGGGGCTTTAAGCAGTTGACTCCAGAAGATAGACAATATTTTCTTCGAATCACGATGGGATGGGTTTTGCAGAATCATTAATATGTTGATACAAGGAAGATCAGATTCAGCGTGGGAAGCGTGAATTTGTGTGACGTGTTTTCATAAATACGGTATTTCAGCTTACAATTGACTGAAACTAATGACCCGAGCACAAACTAGCCCCAGAATGTTACAAGCCTCTGCCTTGTTTGACCATCTCCGCAATACAGGGATATTACAAATGATTGAAGCGATTTCATAAATTCACTGTAGCTCCATTCATTGACATATGGTCACGACACACTACAGATACGTAGAAAAACTCATAAAGTTTTGTTCGGCTGAAGCCGCACTTCAGGTTTCTGCCGTCAGAGCGCTCGAGAGCGCAGTGAGACAAAACGGCGACAGGAGCCGAGAAAGCGTATGTCGTGCTTGAAATGCACTCACATCAGTCGGTCATAACAGTGCAACGACACTTCAGGACGAAGCTCAACAAAGATCCACCAACTGCTAACTCCATTCGGCGATGGTATGCGCAGTTTAAAGCTTCGGGATGCCTTTGTAAGGGGAAATCAACGGGTCGGCCTGCAGTGAGCGAAGACACGGTTGAACGCGAGCGGACAAGTTTCACGCGTAGCCCGCGGAAAATTGGCTCATGCCACAACTGGAGACCGACAGCGCCGACTTCATCTTTCAACAGGATGGTGCTCCACCGCACTTCCATCATGATGTTCGGCATTTCTTAAACAGGAGATTGGAAAACCGATGGATCGGTCGTGGTGGAGATCATGATCAGCAATTCATGTCATGGCCTCCACGCTCTCCCGACTTAACCCCATGCGATTTCTTTCTGTGGGGTTATGTGAAAGATTCAGTGTTTAAACTTCCTCTACCAAGAAACGTGCCAGAACTGCGAGCTCGCATCAACGATGCTTTCGAACTCATTGATGGGGACATGCTGCGCCGAGTGTGGGAGGAACTTGATTACCGGCTTGATGTCTGCCGAATCACTAAAGGGGCACATATCGAACATTTGTGAATGCCTAAAAAAACTTTTTGAGTTTTTGTATGTGTGTGTAAAGCATTTTGAAAATATCTCAAATAATAAAGTTATTGTAGAGCTGTGAAATCGCTTCAATCATTTGTAATAACCCTGTATATTAAAGGAAGAACAGCTCATAAGGCAGGCTACGATAGTGTCATATACTTCAGTCAGAGAGCAGCGTAATGTATCGTGCGTGATCACTCCATCAAACATTCTCCCACCAGTTTAACTGGCGTCACGCATTCGTTCTTGTGTCTTTTGCCACTAATCTCTGTTCCTTAGATGTAACAATTGACAAAGGCTGCCTGACGATTGGTTCCTGCAGTACGGTGTAGCTACATACTAATTTATTTATCAGAGCAACGATTGGGATTAATGCTAACGTGACGTTTCCACTTAAGAATAACATCGCCGACAGTGGAGCTGCACGAACGTGACTCTTGTGAAAACTGACGGATGAAATGGCTAAACTTTAGTGTGCATAGCTTTATTGGCATTTTTTGTACCGACCTCAGAGACATTACCAAATTATGTTAGCAATACATGTGATGATTACAACATATTATGTTCATACAAAGGTAACCCATAGTAGCTGGTAATTTAGATGTGTAGGTTACAAAGTCTTTAAATGGTTTGACTGCTTTGTAGACTTCTTGCATTTTTTTCTAATGTTGGTTGCTATTAGTGTTTGAATTTGCTTTTCCCCTTGCAAAAAGCTACTTGCCGATCGCCGTACCCCTCGCACGGAAGGAGTATTTAAAGCACCTTCTGATGTTGAGCCGGACAAAGAAGTCTGGGAGTCTCTGATACCTGTCCTGTGAAAATGACTAAGGAAATTTAGGTGATAGAAACGCATTCGTGTCGTTTATCTTAAATACCACCAGCCGCAATGTGTAAGCCAAGAGCTGTGGAGAGCAGGTTGCTCATTATAGTACTGACTGCCTCTCTACCATCGTGTTTTTTCCTCACTATTCTTGCCATTCATTACAAGGCCTCGCATGAGTTCATGAATGTGATGGTATGAATTGAAATCGGAGATAACTGCCCGTTGGGCGCTGTAACGAGACAACCTTCTCTAGCATTACTTTTCCCTCAACAGTTATTTTCAAATTTTGGACTGGTCAATTTATCTCAGTTGCTTTTCTGAAAACTTTCATATAATTTTATACACAGTATGTTATATTTCAAGCTAAAATTTATGAAAAGGAATCATTGTATAAAATATTTTAGTTTCGATGTTATAATCGATAAGTACTAGTTCTGAATGTACAGTTAAAATTGTTTTTTAGAAACATCTGAAATTACGAAATATTTGCACACTTAAAATTTCTATTATTAATTACACAAATCTGTACTGTTTACTGTATTTATTTCTGGATTCATTTATGAAATTATAATCTAAGTTAATAATGTAACGGAAACTAGTAGAAACTCATTTGTTAAGAAAAATTGTAAACGCTTTGGAATATGTCAGATTAAACACTTTTCAGCCGTCAATTTTCAACCTTATTTTGTTTGGCAACCAGTTTCAGCGTTTTACTACGCCTTCTTGAGGCCCCTGACGGACGTGTAGGAAGAATCTACCTCGCTTGTGATCAAAACAGGGGCCATCAATACTGGTATTAGCAGATATTTGCTACAGTGATCACTTCACCCATCACTTGCCGACTCACTGTAGCAAATATCTGCTAATACCAGTATTGATGGCCCCTGTTTTGATCATAAGCGAGGTAGATTCTTCCTACACGTCCGTCAGGGGCCTGAAGAAGGCGTAGTAAAACGCTGAAACTGGTTGCCAAACAAAATATGGTTGAAAATTGACGGCTGAAAAGTGTTTAACCTGACATCTTCTATCGAACAGCCGAGTCCCGCAACCATCTCTCAAAAGATGGACATACAGAGACCTATGGAATATTGTTATTTCCGTAGTGTGAGAGTCGTAAGCATGCCTCTGATGTGATCGGACGTATTTTTGTGCGAACAATGTAATTTCGGCTTTGTTAATTTCAAAAATCTAAATACTGTATGATATTCTAAAATGGGAGAGTATATATTTACGTAAAAAAATTGCTGCAACAACAATCTTCAGATTTATTTAGTTCAAATCAACCGTGAGGACCTGATGTGAGGTTTTCAGCTTCAAGAATCAGACCCCTAGACAAGAAGAACTGGAGCCATCTCAATATGACAAACTAAGTAAACTAGAAAGTTTATTGTAATCTTCGCTCCTCTCAAATCTTCGTAAAAGACTTATTAATTACTTGGACTGGACATCGTTTAGTGTGGACAGTAGTTGGAAGAAGGCCTACTAAATACTGGTATGTTGTTAGAATTACGAGGCAATAAAAAGACTTGATCCAGAGACGTCGACGCTAAGCGCTTACTCGTTCGGCTGCGAACTCCTTGAATACTTGCGAGCCTAATAAGTACATAAGAACACCTAAATCTTTCTAACGCGATTTTCTCGAAATCTCTTCCAGTTTACATATGTTGAAGTTCTAGCCATTCGCTACACATCCCGTCAGTATGAATGAAATTGTTGAACGGCAGGTCGTACGGTCGCCTTGTTAGCCATTTTTTTCTCTTTCTGTCAATCACATTTGTTTAGACGTCTGTTGCCTCTCCTTGCCCATGTGGTAACACCAGTTCCCGTCAGATCACCGAAGTTAAGCGCTGTAGGCGGCCGCTGTGGCTGAGCGGTTCCAGGCGCTTCAGTCCGGAACCGCGCTGCTGCTACGGTCGCAGGTTCGAATCCTGTCTCGGGCATGGATGTGTGTGATGTCCTTAGGTTAGTGAGGTTTAAATAGTTCTAAGTCTAGGGGACTGATGACCTCAGATGTTAAGTCCCATAGTGCTTAGAGTTTTTTTTTTATTTTTTTTTAATTTTTTTTTAAGATCTACTTGATTGAGAAGAAGCGGCTCCAGTCTTGTAAACTGATAAACGGCCGGGAGAGCGGTGTGCTGACCACATGCCTCTCCATATCCACCAGTGACGCCTGTGGGCTGAGGATGAGACGGCGTCCAGTCTGTACCGTTGGGCCTTCCAAGGCCTGTTCGAGCGGATTTTTAGAGTTTTTATATTGGCTTTCGCCTGCTTTATTTGTTGCATCTTTATTTTTTCTCCTTCCATCAGTTAAATTCAATATATCCCGTGGTATCCAAGGATTTATACCAAGACTTGTATTTTTACCTATTTGATCATCTGCTGCCTACATTACATCGACGTATTAAGGTCCCATCTGGTACGTGTATTTCGTCAAAAGTTCATAAAGGTGGAACTAGAGAGCTTCGAGTTTACGTGGAGTCTTAGAAGAATCGTTGTTCTCGCGCACCATTCGCGATTGGAGCAGTGTCCTCTACACCAAAGTGGCTTAAGGAGTGCAGATTTAGTGTTGAAAACAGTTTTATATATATTTTTTTTTTGTTTGGGAGCAATTAGTTTTGTAAACAAGGCAGAGGCAACATTCTCGGCAACCGCTCACCTCGCACTTTGTTTGGCGACATGACGAGTGTGTCGGTTGCGCTGGCCCTCGAGTGAAGGCTAAGGTGGCAGCGCGCGCAACCTGTTGCAGTGAAGCGCCAGTTTAGTGTCGTACGCTGGCGGCGCGCCCACCACATAGCAACAATTCCGCGAGCGTCTCCGCTCCACACTGGCAGTTTCAGTGCGCCGGGGTTGGCAGTGTCCGGATGCGCACGCACGCGGTCGCTCTTTCCCCCCCTACTCCGCCGTTCCCCCTCCACCGGCCGTCTGATGGCGGGCTGGCCTTGTCGGGGGTTCGCAGGAGCCGCCAGCAGCAGCCTTCAGTCGCGTGTCGGTGGCCGCGCAATGCGGTGTGTAAATTTGTGCGTAAGCCGTTCGGCTGGGGCCGTCGCGTGTGAGGTACAGTGCGGATCGGTAGTGATGGTGTCAGTGCAGTGTGGGTGTGCCAAATAGCGGCGCCATGTCGGTGCGCGTGCTGGCGTCCGCCGGTGGCGGCAGCGGCGGCGGTGGCGGTGGTGCTGGTGGCGGCAACGGCGGCGAGCAGCTGGGCGAGACGCCGCCGGGCGGCGACGTGCAGCGCTCGTCGTCGCTGGACTTGCTCAACTTCGCGGAGCGGCGGCAGCTGATCGCGTCGTCGCTGTCGCTGTCGGACTTTCTGCAGCAGGGCCAGGTGCGCGGCCTGGGGCTGTCCCGGCCCGCCACGGCGCCCGCCACGCCCGCGCAGGCGCAGGCGCTGGCTCAGGAGCGCGACCGCGAGCGGGAGCGCGAGCGCACGGGTGAGTCGCCGCGCAGGCGCTGTTGCCACGTGCCGGCCGCCAGACACTGCCCCACGTCTGGCAGCGGTGGCCCCGCCGCGCCGCTATTCGTCAGTGCTCTTTTCAGCGCCGCTGCCGCTGCGTCAGTTCGGCGCTCGCTCTCCCCGTCTGGCTGGCCCGTACACCAGCGATCTTACCTCCAATTACCGCGCACAATGCTGCTGACCGCTGATAACTCCTTCCTTAGCATCGCGTTCGTCTGCTTCGGTATGTGTAGGTGCCTCACTGGCAGTCAAATCAAAGCAGGTGTGCTCCGAAAACACAGACTGGTTAGAAAGTGATTGTGACCCACCACGAAATCATGATTGTGGTGATCAAGTGGGCAGTAGCGTAGGCCGATGTCTACTGTGGGCTGGGCTGCAAGGTAACAATTTAGTTGACAGTTGGCGAAGCCTACGAATGTGAATATGAAATGAAGACCGTCGTCGTAACATTCAATTTTTTTTCTTTTTTTTCCTTCGGATTTCCCTTTCTTGCTGCAATACGCTACACATTCACTTCAGAGACTCCTCGTACCTTTAATAGGAAAGCATTTTCAGTACAGCTTTTTTCCTGGAATAAGTTTTGTTTTTATACTTTATATTTGTAGATGCGAAACTGTTAAAACGGAATTTTTACATGAACCTGGTTACTCGTATGGCCTGCCAAAATTTGATTTTTCCCTCATCTAATCATAGGTTAGAGTCACACTTGCAAATATCTGCCGAATTTCTGCATGTGAGGTGAAAATGTGCCCTCTAACACATGACCAGGTAGAGGAAACATTGATTTGGGAAGGAAAGAAAAGTAACTGTAAGTGGTGTTTTATTCACGTAAACATTTTGTTTCAAATCTCGAGGTACACGTATAAAAACAAAACTGCTTTATTCTAGAAAAAAATTACTGAATACTACGTACCTTTAATATTAAAGATGAAATTCGATCTCGGACGTAAATAAATACTGTATTGCAGCGAGAAATGGCTTTTCAATTTATGAAACAAATATTTATATACTTCCTGCGTAAAATGGTCACCCAATATTTCACACAATTAACTGCAGTTACCTAAACTGTATGTTATATCGTACCACCGCTATAAAAATTCAAGGGCACCACGGCAGATCAAGTGAAACTGCCCTTGACACGAACTATCCAAATGCTCATCCATATACGACACGAGGTCGACTATTTGCCGTCGTTCATTCTTCAAGCTTGCGGTTTATTGCCATACCAACGTTTCTAAAGAACTTACGCTTTGCAACCGTGAACCCCGACCACTACGCGTATTAATTGATCAGATGGCCATCACAAGCCAGCTTTCCAATACATTTAAATAAAGGTAGGATCACTTCTATTTTGCCAGCCTCCTTTAAAAATACTTACATCACATCCTGCTCCTGTGGAAAATAGAGCGTGTTTATGAATGTTACACCGCGGCTTTTACTCTGAATAATCTAAAAACAGGGCTACCAGACAAGGATGGTGTGCACTCCAGTATAGTTCCAGTAAGTTCACCGAACAAACGCTGTGGCTGACATCGTAAAGGTTCCATAGCTCACCACTAGATGCTAAATTAATTTCTTTGTTCTTGTGTATTTGTAAGAAAATAGACAAAGGTCTTTGTTGTATTTATTTCGTCTCCAGCAGCCAAAGCTATTAAACCAATTAGTATTATATAACGTATTTACGATTACGTATTCCTTTATGTTAACAGTGAATTCTCAGTATCTTCCATGTTTTATTATGCCAGTACATGGTATCATTCCAGGTAACACACACCAAATTTCTTAACATTATTATGGTGCCGTTAATAATAGTCAACCATTTTGTACTCAGAAAAGTATTATGGGATTCGTAACTGGAAATAACCAATCGGGCGGGAGATTAACTGTGTACACAAATAACCAATTATGGAATGACTGCCGACCGTTTCTTTTTGTGGTATCAGTTGCCGGTACGCACCTGTGGAGTCAGTCAAGTGCTGCTGTTGTTATGGTTTGGTGGCTTCACATCTCGGAATTTGAAGGTTCGTCTCTTGACAGTAGTTTCCTATGTTGACACAGCCTTTGGCACTCGGCCAAGGCTCATAACAGTTGTGGGTGGAGAAATTCCCAGTTTTACAATTGTGTTACAGAATTTCTCAAGCTGACTGGCGTAGCGGGAACAGCGGAGTGACAGGTAATTCAGACCTGCCAGTTCCGATGGCGATCTTCGCTGTTTGGAGGGGTTGATTCTTTAGAGAAGCGCAGTCGAACACCCGTAAGAGTCAGTAATTCGTGGAAAGACGAAATGAAATGACAGGGGACGTCGGTGAAGGATTCGCTGTTGTCACGCTGTGTATGTGTGTGTTTGTAACATCTACCACTATTTGGTTATACCAGGAAACAAGTGACTAGGAGGAAAATTCTCGGTAGCGGTGAGAGCGCAGTCCCAAGAAGGACGCCGAACGAAACCATATGCGCGGCCTTACGTCACGGCAGCGAAGGCTGCCGGCGGCCAGAGCGAGAGGCCGGTCTCGCGGTGACTCAGGACCCGCCCCCCTCCCCCCCCCCTCTTCCCCCTCGTCATCACACCTCACCTCATCGAGCACCAGCTTGCCTGCCACTTTCGCCGTCTTACCTCATTCTTCATTCAGCCGGGCGAACTTTAGCCGCGCGTAGCAGTATTACCGGTGACGGAGGAATGTTAGCTCGCATGTGGACTGTTCAGCCGCATAAGTGGAAGGGGCTCTTCTCTCCAGGCGCGGGTCAAAAGTTCGATTCTGGGGAGCTGCTGGGAATCGTCTCTTCAAATTTGTCTTGCCATCACCCCGACATTTAACATGTCACAGAAGCGTACAATTTTAAGAAAAACAATAATAATAATTAAATGTTTTAATACAGGGTGGCGCAGTTAATAGTAGCCCGTGTCCCCTTCGAGTGCGTATGCAATATTTCGACTTCTGAAAACAGCTACAAAAATAGACAGTTTTATGAAATAATCGATTGTTAGCACTCTTCTGTCGTGTCAGTTCATTTCATCAGTGAAGTTAGACATTTCTCTTTGCGATCTGCAAAATGACTTTCGCGATAGAAGAAAGAATTGAAATTGTGGAAGCATATCTGAAAACGGGTTCGATTCAGGAAACTCGCGAAATATCCTGATAAAGGATGAAGGACCACCGGCAAAGAGGGCAGTACAACGCTGTATAAAAACTAGTGCTCCTCCGGATCTGTGCAAAATGTAGGATGACAAAGAAGTAATTGAGTTCGCAGACCGGAAGTTATTGCAGACATTCGCCGAAGAGTTAATAAGGGCCCAAAGAAGTTTACACGTAAAGTGGCCCATGAGGCGCATGTAAGTAGGAGGAGTTGCCAGCGGATATTGAAGAACTTTCATTTGAAGCCATATCCTGTGACGGTAGTGCAGCAGTTGCAGGAGGATCACCGTCAGAAACGTGGCTTTTGAATAACACCAACGATGGTTTGCTAGCCTCTTTCCACTGCATCATGAGTGATGACGCATGGTTTCATCTTTCTGGTCATGTGATTCACAGAAAACGAGGTACTGGGCAACGGAGAACCCTAAAAATGTGTGTCAGCAACCTTTCCTTGATGGAGAAGCTCGGCGTTTGGCGTCGTGTAACTGGAACGCGCATCGTTTGGCCGATGTTATTCGACACTACCCTCACACGGTTGCATGTAAGGAAATTTTTGATACATTTTGTGCTCAAATCACTGAATATGAAAGACAATACTGATTCTTCCAGTAAGATGCCACTCGTCTAAGGTATCCCTCGAAAAAGTCCATTATGTCTTCACTGAAGAACGAATTGTCATGAAACATTCATGGCCGCCACGTTCGCCGGATCTAACAGCGTGTGATTTTTTCGTGTGGGGACACACGAAGAGCAAAGTCAGTGAAAGAAATCCACACGCAATAGAGGAACTGAAAGATATCATCAGCCATGAAGTTGCCGCCAGGAGTATCTGAATATGCAGATAAGTGCACAGTTGTGTATTGATGTTGCAGGGGGTCGCTTTCAATGTCTTCTACAAATGTATAATTCACTGTATTTTTCATTGTAAATAAATGGTAAGTCCATTTCAGTTCCTCGTTTCTATAATTTCACTCTATTTCCTTTACACCCACGCAGGCTACTTTTGTCTGCGCCACCCTGTATGATAATAATAACAAATCGTTTAATTCCAGTGACATGTTTTAGTGTAATGATAGTAGTTTACTTACGTCAGTGCTCAGCACGTAGGTTTAGCATAACATACAAGAAATGGCACATTAGAGAAGTAAAGCATCTGGAAAGCATACGTCCGAAAATTTAAAAAGTATAATAGTAACAAACTCTCACAATTTTGAAAACATTATACTTTACACAATATAAAATTGAAGTGAATGTCACCATTATCAGTACGTCACTAGGCATTAAGATTCTGAGTACAGGCTGTGTGAGCATGTAAATGAAGGATCCCTCTTTCATTCTGTCACTTCCGAAAGTCAATCTTTCTCACTGCGTACCTTTTCTTTGCCGATTCTTTCTTGCAGAACTCGTCGCGGTTTTCAGTTCTACCTGTGGACCCACGAACCGTTTGGGATTTGTTGTTAACGACAGGTACGGTGCCGGCCGTGGTGGCCAAGCGGTTAAAGGCGCTACAGTCTGGAACCGCGCGGCCGCTACGGTCGCAGGTTCGAATCCTGCCTCGGGCATGGATGTGTGTGATGTCCTTAGGTTAGTTAGGTTTAAGGAGTTCTAAGTTCTAGGGGACTGATGACCTTAGAAGTTAAGTCCCATAGTGCTCAGAGCCATTTGAACCATTTTGAACAGGTACGGTCAGCATACAAATGAGTGCCTTTACCTGACTCGAATGCTACCATTCAGGCCGCAGCGCCGTCGACCTTCACAGGGTCTCAGACAAGCATCCGAACAGTAATTGTTAAACTTAGGTTGTAATTTCTAGAACGCACTGACACTTTCGAGAGTATGTTTTCACGGTGCTTCATTCACTGAATAAATTTGAAGATCGTTATATGGAAAAATACTTACTTTTCTACTAAAGATTGGCGTTTAAGAAATCTTTCACCTACGAGAATCAACAAACATACCGTTATTTGACCATCGAACAGACTCACCTATGGACGACATAATAATAATCCTCCCTGGCGTAGAGAAACAAGTGAAAGAGTTGAAAACAAATTAGTCGCCACAGGTCCGGATGTAATCCCAGTTGGGTTTTACAGAGAGTATATACAACATTGCCCCTTACATGGCTTGGATTTATTGCGAATATCTCGCCCAGCGCAAAATCCCAACCGACTGCAAATGAAGAGGATGTGACTGCTTTCTATAAGAAGGGTAAAAGAACGGACCCACAAATTACAGACCAGTATTCTCAACGTCGTTCTGCTGCAGAGTTCATGAACATCTTTTCTGTTCGAATATAATAAATTTCCTCGAGACCGAGAAGTTTATGTCCACGGATCAGCATAATTTTAGAAAGTATCGCTCATGCAAAACTTAGCTTGCCCTTTTCTCACTTGATATTCTGCAATCTGAGGATGAAGGGCAACAGGTAGAGTCCATATTTCTAGATTTCCGAAAAGCATTCGACACTTTGCCCCACTACAGGCTGTTAACAAAGCTTATGGAATTGGTTACCAGATACGTGAGTGGCTCGAAGACATATTAAGTTATAAACGTAGTATATTTTCCTCGAAGGCAAGTGTTCACCAGAGACAAGGGTATCGACAGATGTGCCGCAGAAAAGTGTGATAGGACCTCTGTTGTTCTCTGTATACTCGTACGTAAGTAATCTGGCGGACAGGGTGAGAAGCAATCGCGGTTGTTTTCCGATGATGCTGTGGTGCACAGGTATGTGTCGAGGACGAGTGGCTGTAGGAGGATACGAGAAGAGTTACACAAAATTTCTAGTTGGTGTGATGAATGGCAGCTAGCTCTAAATGTAGAAAAATATAAGTTAATGCTGATGCGGACATAATACAAACCAGTAATGTTCGGGTACAGCATTAGTAGTGTCCTGCTTGACAAAGTCACGTCGTTTAGCTGTCTGGACGTAACGTTACAGAGCGATGTGAAGTGCAACGAACATGTGAAAGTTGTGGTAGGGAAGACCAGTGGCTGACTTCGGTTTATTGGGAGAATTTGGGGTGAAAATTGTTCATCTTTAAAGGAGACCGCGCATAGGTCGCAAGAGCGACATATTGTTGGAATATTGCTGATGTGTCTGGCATCCACACCAGGTCAGGTTAAAGGAAGACATCGAAGCAGTTCACAAAGCGGGCTGCTAGATTGGTTTGCGGTAGGCTCGAGCAACACACAGGTATTACGGAGATGCTTCGGAAATTCTAATGGAAATCCCTGGAGGGAAAGTGACTTTCCTTTCGAGGAACTATTGAGAAAATCTAAAGAACCGGCATTTGGGGCTGACTGTTGAATGATTCTACTGACAAATATTTCACGTAATGACCAGGAAGATAAGATACGAGAAGAAAGGGCTCACACGGAGGCACATAGTCGCTTTTCCATCACTCTGTTCGTGAGCGGAAAGGAAAGGAAATGTCTAGTAATGGTAGAGAGCACCCTCTGCCACGCACCGTACGTTGGTTTGCGGAGTATGTATGTAGAAGTATTTCATAGTACTCTACTCCACCTTTGGATCCGCGCCTGCTTTTCTTCGCGGTAAGAGGAGTGTTTGGTCTTCAGCGAGTCTCTTTAATGTACGTGACTGCGAGATCAGTGTGTGTAGCGTGCATTATTGTGTTGTTCCCTTTGATTGGGGGCGGGAGGGCGCGTTCCCAGTTCACGGATGACTCTCCATCATCTAATCTTTATTACATGAATCCATCTTCTTACTCGGTCATCAGCTCTCCACTCCTTGCCCGCTGAAGTTTTGTGTAATTGCAGATATTGGAAAAGGCTATACGAGGGGAACCAAACATATCGAGAAATATTTTACAAACATATCACATATCTGACGAACATTTTCAAACTTAAAACATTCAAAAGACTCTCATAAGATACATTTGTTCTAACGCTTTTTTCGTTGGTGGAACCAGTTTTTGACCCCATAAGAAGTTATCTATTTACTGCCTCCAGCATTTTTTTTTCACTTGCTCTACGCCTGGCCAACGCGTCCTTTTCAGGTTTTTTGTATTTAGGAACAAAAAGTCATAGTAGGCCAGGTGCGGTGAACAGGGTAGATGAGAAACCGTTGTCATTTGGTTATTGGCCAAAAACTGCCTGACGCTTAATGCCTTGTTGTGGTCATCTCTTGATTGCCACAAAGTGTGTCATGTTCTTCTTTTTGCTTACGTAAACGGTTTAGCACTTCAAGGTAGCAATTTTCGTTAACTATGGTACCCTGGGTAACAATTTCATTGTTGACAATCCCCTTGATCAAAAAGTAAACAAAAATTGCTTCACATGGCATCTCGCCTGCCTTGCTTTCTTTGGTCTTGATGATGGAGTCTTCCACTGGCTAGGTAGTATCCATAACATAACGATTCGTCGTCTGTGATGCCTTTTGCGTAAACATCCGGATCAGTTTCTGATTGTTCTTTCAGTTTCGCGCACACACGAAAACGGGTGGCTCTCTAGTCGTCAGAAAGCGCACGCGGAACGAATTTTACTGCATCACATTTCATCTTCAGTTAACATTCGTTGGCATCATCTCCGGGATATTCCACTCGTTTGCACCATTTCATAGATTGTTCTATGACGATCAGACATGATCATAACAAGGATTTTTTATTATTCCGACCGTTCTGGAAGTCTGTAATGAATTAGAAACGGGACGTGTGAGGCAAGTGAGAAAGGCATAATGTTGAATTTTATTATTAAATGCTCCTTCCACAATTTGTTCAGTGTGAGCATCGGAGACGTCAGCGACGTGCCGCAACCGTAAAACGACGTGGTCAGTAATTGCTGTCAGCAGTTCCAGCTGAGTCTGAGCCACGGGTTCCTGTCTACTGATCTTCAGACCAGGTAGAGACCAAACGTGTCCGTGGTAACCGCGTTCTTTTAGATATCCACAGAGCCAAAAGTCACATGGATTCAGATCAGGTGATCATGCAGGCCATGCATATGGACAACCACTGGAGATAATAATGTTCGGGGAAGGTTGCATGAAGCAGATCTTTCACTGGGCGAGAGATATGAGGTGTTGCCCCATCTTGCCTGGAAACATTAGTTTTCACACAGTCGAGCTCTTCCAAATCAGGAATCACATGCCGTACAAGGAGGTCTCGATTACGTGCAGACTTCACGGTATGTGAGATAGGCCCTCTGGTGGTATTCTCTTGAGAGAAGAATGAACAAAGAATAAAGGTGCTTGTTAATCCACACCACACATCACATACGGTGAGTGCAGTTGCTCTTCATGCACAAGGCGCTGTTCAACAGTATGCCAAATTCTGCAGTTCTATGTACGAGGATTGGAACTTTAATAGTGGCAACTATTTATTTACAGCTCGTTCAAAGTAGATACGTGTTTCATAGTTTTACTGACCTTCAAAGAAGTCAGCAGCATCATGTATAGCCGGTTGCCATCGATGTGGAAGTCGTAGGATACTCTTAGCAGTGCCAGTTGTCTTGACAGTTCGAGCGGCGCGCTCTATTGCTGACGAATTTGTAGCAGTTCTGAAGCGAATGCCGTGAAGTGTTTCCTTCAGTTTATAAATCGAATTGAACTCACGAGGGCTTAAGTCAGGCGAGTGCAGTAGGTGGTATAGCATCAGTCAAACAAATCAGTAACAGCTTGCACTGTACGTGCTTGAGCATTGCCCTGCAAAATGATGGTCAGGTCCTGCAGAAAGTGTCATCACTTCTGTCCCTATGCTGTTCATTTTTGGAACACAACCTACGACGATAAATTAAAAATAAGCACTAGCTGCTGTAAAACGATTATTACCTACATATAGTAGTTTTTGTTAGCATTGGAGTCGTTATTTCGAGACTGATAGGACTTTGGGGTTGTAATATTTCTGTATCCCACAAGGCAGCCTAACGGTAAGCACATCTACGAATAACATTAAATGAAAATTAGAACGTAAAAATACACTTGGATTTGCCTGTGTCGCACAAAAATTGCGTTGATCGAGAAAAACATCGCGCAAATGGTGATGGTTTCCATTACTTCAAAAAAAATTGCTCAAAATTGTTTCATTGGTAGACCAAGTGGCAAAATATCGTCCAAGGTTACCTGGGCGGTACTCAGTTAAGATTCCGATACGGAAGGATGGGGAGGGGTTTGTGGATAACGGAAGGGGTATGCGATGCCAGCACATTGTATAGTCCATTCATTAAGAGTTTTTCAGTGTGTTGATTGAATTCGTCTGAGCCGATTGCGCCTTGCACCCCCCCCCCCCCCCCTACGCCTTCGCCAATAATCTGTTCACGCTCTTCTAACCCTATAATAACAAGCGTTTTCGGGTGTTCTATCGTTATCTTCAAACTGTAATGTTTTTAAGTTGTAGAAACAATCACGTAAAAAAAATTTTCGTTACTTTTGTAACAGTACTTCTCTTTTTTTGGGGAATAGTTATTTATTTCTCGGGCGGACAGTATTTAATTTTAATGTTGGTTTTCGTAAGATTTCGGCAATATGCGTAGTAAAGGTGGCCCACTTGTGGAACGGCGATACATTATGTCTTCAAATTTTGCTGCAAGAACGATGATGTACTCTGAAATGTCTTATTCGTAATATGCTTGGAACAATGAGTCTAACCGTCAAAACTCTAACGTATTTTTACATAAACGTCATATAAGCGATAACGTATGCTGTGTACCACTGAACATTTCATTAGCATCAAAGACCGTATAACCATATTATGGATAAACGCAAAAACATTGGTGATGTCGTTTACTCTATAAGTCTAGTTGAAATCAAAGCATGAATCAGTGTTTAGATCCCAAAACTGCAGTTAATAACATTTATTTATTCCGTTTTGTTTTATAAATAAATTTGGATGCTATAATTTCAAGTTGATTGTTGAAATTATAATTTAAAAAGTAGTTCTAGATCGCTTAAAGAAATTGAAGACTTTTAATGAATCTAAAGACACTTAATTTGGGATTGAGTTGAGGAACTCGATATGATTTGATGTGCTGAAGGAATTGTGACTTGGCTTTAGATGTTTCGGAAATTTAAAGACAAGATTGTAGTACGAGAGAGAAAGGCTAATGTCGGAATAGGTTCAAATGGGTTCAAATGGCTCTGAGCACTATGGGACTCAACTGCTGAGGTCATTAGTCCCCTCGGAATAGGTATGAACCCTTTAATATTATAAGTTATCCAGTCCATCGTCAGCAAATATATAATTAAAAAATAAATAAATTTGTTTTCAGAATGAATTAAAAACTTGAGCATTTTTAAGGTCGTTTTTAACAAATCGTATTGCCCCCTCCTTGTGACAAAATGTTGGCTACGTCCTTGGTCAGACAGTTTTCACGTCTAGAAGCTTTTATCCTTCCTACTGAATGTGATGTGGATTCGATAATTTCTTTTAGCCGAATATATTTATTCTCAGCTGTAGCCAGAACTAATAAGCAGTTGGAAAGGAATACGTTTTATAGTGCTTACTGAAGATTTGGAGACGGTGGAGTTCCGCGTATTGCCGGAATGAATTTTTTTGTACGAGACTACAGTTGAGTGCTGGTATATGAATTTTTTACGCCCACGCACGATTTTCGTTGCAGAAAGCCATTTATGGTTTATGGATGAGCTCGGATTAAAAATATTTTTTTTATAGCCAGCTGGCAGACGTATTTTGACGACTGCAGGTAATCGTCGAGTACTATCAAAATACTGGAGAGCCCCACCGCTGTGAATACGTGATTGAAATCGTTGGAAGTTAGTAGCATTGTTACATTTTATTTATGGAGTGACTGTAGCATTTGTGCTGCGCGGAATAAAAGTACCGGCGGAAAAGTCGTTATTAACGTAATGGGCGTAGTTTCGCGGACCGGTCTATAGACAGTGCCTCTTCAAATGATTGCCCCGGTATCCATTTCATTCGCTGACCCTCCGTTTTATCCTGGCGGGGCGGGGATTGGATGTACATCAAGGACTGCACACTGAGTCGTTGCAACTGATACTATTGCTTAAAGTGCCCGGTTAGCAGCAGGTCTCTGTCCGCAACTCGGAGGATATTATACTGTTTCTATGCTACAATTGAGTTGTAATGTAGAGCTAACTCTGAAGAGCGGGCGGAGTTACGAGTCTACGCTGTCAAAGAAAACAGATTTAACTGGATGCTTCGTTGCTACGAGGTTTATCCGAAAGCTCTCGCTCTGCCCACATGTCTCTTTATTTTATTTGCGAAATCCCAGAGTAGCGATGTGTACATTGTCTCTTTCAGTTCAAAGAGCATTTTGCTTTTAGTCTTTCCTACATAAAATAACTGCGGCGCGTTCATATTGCGATAGGTACACCAATGCAACTTTGATGGGTAGTGCTGCGAAGAACAGTAATAGATTAGGCATGAGAATTAACGTTTCGGCAAAAGACGACGTTAAAATCGTTGATTCATTATAATCAACATCCACATTAGTAATGTCCAAACTATGGAGTGATCCGGTGCGATTGTTGAACAGATGCAGTTTGGAATTCTTATGTGATGGTTTGGGTTGATGTCTGCCTATTACACATTACGACCCTCTTCAACTGTCGGCGATATCTGTCAGTCAACAGACGAGGTCTGCCCGCACGCTTTTGTGCTTTAAGTGTCCCTTCACGTTTCCACTTCACTATCACATCGGAAACAGCGAAGCTAGGGATGTTTAGGAGTGTGGAAATCTCGCTTACAGACGTATGACACAAGTGGCACCCAATCACCTGACCACGCTCGAAGTCCGTGAGTTCCACGGAGCGCCCCATTCTGCTCTATCACGATGTCTAACGACTACTGAGGTCGCTGATACGGAGTACCTGGCAGTTGGTGACAGCACGATGCACCTAATATGGAAAACGTAGGTTTTTGGACGTGTCCGGACACTTTTGATCACACAATGTATGAGTAGAGCTGTATTAATTCTTACTTGGTGAAATTTTGCTGTCAAAAATGAATTGACTTATGTAAACCGCTATCTGCATTAAATGGTTCCTGCGTTTCAGCTTTACCATTAATGAATATTCCTAAGTATGTGTTCGAAGAATATGATCAGATATACCATTTGAAACGGAATAATTCCTGATCGCAAGTTCTGATCAAACATTACAAAGTGTATCAAAACAGAAGAGCTCGCAAGCATGAAGAAGCTCTTAAGTATTCCAGTGGCCTCTCAAAATCTACGATGCGTTTATTTAGTGGTCGTAAGGAATGGTATCAAAGTAATTGTCACCTGTGGTACGCACCGTCAGTGCAGACTACACATTTCTTAAGCGAAGATCACCACTGTTTCCTGTTTTCCTTGCTATTAACCACGAGTGTCTGGCAATTGAAAGGAATTTTAGTATTTACGTAAAAACTGTGGCTAGTCCTTGGATCGTACCCCTTTGACCATTCAGTTTTGTGAAGCTCGCAAAAGAATACTTAGACGATTCGAGCATAGACACGATCCTGCAGACTTCCTTTCGAACATACGTTGATATCGTCCGCTCCGGCGAACAGCCTTTGTACTAATGCACCTGAAAGTGAGGAAAAACGACTGTGCTACAGAGCTGGTGAATCCGTTAGTTATGGGTATAGTAAAAGGTCGGAGAAGACACGCGAAATTTTTCCTGGTTGACAGTCTTCTGTGAGTAACTTGATGATGTGGACCAGATCACGATTGTCCTTTGTGGCATGATGGATGATAACTCTTTTGTTCCACAGACGTCTCTAATGCGTCCCTATTGGTGCTTTATTTTCAACTGAAATGCTGCAGTCCATTCGAGAGAGGCGTGCTACCTGTAAATAACTTTCATAGTAACTGCGTGTAGGTATGCAAACTACGTCTGTGCGCCGCTGCCCACGCCTAGACAGATCCGCGAATGTGGCATTACACACGCGTAGAAGATACACATTCCCGCAAGGCTAACACGATTCGCCAGCGAATGGGCCGAGTTATTTTTGTGCCACGCCAGTTAAATGTCAGTTAGAGCGCGTCATGTGTGCTGACCTTGCTGCTGGTGGGGCTTTAAAACTCCAGTCTAAATTAAAAGGGCGGGATTCACGGCGTCTGCCGGCGTGCCTTTCATCACTTTTATAAGCCTACTTTTTTTTTTAATGCATAGAAACAAGACTCGACTTCTCTAAATGATTGACATCTGCCACATGAAGTGAAGAGGTAGATCATCCGTACCTACAGTTCCTGATCAGTGATAAACGAAGCAATAAGTTCTTTCCCTCTCCGCATATCTCAGCTGTTTTCCTTTTTCCCAACAGCAAACCAGGATTCTTGTCACATTGTAAACCATCCATGTGTTTCTAATTCCTATCTATCTATATTTTCTTTCTTCTAGCTCATCTGCTAATCTTACCCTATTATTTCTCGCTCACTCTCCGACCTGTCAACTTTTTGTTCACAGTGATCCGTTCTGTTCTTCTGTCATATATTTCTGTTAGCTGTAATTGCAGTCGACAAGACCGTAAAGAAGAGTTGCTTAACACAATGTTAATAAACCTGAGCCCGCATCTCGTGGTCGTGCGGTAGCCTTCTCGCTTCCCACGCCCGGGTTCCCGGGTTCGATTCCCGGCGGGGTCAGGGATTTTCTCTGCCTCGTGATGGCTGGGTGTTGTGTGCTGTCCTTAGGTTAGTTAGGTTTAAGTAGTTCTAAGTTCTAGGGGACTTATGACCACAGCAGTTGAGTCCCATAGTACTCAGAGCCATTTGAACCATTTAATAAACCTGATGTTTGTTAAATCCTTTATAAGGTGTGTTTCACAATTCCTATTACAGGCTTCTAGGCATTGTGGAGGGGACGTAGTAGACAAAGTTTTGATAAGGAACTCGTTGAATGAAGATCGGATCACTTTCAAGTCTCACGCTTGACGCTACGTACACAGCGGAGAGATTGGGCTTTGAACTGTGTGACGAAGGACGTCCTCATCCAAGAGTGTGCGGCGCATCCATGGAGCACCACAGTCAGCCCTCCTGGTTGGGAACGTACTAATTCTCCGCAGCCGAAATCTGAAATTTGTGGTTCTTTAACTTACGCTGAGGACAGCACTCACACTCATGCCCGAGGTATGACTCGAAACTCCGACGGGGAAAGCCGCGCGAACCGTGGCAAGGCGACCACGACCGCACGGCTACCCCGCGCGGCCTCACAGCCGATGTTTTTCTCGAACAGTTTGGTATGTGATACCATATTTACAACAGGGTCCGAAGACGGCGCCCGCTTCTCGGTTCCTGTGCCTTACGTCCCGTACCGGGCACGGTCTCCTCACAAGTCCCATATACAACGCCTAGAAGCTTAGAACAGAAATAGTGAAACAGCTTGTATTATTGTTATCATCATCATCATCATAATATTATAGGGTCATTAATAATGCAACACCCTCAAGGACTGTGTTCAGTACACCAGGGTAAAATACGCACATTCTAAGCAGTTGAGGTGTCACCGTCATCAGCGATCAGATGGCCCTGAGGAGGCCCGTCTGCCCGCACTGTTTTTACTCTGCAGGCAGTAACCGTGCTGAGTTTAGAGATCAGTATATGATCAGTTTGCCGTAATAAAAGTCCATTGGCAGACGCTGCAAGAGAGGTGTTATGCTATACGGAGAGGAATGAAATTTCGGGTGTACATTTCGGGAAGAATCGGGAAATATTTTACTTATTCCCATATACGTCTCGCGAAATGACCGCAAGGAGAAAATCCGAGGAACTGGAGCCAAACAGATATTTACCGAAAATCTTTCCAGAAGTATCTTCTGCCACACACACAGTAAGTTGGCTTGTGGCGTATAAATATAGATGCTGTAATGTAACACAGCTTACAGCCTTCCTTATGTGGTGTTTGTTTTCTGTGTCGGAGATGTGGAGTATCGCCCGTTACTGGACATTAATATGGGGTGCGTCCATCTTTCGCCTTTATGACGGATTGATGTCTGCTGGGAACATTTTCAGTGAGCCGTTTGAATGCGTGTGGAGGAATGGCAGTCCATTCCCCCTCATGAGCCGAAACAAGAGAAGGTAGTGATTTTGGGCGCCGGGCTCTGTGGCGATGTCGACGCCCTAACTCATCCCAAAGGTGTTCCACAGCGTTGAGGTCGGGCCTCCGGGCAGCCCAGTCCATTTCAGGAGTGTTATTGTCCACAAAACATTGCCTCACAGAAGCTGATATTTCTCTGCTGTACGCAGTACACAGTGCTGTATAATGTGGTTGTAGCCTTCAGCATTTACTGTTTTCTTAAGCGCAATAAGGGGACCGCTTCCTAACCACGAAAATCACCCCCCCCCCCTCCCCCATTACCGTAACATCACTTCCTCCGTACTTAACTCTTGGCGCTACATATGATGGCAGGCGTTGTTCTCCGGGCAGTCGTCAAACGCAAATCCTTCCATCGGATTGCCACAGTGATTCATGACTGCGAATGATTCGTTCGCAGTCATCAGTCAGTGGCGTCGCTCCACCTCTAGTGTCACGTAGCACTGACTACAGAAATGTGTGGCTGACGAGGGGCCCCTCGACCGTTGTGCTGCCCCATCCCTTTTAACTCACTGCGCACAGTCATTGTGCCCAGCTGCACTATTGGTAGCACTTTGGAACTCGCGAGTGATTCCCTTTCTCTAACTTTGATTTCATGCGATTTTTTATTTTTTTTTTACAACCACCCTCCGCAATGCTCGACATGAGGTCTGCCCGTTTTTGGTTTAGTTGTGTGTGTTCCTTCGCGTTTCCACGTCACTGTCGACTTCAACAGCTTCTGAATGTTTGAAATGTCGCTGATGGATTTGTTATTCAGTGACATCCAATGACTAGTTCACGTTCGAAGTCACTCGCCTGACTCAGGCCCATTCGGTTGTTAGTATTTCTGTACTGGCTACTGGATACCGCACCCGGTGGCTCAGCCTCTCGTGATCTCTAGTGGACAATTCTGCGTTACACAGGGGCTTATTACAAGGATCGGTTAGTGCTAGTGTGACTGTCCGCTATGGATCAAGCAAAGGAGGTCTTCTAGTTGGTAAAGGGGGCCGAGCTTGTGCGCCATCGCGCGTGCTGTGTGCGTGTTCCGAGAAGTGCGCTACTACGCACCGCTTGTCGCCAACAAGCCGTCGTGTCGCGTCGCGCCCAAAGTAACGGAACTGAATGCCATCGCCATTACGTGTGTGCTAGCTGAAATGAAACGGCTACTTTCCTTGGGTAACGTGCCCTGCCGAGAAACTGTACTGTTCAGATTTTGAGGAGAATATATGATCGCTCTGTTTGAAAAGAAAAAAAGAAACCATTGATTTTTGTCGTTGCAAAACAACCCATCCGAATGCGGCACTCGTGTTCTGGGTTGGTGTGTTCTGTATTCATGAGCCACGGTAGGAGAACATTCGGAGGAAACAACATTGTCAGTATCTTCTTCCGTCGTCTTGATAGTGGTCGGTGTGTTGCAGGTCTGTTGAAGGAGGCGCACGAGACATCGGACGAGTTCGAGCATAGGCGAACAAATCTAAGTAAAAGCAATAAAATGTCCGTCTTCATACAGTTTCCATCATTTGCATCTTATCTACAAGAAGTTGCTCGCAGAAGTGTAAATTTTCATGTCTTGGGTTAATGTTTCGTTTTCATGTCCGATGAATGGCTGCTTATACACATTTGTGCGAGTTTTCATCTTCAGGACTTCACAAGGAAGGGGTGCAGACTTCATAAGCCAGCCGTGGCCTTTTTCGCGAAACAGTCACAGCATTGGCTTCTAAGCGTTTGGAGAAATAACTGAAAACCTAAATCAGCATAACCAAACGTGGATTTGGACACACGTTTTCCCGAACCACCTTTACTATTCGGCTTGTATAGGACTTCTATTTGTGTCGCTGTAGGGTACTCGTAGGCTCCTCAAGTAAACTGTTTTTTGATGTTTTCGCAGTGTAGTATACTGTTTAGATTTTTCGGTGTTTCGTTGCCACCCTTCCGTGAGTCTAGCCTACCTGGCACCTTTCGCAGGGCTCCTATTTGGATAAGTTCTGTTCACGTCTTAGACCTCCTTATATGAATTCTACGCATACAAACAGTATTTTGAAATACTAGTACAGTTGTTGAGGAGCTTGTAACGTCTAGTTCCAGTCATACACATGTTATTGTGCTGTAACCTCACGTGTAAAAGACATACAAAAAAGTGTTACCAATACATTATGTTAATATTTCGATAATCATGGAATGGAAGAATAAAATGCGAGTGTTGAGAAGTGACACTAGACCTGTTATTAATTTATCTAACGGCCTATGTGTGTACCCTGCCAGCGAACTAGACTGTATTGTACTATCTGTTTTGGAATACTGCCTCTATATGTATGACTTATGTAAGGAAGGTCTTACAAGTGATTTGATGGGAGGTACACAGGAGCGCTGCGGAGGACGCCGGGCAGGTTAGAATCGCGGAAAAAACTAAACAGCTCTTCGTACTGGCCTCACTTTATGTGAGGAACTATCGTACAGCTTCTCACATACGACACACTGAAACTTAACAAGATCGCTATAATCGACCGAAACCGATGATGATTTAATCAGTGTCATCTTGACTATGAATAAAATTGCAAGTTCCATTTCTTATTCCCCCACATTATTGCTATTAGTCTTTGTATGACATGATTTATTCATTAATTGTGCAACCAAAGACTAATACTTGGGATACTGTCTAAAGGCGTATCGTAAGACTAGCTAATTTTCGCTGTGTCCACATGCAAGTTTAAAATATAATCACGGTACAAGTTAACTGCACCGTGTCGTGTCGTTAGTGAGAGCCAGTCACGCCCTCATGAAAACATCCACAAACGAGGAGGCAGTGTTAGAATGTTGTACTGATGTTCAGGGAGGGACAAGCTTTAAATTCAAGCTTGCCCAACTGACCTTAAAACACCCATTTCTCACTACTAGCGGGTTTCGGGACCCTTTTCCAACAAGCCAATTCATTTGCCATCCTTGTTCAACAGAGATTTTGGTTACTCCATTTTAAAATGTGAAACGAGAGAAAGCAAAAGTGTGATTAGCCCAAAAAAGAATAATTATGGTGATGTATTTCGAATTAAGGCACAGATTTTAACATGAACTAGCCTACTGGACTTGATCTGTATTTTTAAGTCCCCGTTCTTTCGGCTTGGTTTCACTTGATTTACTCTTTCCCAACAGCGTTTTTCCACCTCAACATTTTGCTGTGTTCACACTAATGATACAATTACCTGACCACCCTAAAAACAGTTATTGTACCTTTCCACCAATATTTTCATTGTTCTTTACGTAGAGTAATCAGTTCCCTGTTGAAACTGGTGTAATTAGTTGAAACAGCCAATAGTTGTGAAAAGTATCCGCATTAAAAGTTGTTTCAGCGCACAAAATTATCTTTTATGCTTTACGGTTACTAGCTTAATATGTCATCTTCGTAGCTGGTGGCTTATCTACAGTAAATATGCATCTCGCGTGTTAACAGCAATTTTCTTCCATGAATACTGATAGGTAACGTCAAAAAAAAAAAAAATCTTCCAAACGTTCATCTTATGATTTGAAACAATACCAGGCATCGATATTGTTAACGCGACCACTTCTGAATAAATTTTTGGAGGTGCAAAACTATTGTAGACCATGAAGAAAGCGCGCTGTCTTGTGTAGCTCGTTTCGCGTACCACTTGCTAGAGATAACGTAGCTCCATGACGACGGGGAAATGCGCTCTGTCGGCAGAAAAAAGCCAAAGGATGCTTAGCCGCATGATACCATACGTCAACACGTCACGTTCTCACATCGTCAGAGAGAAGATCCAAGTTTCTTCACAATAAGCCAGGCTTCAACTACCTCATATCACTGTAGTTAGCACTAGAAACTACTTGAATTTCCTGGTAGTGCTCCAATGAAAGGCGCTGACATTCCTAAATGTGGGCAGCATAACTGTCCCAATGGATGCTTGTGTCTTAAATTTGGTTTCGACCAGAGAGAAGGGACGTTTGCACCCCTGTCGATTGACTTTTGCTCGCTAGGTGTCACGATGCACGAAGGACTCTGATTTTCCTGTCTCATTTCGAATGAGAAATCCGTCTCGGTCGTTACTCTTCAATTGGCCCTCAGGCACTGTCTGCCGCGCAGATGCTTGTGATTAGCGGACAGCAGCCTAGATATCCATTAATTAAACACACTATCACAGCCAAGGTTATTACATGTGATATTGTAAGTCTGTGTAACGTGCAATGCGCGGCAATTTCTACACTGACGCGTCCATTGACTGCACGGTTGATCTATTTCGCACACACATTGGTCTTGCAATCCATTGTTCATGGACGATATTGCGTCCAGGCACGGATACAAGGTTTGGTCCTAGTGGAGGTCACAGTTTCTTACTTTCTTCTCTCACCTACCCCCCCCCCCTCCTCCCCTTCGCCCTTTCCTACACAATTTGCTGTCACTCTAACTCTTAATGTGCCACAGCTGTCTAGGATTTAATGATATACATCGACATAAACTCTAAGTGTGCACCCACCATTATCAGTTTTTCACTGAGCACTGCGTTTGAGAACACAGGTCGGAAAACTAAGGTTATGCGAGGGTGGAAATCAGAGGAACGCTGTTTCTTTCAGTCGTTTCCGCCGACGGTCAGGAAGGTCGGTGTTTCTATTATTTCTTTTCTCTTCGTTTGTTGGTCGTGTTCACATTTGTGTGATTTGTCAGTTCTACCTGTCGTTTACAAGAAACGCCGTCGGATTTGTTGTTGACAGCAGGTAAGGACAGCCTTTGAATTGGCACCTTACCCTGCCTGGAAAAGTTCTGAGAAACCGAACAGTGTCCCGTGTTAAACGTAGTTTGTAATTTTCTAGAATTCCTTGCCATCTTTAGACAGTTTTCATGCACATTTATTTTTCGAAAATTATTATTATTTTAATGTTCTGGCATTTATTGTGATCCACCAATTTTGAAAATTATGGAATGAACTTGGAAACTGATACACGTAAAGTATAAACGCTTTTAGTATTTATTTTTTTTTTTAGGCGGAGGGAGGTGGGGAAGGTTGCTAACACCTACCCGCCAACCCACGGATCCACGCCAGATTGCGTATTTCACTCTTGACGCTATACTGAAATTTGTTTCTTCTGAAGCTTTCAGACGAGCACACTTGTGTCATAGTTTGCTGATTCATCAACACAAAATTCTGTAGTGCGTACATCTCCACGAAAGAGGAAAATTCCAATTGTCTTACGGATAGGGTACGTTGTGCGCGTTATTAGGTAAGAATATTATTTTCAGTTTAATTCTTGTAACTGGGTGTCTAAGAAGACTCATTGCTTCACCGTTTCCATTTTGTCATCTTGTGCTCGGCACAGCAGACGTTGGAAAAACCGTCCTTTTGGCTGCAGGATCGGCCAAAGTGAGCTTGAACTGGCCGCGTGCGCCTGCACGCCGTGGACCGGCGACCAGGTCTGTGGGCTGGCGCGATACAGCCGCGGCGGCGCGTGCGTTGGCGAGGAAAGCGGCGCCACCCTACTTGCCAAGCCGAGTGCGGAGCGGCAGCGGGAGCGGCCTCGCCGTGGGAACCGTGCCGAATCGCGCGCCACGATACCGCCGCCTGGCCTCGCCCCCACACAAGGCAACCTCAGGCACTCCCTCTTTACTGCCACCACCATTAGCATTATTTGGCGTAGCTTGTTAATAGTAGTAGTAGCAGCAGCACCAGCGTTTAGATATTCTGGATGTCAGTAACTTCCTGTCGCGATATTTCGGTATACGAGGGGTAGTGACACAGTTTTAATCATCAACTCGAAAAAATAGTTACCGTACGCAATTGATTTTTTATTTATTTATCCGCAGGTGCCTGTCTGCAGTCTCGGTACACACTGGAATCTCCCCTTCACAGAACCGCAGCACGCCGGTGGAAGAGCCAAAACAGAATGGTTCATCCTATAGATAAATTCGAGGTTTTAGAGTCATAAGGCACATCTGTAAAATTCACTGTTTTGACATGTTTGCTTCATCACTGTCTTAATGTAACCCTGGGAAATTGTTGAATGAATGTAAACACGCGACTACCAACAAATTGAACTTAGCTGATAACAGTGAGTGTGTCGACTTGGTTGCAAAATTTATTCTCCATTTACCCCTAAACACGCATTTTGTAGCTGTATCGTTATGAACTCTGAACCCCCGAATTGGACGTGGACTGCGGCACTTTGATTTGGCTGCGCCTCCAGCGTGCTGCGGTACTGCGGCGCGGCGATTCCAACACGTACCAACATTGCAGACATGCACCTGCAGACAAACAAAAAAAGTCAATTTCGTAACTTTGTTTTTTCGAGCTTATAATAAAAGTCTGAAGAAGAGAAATTTATTAACATCGAGCGTAGATTTAAGTGTTAGGAAGCCTTTTCTAAATGTATTTGTATGGAGTGTAGTCATGTATGGATGTGAAACATGGACGATAAATAGTTTGGACAAGAAGAGAATTGAAGCTTTCGAAATGTGGCGCTACAGAAGAATACTGAAGATTAGATGGGTAGATCACATAACTAATGAGGAAGTATTGAATAGGATTGGGGAGAAGAGGAATTTGTGGCACAACTTGACTAGAGGAAGGGATCGGTTGGTAAGACCTGTTCTGAGGCATCAAGGGATCACCAAGTTAGTATTTGAGGACAGCGCGGAGGGTAAAAATCGTAGAGGTAGACCGAGAGATGAATATACTAAGTAGATTCAGAAGGCTGTAGGGTTCAGTAGTTACTTGGAGGTGGAGAAGTTTGCACAGAATAGAGCAGCAGGAAGAGCTACATCAAACCAGTCTCTCGACTGAAAACAACAACAACAATTAAAATTTGTCACTACTCCACATGCCTTCGACAGCAAACAGCTGAACATGACGAGATTATCGTGACAGGGGGCTACGGACATTGGCATTTCTCACGAAATTACATAGAACACTATGTATGGCGGGATAGTTTTAAGTTGCGACATAAAGTCGCGCAGAAGGCCAGCTGCCATTTTGTCAATATTAAACATGTCTTTTTCGCCGCTATTGTTTTCGTCGCTAATGACAGTCTACTTGTAAAAACTTCATTTGCTTTCGTGTTTCGGGCGTAGCCCATCGTCAGACCGTCAGATAACAAGACTTGATGAGACATTGTATCAAGTCATTTTATCTGATGCTCTGAAGATGGGCTACGCCCGAAAGGCCTCAGCAGGAAAAGCTTTTGCAAGTGGACTGTTGTTCTTTACGGAAAAAAGTTGTTCAGATACGCTCTAAGAAAAGAAACCGACACACCACGAAGGAATTACGCGAATGGGACGGAAATCGGTAGATTTTATGTACATGTACAGAAAATTAGTTGATTACAATATCAGAAAAATTGGATGATTTATTCAAGAGAAAGATCTTAACACACACTGAGAAGTTAATAACATCTCTGGCCCTTATGCAAGAAGTTATTCGGCTTGACACTGATTGGCAGAGTTGTTGGATGTCCCCCTGACAGATATCGTGCCAAATTCTGTACAATTAGAGCGTAAGATCGTCAAAATACAGAGCTGGTTGGAGAACCCTATCCATAAAACTCCTAACATTATCAGTTGCGGAGAGGTTCGGAGACCGTGCGTGTCAAGATGGGATTTGGCAAGCACGAAGACAAGCAGTACAAACTCTCGTTGTGTGTGGGCGGGCATTATTTTGCTGAAATGTGAGCCCAGGATGGATTGCCATGAAGGGCGACGGCGCAGAACATCGTCGACGTACCGCAGCACTGTAAGGAAACCGTGGCCGACAACCAAAGGGGTCCCACTGTGAAACGAAATGCCACCTCGACCATTATTTCTGGTTGCCGTGCCGTATTGCTGACGACAGTCAGGTTGCTGTTCTACTGCTATCCGAGGCGTCTACAGACAAGTTTTCGGCCTGGAATCTCATATATTTTAGTAGAATTGTCTTCAGTGATGAGTCACGCTTCGAACTGAAACCAGGTGACCAGCAAACATGTGTCTGGAAACGCCCCGGACAGCGGTGGGACATCAATCTGAATGTCGCCCGCCATACGTCCCAACAGCCAGGAGTGTTGGTCTGGGCAGCAATTGTGTTTCATAACAGGACCCATTTGGTTGTCATCCGCAGCACCCTTATAGCACAGCGCTGAGGACATCATGGTAAAGGTTATAATATTCACGCTGCCTGGGCATGCAACTGTACGGAGAAACCGAAGATAAACTAGGAAAATTCTTTATTGGATTTTTAATGATAAGAAACGGCCGAGACTATGGCCTAAAGGAAGTTGATTGAGCAACAAATGAAACAGGATAGACAAGCTTGGTTGCAAACACCGCGATATCGGAATTTTTGGTAAACTATGAAAGAGGCAGTTACCTGGCAGTGCATAAATAATGGCTAATGAATATACCTCTTCTCAAAACTCAACGTTTACAGCAGATCACAGTTGTATGTCGGATGGTGTCGGGACTTCGGTATTGGTGGCTGTGTTTCATTAAATTCAAATGGCTCTGAGCACTATGGGACTTAACTTCTGAGGTCATCAGTCCCCTAGAACTTAGAACTACTTAAACCTAACTAACCTAAGGACATCACACACATCCATGCCCGAGACAGGTTCAAATGGTTCAAATGGCTCTGAGCACTATGGGACTTAACTTCTGAGGTCATCAGTTCCCTAGAACTTAGAACTACTTAAACCTAGCTAACCTAAAGACACCACACACATTCATGCCCGAGGCAGGATTCGAACCTGCGACTTAGCGGTCACGCGGTTCCAGACTGTAGCGCCTAGAACCGCACGGCCACTCTGGCCGGCCTCGAGGCAAGATTCGAACCTGCGACTGTAGCGATCGCACGGTTCCAGACTGTAGCGCCTAGAACCGCTCGGCCACTTCGGCCGGCTCCATTAATTTAACAAGCATAAAACTCTTCACAGGTTGCGCAGAAGCTTTAGTCTGCAGGTGTCACCTCAAGTAATGGAGATCTTAGCAATTTTTTGGAGTAAGTAT